>NC_064546.1:24459401-24806901 GCF_023856365.1 Brienomyrus brachyistius
GCAAAATCTCACTCCTCTAAAGGATTTCGACCTCAACTCAACGGACTGCATAAATCAGATCGCCGACCCAACAGGGGGGCAATAATCCAGCCCCCACCCGACCGACAGAAAAGAGGCCACGGAGGACTTGGCTTCTCACCCAGGACACAGCGGAGATGGAGCGGGAAGAATGGGCAAAAAAAAATAAAAAATTCACAGAAGTCCTGAGTCTATTTAGCCCAGAAGCAGAGCTGTCTGGCACATGCAGCAATGTGTGAAATTTCGGCGAAGCACAGCCCTGTCGGAAGCCATTATTCTCAGCAAACTACGCAGGATTACCGAGCGGCACTTTTATAATACAAAACCGTGGGAGAACACAGAAGAGAATAAACCTTAGAGTATCACTGTGCGAAGTGCCTGTCTGTGGATTATGTATACAGCTCTGGAAAAAGTTAACAGACAACTCTACGTATTTATATATTTTTTTTTTAAATCTGCCTTTTAAATTCCTGGTTTAATCCTGGTTCTGCCGGCAGAAGGCTACACTGCGAGGCAGGCTGCTTCCAGGCTCAAAGTTTCTAAGACAGCAGGACACAGGAATAAGGTGAAGCAGGAGACACTGGCAATGACCAAAAACCAGCCAGGTAGAGGGCAGAAGCGACTTCTTAATGCCCGTGATGACTGTCAACTTATCCAACAGTGCCTCATGCATCAGCACTGTTCAGGATGTCATAGCTGGGATTAGGGTTTTTCCCATAGAAATGAATGGACAGTCCCCACAAAGATATGAATACAGACATGTGTTTGTGTGTGTGTGTGTGTGTGTGTGTGTGTGTGTACATACAGGCCATAACTGTCATCGATACCTCCACAAGACAACGGGTAATCGATTGATTTGCCATTAAACAAAACAAATCCTGACAAAACGGCCACATATTCTACTCTGATCTTCTCAGAATGTATGACTGGCTGCTCCTGAACGAGGTTCTTAGCTTGAAATGCTTTAATAAATACTGACGGGCGGAAGCAGGAAAACTCCAGGCCGTGAAAGTCACGTCGGACCTTCTGGCACCGATTCAGCCCAAAGGAACGACGACACCCCAGGGCATTTATAATGCTGTACATTGCCACGCTAACCTTTATTTCTCTGCAGTGAATTTGGGAAAGTCTTTCATGCTAAGAGCTCGCTCACGCTGCCTCGCCTGCATTACCACTGAGATTTCCGTACTCCGAGCGTCAGCTATCCATGCAGACAGCTCCTCTTGCCGTTGGACAGAAGGTCGCCCATTACACCAGTCAGAGGGCATCCGACCACAGAGGTAGTGTTCAGTTCAGGTAATTTGCTCAACCAAGTCCACCAATTAACGTAGTCATGATTAATGATGATCGGGGTGTAAATGTGTATTCTGGACATAGCGAGTTCCTGCTATCAAACGCAAGGGGCTTGTTAGTCACTTTTGCAGGAGGGACAGGAGCCAGCAAAATCTAGAGAACCTGTGGCTCAGTAACCGTGCGGCCCGGCGCGGAGGTGACAGACACAGGTCTGGGCATGTGTGACAGTCAGGGAACAAGATGCCAAGTGGCATGGCTGCAGTTTGCAGGTCTGCCCCGGCGGCCTGGTTCTGACGTTCCTGCCCGGATGACAGCCAAGGACAAAGGCGACCGTGACATCCTGTCACCCTCCTGCGGCTTGCTGCCCGTCGGAATCCAAGCTCTTCATCTAACGAAGAAGAAGTGGGATTCTGGGTGGGTCACGGCGACAGCCAGGTGGTCCACTTCAAACACAGGGGCCCCTGTGTCCCGCCCCCCCCCTCACAGTCTGACACAATGCCATAATTACTGGTGGCTTCAGGTAAATACGGTGCTCCATGAAGGACCAAAAAGCCCCCCCGTGTGACACTCAGACATGTGATGAGGATTATGGGACATTGGTGACACGTACAGTTCCACTAATGAGTGATGAGGAAACTTTGCTCTAATCAAAGCTGGGGTTTATGCTATAAAAAGACAAACACAAAGGCGGGGATGGTACAAGAGATCGGTTTGGAACGAGCCGTTTTCATTTTATAAATACTTTAGGTGTTTCTCAGTCCCAAGAACACAAAGATCGTACTTGTGGTCTTGCTAACCCCAAAAATGAACTTGGGGCGCAATGAATCATGGGATTGGTCTCATTCAGCGAGGATACAACCGATGTATCTGTCATACATGAGGCTGGGGAAGAACGAAATCCGAGGATTTTTAACATCCTCTGTACCTCTGTTCTTAGTAATGGACCTGGTCTTCAGCAATGGAAGATGATGGAAAACGGGTACGCGAGAACACAACGGTCAGGCGCGCAAGCCGAGGAACACCCTTAGTGAGAACGCAGAGGGCAGAGAACAGAGCAAACAAACATTTTACTTACACAGAGAGAGATCAAGTACTAACCCCAGTAATCAGCGAGGTGACCGTAGTCTTAGTGACAGGGAGTGCCCCCGTGTTCACCACGAGCAGGATAAGTTATGAAGTCTGTGCAGTCTGTTCTCCAGACGCTGGAAGGATGTCTGTAATCCAGTAGCGGAACAGGGAACAAATAAGGGCGACCTCTCCTGTTAAAAGGGGAACAAAACACACAAACATTTTCACGACAGCGTCACCTCAACCCTTCCCACTCAACAACTGACCTTTCTAAATATCAATAACTTTTGGCTGCACTTTATGTAAATTAGCCTGTTTACATACATCTCTTCTGTATAAAAAATAGTTCATATATCTATATCTCGCATTTATACAAACTAATCAGTATTTCTATCTATATACTCTCCCTTGTTCTATTCTACTCTTGAGATATATACACATTTCTCATTTGCATGCTGCCTCATTGCACCACTGTCTATTGCACTTTAATGTATCATTTGCACTTTCTGGTTTGATGCTAAATACATTTTATTGTACCTGTACAATGACAATTCTAACCTAACCCTAACCTAACCCTAACCTAACCCTAACCCAGTCTAGTCTAATCCGATCTGAGGAGAAGCCTCGGTTTGCACTGCAAGCTCTTGGCCCCAAAGTCCCTAGAGAGCTGACCACAGATCAGATGTGGCCAAAGCGATAAAAAGCCCATTTAGCATGTGGGTGTACAGAAGAGGCCCCGTCCCGGTGAAATACGATGTTGTAAAATACTCCTGTTCACACTTTGGGAGTGTGTGATTGTGTGTGTGTGCGTGGCGGGGGTCGGATCTGCTGAGGTGTGAAGAAGACCAATCTGCTGGAGTCCCCCCCCCCCCCCGATGGAGAATGCAATCAAGGGCCCCTCTAATTACTTATTTGCATACCTGTATGCCAGCAAAACAAAGCCTGCCATTTGGGACGTTTGTCACGCTTCTCCAGCAGGGCGCCGGATGTGACGCAGTCCCTAACCATCTTAACCATTCTCCACTCCGCATTTGTTCATTCGTTCATTCAGAAAACAAACGAAACAAAGTGCGCGTCGCCCGTGCGGCCGACCTTAATCGGCGCGCGGGGAAGAATCACACACGGTAGCTCGTGGAGCGTTAATTAAATGATTCGGAGCAGAAGATGCGCGGCATAAATTAAATTAGAACTTTTGAAGGTTTTTATTATGAACCATATGCTGGAGCTGCATAATTAACGGCTTTCTGGGCTGTGTGGAGGCGGGGAGGGGGGGGGGGCGGTCAGAGCTCCCAGTCTGCTGTACCTGTCACCAGAAAGCCTAACAGAGGGAGAGTGGCTGAGCCGTGGCCTGGTGAAGCGTCGCGTGGACATAGCGCCACTGTCCTGCCTCCGTGGGTCTCTTGCCACAGGCGTTATTTACAAACGGCGAGCGTTAGCATTAGCTGAAGGCTACGGGCGTCATCATAGCGAAGATCAGCATGGCTGCATTGTTTGGAGAAGGGGGGTGTGTAAAAATAAACCGGAGATCGATCTGCCTTGATTCAGGCCGGCACTGTCGTGGCAACCAGCGCGGGGCCCAGACGTCACAGTGGCCACCTGCTCGCATGCGCCCAAAATCCTGGGCATTGTCCAGCGCCAAGCTGCCAGTCCCCGCTGATCCCCCAAATCCTGCCATCCCCCCCCCGTTGGCTGGGCTACCTGGCCATGCACACGCTTACCCCCAACATCGACATTTAGACAGCCTGCATCCTGTTCTGCTGCGGGTTCTAAACAGAAGGCAATCCCCCCTCCCCCTCAGATCATCCCGGGGGGGGGCACATGCTCACCAGGACCCATGGTGGTGCTCTGCTGGAATTGGCCCAGTTCGTTGCCTAGCCGATCCACGTCCCGTAGCAGCACCAGTGACCTGAGTCGCCACAGACGGCTCAGGTCCGAAGGCGGTACCGCCCGGTTAAAGAGCCCATTAAGCAGGACCTGTGCGCCGGACCCGGGGCTGAGGTCTTGCTGCTTCTCATCTGGGGCCGACCCTTGGGGTGAGAACAGGGCATCAGCATGGTGGAGGGGGTGGCGATGCAGCCGCTCATTACATCCGGAATGGTCACACTGGTCCTCAGCCGAGGACCACCTGCCACCTTAGCACTTGGTTAATTACACCATTACGACTAAACAATTGAAGCTATCTCCCGCAGATATGAAGTCATCAGCATCGCCATGTTCCGGACTGAAAACCACTAGTATGTGCAGCTGATTGATTCTAGTGCAATGAAAATAACTGTGCACCCCCCCCTCCCCATGTTACATAACGTGGCCCGTCTCAGAAGACCGTGTGATTACCGGCGGCCTAATCAGGACGTCTGAGAGCTCGTCACTAGGAGCCGCTTAACCTTTTCATATTATCCTTAAATGTCGCCTTTCAGCTCCCGGATCTCAGAGTTTTATATCTGATTTTTGTGTTTCCTGCTCTTCCTGCTCATCTGAGTTTTTCCACCACCCAGTTCTCATCTATGGACCTCGGTGGGGGGGAAGAGACCACAGATAAACTGCTATAACCGCTAATCTCAGAGTTCACAGTCTGAGGATGGGAAATAAGGTGCCTCTGGATGAGTGTAAAGCGGTGGATGCCGTGATCTCAAGTACAACCGGAGCTTGACGAAGCTGCTCTCACATAAGGACCATAACCAGGCATCTCTGCAAGAATACTCACGGCCATAGACTTCCAGAGTTGCCTGGAGGAATTCCAGCAGCTTAGCCATTTGATTTTCATTACTCTGAGTGTCCTCTACCGGCTCCTCGCCCTCTCTGCTGCCGTCCTCTGGCTGGTAAATGAACTGCAGGGCAGCAGCACTGGGAGTCAGACCCAGGGAGAGGAACTTCTCCTTGCGCCGTTTCTTCTTCAGCTTCCTCCTCTTGTTCCTGCTGAGCTTCGGATCATCTTCTGCCATGGTGGGCGTCACCTCGTCCTCCTGACCTCTGGCAGCCTGGACCGCCGGGCTCTCTGCACCATCTCCTCCAGCCTTCCTCACCCTCCTCCTCCTCCTCCTTCGCTGCCCTCCACACTCGAAAACCTCTTCATCCTCATCTTGCCAAATAGATAAATCAATGGATTTGAAATTAACTCAAAAGTTCTCTCGACAACAAATAAAAAAAGCCACTGAGAACATTTCACTACTGAAAGACATTTTTCTACCATTTGTAATCAGGAATCTGAAGGTGTTTCAACACGTCCACCAGCTATAAAATAAGTTTAATTAAAAGGGGCATTAAAAAACTCAAATGTCACTTTCTGTGTGTGTTTATGAAAGTATGTGAGGTGTAGTGATGTCTATAATGTGGACCTGACCTCACAAACCCTCCGACAAAGCTGATGACAGGATTACCTCCATTCTCTAAGATCTCTGAGTGATTTTTCTGATGTCATTCTGAGGGGTGAGGTCACACTGTGCCCCCTAGTGGTCAGGGCAAACACAACCATCAAAGGGGCAGAATGACAGTGAAAAAATCGTTTTTCTCTTCAGAGGACGCTTTGGCGGAAACTGCGATCCTATCAGACATCTCGCTCGGGGTGGTGAAATCGCAAGCAAACAATAAATGGATCAGCCAGAGGATAACCGCTGAGAATAAGTGGCCCTGAAAGGCACGGAACCTTTTATCGGACCCCAGAAAGAGAGATAAAGAGAAAAGGTAGTTTAATCGCACCTTCACCAATGGCGCAAATACAATCATGAAGAGAAACGCCTTTATTCCATTCTCTGCACCATAACTGGGGGGCTTAGCAGCCATGGGCGGGTGGGGGGGGTTGTCGCATGCAGTAAACACAGACACTGTTGACTTGCACCCCCCACTCCGATAAGGTGACTTCGGCCAGCTGGCCAAACGAGGAGCCTTCGCCTTCAAAACTCAGCCACCGTCTCCGGTTTGTCTGACGTGCGGCACACAGCGAATACAAAACTACCCACAAAGCCACACCCCACTTCTCCCTGCAGCTGCAACAAGAGAGACCTCCGTCATCTCCTGCATACCCAGAAAACTCAGCCAAATATTAGGAGATTCAGCTCGGCGAGTTACACCCATTCAGATGACCTTAAATCTCGGGGAAAAAAAAATCTATTTTGTTTAAAGGTCATGTTTAGCTATTTGTTAGTAATCAATAATCCTAACATGAGCATGCAAAACGGTTCCCTTGTTCACATTTACGGTATTATTTAGTAAATCTCACCAAGAACTAAAGGCCGATTCAATTAAGATATGATCTTATAAGTTATTGCCCAACTCATAGGGTTGCATAAAATTACATCTGTTCCATCCCAGAATTCTCAGTGTTAAAGCACACTACTAATCCCTGTAAACAAAACCAGAATCGTAAACGAGGGCTTTTCTGAAGTGTGACCCGTTAAAAGAAATGTTGAGTTCTACACGTGAGATTATAGCACTCAGCAGTAATGAGTGCCACAGAAAATCTCTCTGTCAAATGTACATTGACATAAAAATACCTTTTTGCCCCAGTTACCAGGCAGATCGAAGCATTAAGACTAGAAGCTGCAATGGCAAAATACGTAGCTGTGAGTCTCCCGACTAGAACGGCAGGGGGCATGTGGCTTTTGGCTACATCCAGAGATGTGGACACTCATAAGAGCCTTCAGTTAAAAGGCTTCATTTGTTTTATCCCCTTAATTTAGCTGCAATGACTAAACTGCAATATTAGTCACGTTTTGAACGGAGAGGCCACAACCTCATCCATCCAGCTTTTCAGTCTCGGTATTTATAAAATAAGACGTGGCCCCCGCAGAAACATTCATTACATTTTTCATTAGCCCAAGAGCATCAGAAAGTGGGGGAGACTGGCTATGCAAATAAGGAACAGGCAAGATGGCTCGTAATCAGGTTTAAGTAACCCCAATTACCGTCCTGCTTTCAAATTGCAGTCAGGATGACAAAATGGAGCAACTGGATACAAATTGATGTGTAAATTTACAGAGATGATAAACCCCCCCAAAGATGGTGTCTGGACATGCAGATTTTTGGGAACACGTCTTATAATTATATTACATTCTATTTACTTTGCAGAAGCTTTTATGGAAGGTGATGTTCATTTGAGAAGACAGGGTCAGAGAGTCATAAACTGTGTGTCTGTCTGGGTTAGCGGGTTGGGACACTATGCCCGTGATGGGAAGGTTCCTGGTTCGAATCCCAGCACCGATAGAGTAATGTTACCATTTGACCATTGAGTTAAATCTGACACAGTTTAAAACTGTCCATGAAGATTGTCCCCATCTTACCAGCAGGATGGACATCTGTGTTTAATACCCCAGTATCTGGGAGGGGCCCAGATCCCTTGTCATTGGACACAAAACCCGGAGGTGGGGGCAGGACTGTGTACAACCTTCTGTGTGGCTGACAGGCATCCTGTGCATCTTCCAACATACAACAAGAGAGACGAAGAGTTACTCTCAGACATTTCATTGAGGTGATAAGAGCACAAAGGGGGTATTGAAATACATCAGTACTACAGCAATCCTATCTGGGACTACTAATGTCCCTCTTCTGTGCCTTAGTGGCTGTGAGAGCCAAAATTCCTGGAATGGAAAAGGAATTTAATATAAACGCCATGTTTCAGGCTTTAATGCAACACATTACTTAGGGTATTCACTGAAAACACACAAAAGGGAGCAGCAGAGAGGATGGGCTTCTGATGCCTACACTGCAAAAGCTTTATGTAGTATCGCGCAAAAACTACAGTGAAAAGGAGCAAATTAAGTTTTAAGATGACTGAGTCTTTCCTCGGATAAGCAAAATAATAGTAATAAAAAAAACACGAATAAACAGCACAGAGAGGCCGGTAGTTCACTTCACCGGTTGTCGGTCTTTTTCCCGCCTTTATGCCCGGACGCGGCTTTTCTATCGCAGCCTCGGCGTCTCTCTTCGGACTCCGGTTTTTTTCAGGCCTCGGCGGCACCGGGTACAGTTTCCCCCAAACTTTCTTGTGAAACACTGAAAGGGTGAAATCGAACGTAGTTAATGACTAACATAATCTGCCATTAATCTGGCTTGCCAACCCTCACGCAAGAAATCTTACTGCAAATTTCTATTATTCCATTATAAACCTAAAATTAGCTACATCTATAATTCTGAGATAATCTGCGAAGCCTACAGATTATTCGCAAAGTAATAACACTGTTGCATACATATAAATGCGTGTGCATTTCGAATTGAAAATCTCACGCCAGCCCGCAGAGCAAAATTGGCAACCCGGTATGAATACTTTATTTACTTTTTTGATAATCCCAATTAAATATCCTTAACATGTCATGCCACCTGTCCAAAAATTACAGTAGGGCCCTTATTTCTTAACACACATATTTTAATCTATTTTACGTTACTCGGTACACTCATGTAATCGGGTAATGGTACCATACTGGTATGTTACCATTTTAAAATTTACAAGCAAATTATCAACTTCCAGTAATAACACAATGTACCCAAAGTCTGAGGCAATCTACTATTAGACTATTACGCGTAAACTTGAAGATGGTTTACGTTAGGGCCACTTTATAAAACAGTGAATGATTCCGTGCATGAATTATATCATTCAATGCCTCCGAAAACTACCCATATTAAAATACAATGAAAGACATCTCAGCTGTCCCGTGCTTTTTAGCTTGGCTAGCTATTGAGCTAATGTAGTTCTGAGTAATCTGCGGCTGGCCAAGTATGTTACGCAAACTAGTGACTAGTGAACTATGCCACCAAATTGCACGTTTTCAAATAAATCTCCCCACAGAACGAAAGCAGCCCACGACGAGACGTGGTTTGGCTGCTTCAGATTCTTACCTTCTTCCCTGCTAGCCATAGCATAAGCGGAGGAAGCAACGATATCTCTACTGTTCTACTAACATTCTTCTTGTATGTTTGCCACTTGACATAAACAGTAATTAAAACTTAATTTACGATACATGCGTCGCTACTCTGTGGCTTTTTGAAGTATTTGAAGTACTGCGTTTTGGGTAGATGATCGTAATCATTCGACCTTCCCAAAATGGTGGTCACAAGGTCTCTCGCGGCTTCCGCACTAACTTTCTTGACATGCGCAGTGTCGCCTCGCTGTGAAGAGCGCTTTGACAGCAGCGCATGGGAAGCGCGACGGGAATATCAAGCAGCGCCCCAGCCTATCGACCAGCGCATACCCATTTAAACGCTTGCACTATCCCGGGAACTTCGCTGGTGGAGCTCAGCATGTAAAGGCGGCCCGAGAAGAGGAATTACCTAGAATGTCAGCGCTGAAGAAGGTAATTTTCTTTAACTGACGATACAGTATTATTCTGTTATCTGTTGGAAAAAAACTCAAGAGCTGACTTGAGAGCTGCGCGAAACTATGAATCGTCCACTGAAATATTTCACAGTCTCAGGTACATTTTTTGTGACAAATACTAGTAATAAAATGATTCATATTACCAGTTATCAGTTTTGTCCAACTACTTTTTGTATTGAGGTTTTGGTCTTTGAGCGTTTTTTATGACATAAATGGTAGGGGAAACATGTATATAGAAATTGTGCACATGTAATGCGGTATCGCACTTGAGGGGGAAAAAGTATTACGATGAAGGTGACGGTCCGGTGCTGTAAGGAACAGATCAGTTACGCCCTGCACGAATATCGAGTGGACAACAAACGAGGGAAAGGCATATGGATTATTATGGGGAAGTCTCCACGGCTCAGTGTTTTTAAATGCCGAGCACAGCCCCTGCTCCCACGCGCCTAAACTGTTATTTCCCTCAGATTATAGTGCCAAGGCACGCATGATTTATACTTGCAGGTATTTCTCTGAATGGCCGCTCCGCTTAACTTTACTCCGCTGCCAATTAAGCGGGATCCTCGCTTTCGCCCCACTGCCTTTTTCCATTTCGCTATGGATGGTGAAGTTTTTTTAAATTCCTATGGCACTGCGACCCCCTATGCATGCCTTGGGTCCCGTAAAGGTGAAGCAGCAGAAATGTGTGTGCCTGCAGTGCCGGAGAAGGGACCGCAAGGACGGCAGCACTGATTAAAGACCAGCCCGTGCAGACGCTGGGAAAACACCGTGCAGACACATTACATAATGCATATAGGGATAATCCGATAACGAGGGGATTCCGCGAGCCCGATACCTGAACTGATCGATCCGAGGTTGGCGTTCTCTGCTTTAAAAGGCTGCTGGACCCAAAAAACCCGTCGTGGGAACTACTGTCGGGAATATGCTTTTGACACCGCAACCGACCCTACCTTTGCGTGGAAAATAGCCTCGTTTCCTCCACGTTTCTTGTTCATAGGTATGGCATGATGTCCTGCTGGGAGCTGCCCTCCAGCGTAGCATGTGTGTGCTTGTGTGTATGTAATTGGGCTGGTTTCTTTCTTCTTTATTAATTAGATCATCGTAAAGTCGCGTGCGCTCTCATCCTTTTTGATGTTAATATGAAGGGAATAGTTGCATATAAAGCAGAGGGGTGTTTTTCAGTGCTCAGTCTCTGAAATTGTCAGAAATTCCAGTGCCGTGTCCTTCCGTCTAGCAAAATGAATGCAGTTATGAATATTGGTCTTTGCAAACTGTAGGAAATGAATATGCACAGAGTGGCAGAGGTTGGGGAGATATAGTGGGGCAGGGATTAGCACTGGTGCCCCACTCCTCTGGGGGTAGGTTGGAGTCTCCGCTATGGCTCCCTGTGTGTGGAGTTTGCATGTTCTCCCCGTGTTGTCGTGGGGTTTCCTCCAGGGACTCTGGTTTCCCCCCTACACTCCAAAAACATGTCAATGTTAATTGGCAAACTGCCCGTAGGTGTGCATGTGTGAGTGAATGGTGTGTGGTTGCCCTGTAATGGGATGGCGCCCCCTTCTGGGTTGTTCCCTGCCTTGCGCCCATAGGCGGAATAACAACCCTGAATATCAGAGGATGTACAGGCTGCGGTATGCCGCTCCATGACCCCTCCGCACAGTGGCTTTGAAGCATGACACACCTTTTTGGCAGGGATTCTGATGGATGCATGTGCTTGCATGCATGCATGCATGCATCTCTCAGCCTCTGTCTCTATGCTGAGTGGGGACTCACCCAGCCGGAACAGAGAGCCTGCACGCGGAGCACCATTTATGCAAAGTGTCCCACCCTCGTTCATTATGCAGACGTACAAAGGTACCTTCGCAGGGCAGCGACAGAGGAGAGGCGATTTTCAGTGTGATGGAATTGATTGGGGGGGAGGGGGGGTCTATGGGCCACATGAGGCTTAGTGACAGGGATGTGGACTGTAAGCAGTAAGAGAGCGTGTGAGCATGTGAGGCGGCGAAGCTGTAGGGGGCGCTATTTTGCATGCAGTCACCCCTTCGTGTCTGGAGTGCCTCAGCCATGTAATGAATGCCAGCGTTCACTAACGCAAAATCTGGTTTTAGTATAAGCAGGAAATTAATTTATATGTAGTGTGTTTTATTTAATATATCAGAGCTGGCTTTTTTCTTCACAAGACACAGCCCATTTATCCAGCTGCTAGACCCCTTTTTGAATGGACTGGGATAGTCAGAAACCCGGCAAGGCAGTCGGGTCCAGGTTCAAGCCGGTCACGTGGGAGGTCGCGTGATCGGACCGCGCGCCTAGGGAGGTGCTGCCGTGGCCCCCAAGCCAGCCTCTCTCTGGACGAACAACACCTCAGACCGCATGACATTCCTTTGGTTGCATAACCGTAAATAAGCAAAGACGGCATGTTTTAAGAGGGGCTGGAGTCACCTTATTAGATGAGAGAGAACTAGAGAGGAATGCGAAAAGGAGGCGCTCGGTCTCACTTTGCTGGTTTTTCACCCGTGACAAAATGAATGCATATTTTAAAAAAATGTATGGGATATGATCAATCGGTCTGACCTTGCGTGCCCACCTGGCTCTTCATGTCATTGCCGCTGAGATCATGTGCGTGTTAGACGTTCAGAAATGTTGCTGTACCTCGTGAATGTCAACCCAGCTCCCTGAGCCAGACTGAAGCGTTCCTGGGCTGCCGGAAGATGGTTGTGCTCCTGTTTCTGCCACTCTCCACTTAAAGAGTTTAATAATAGCGTGAAAGAACGTTTTTGACACCGTCATGGCACCTTTCAAGTGCCGGGGGCTGACTCTTCCGCGCTAATGACTTCACGCTGGAGTAGTGAAGCGTACGCTTTTTAACGTGGTTCAGGTCTTTGTCGTAATGCCACAGAGAAGCCAGGTGTATTACCAAAGAAATTAGACATTGGTCCCAATGTCGGTACTGGTGTATCTATTTGCATCCACGTAGATATTTCACGATCCTTAGGAATGCCATTTCTGGTTCAGAAAGATATTTGTGTTTTTTTTTACTTTTGATTCAGGACAGGCTGTATTTTATCAAACGGCAATTCATTCTGTTATGTTATTGTTATGGGTTTCAAGTTGGGACTGTGAACGTGGGGAATCGGACTGGGCACAGTTCGCTCAGCTATTAGGCAACACAGGATTTTGCCGTTTTGCAAATCCAGCTAAGTCAGCACTAGTGCACCCCACTGTAATTTCTTGCGGTTTCCTCTCATGTCAAGCGATTCGAGACTCGATACCTGTCACGCAAGCAAAGCCTGCGTTCCCGTTTGTTTGTCCCGCTGGCCGCCCTACGGCTTGTCACTTTTCGCCTTGTGGGGAAAATGCAGACACGTGATCGAGTGAGGGGAATTGTGAACCCCCCCCCAGTACCTCCCAGAGTGTCCTCTGTCACTGGGGGCTTCTGATTCGGCAATCAGGTTGACCTCAGGCTGGACAAACCCAAGACTGAGAGCTGCAAACTTACTAGTACAGCTTTAAGGCTTTATGATGAGTTACGATGAGTTTGAAATGCGCATTTCTAATTGGAGCGCAGTTAACATGAAACACTGACCAACTTTCACATGGCTGTCACCGTGGGCAGCTAATTCATGTCCAGAAAGTCAAAAATCCAAAATCTAGATCTTTCAACCAATCAGTTGAGTACTCTGTGACTGTGACTTTTTATATTCAACTGGCTGCTTGAATCCACCACTGGCTTTCAGTATGAGTCAGGTGCCTGGTCATCTGCTCTCATCAAAGACTCTTGACTCTGTATTAATGCTATCCTGCTTGGCGCTGTTTCCTGTCTGCCATTATCCACCATAATTAAGGATGCCTGAGGGTACAGAATGGGACATGCACCCCTTGGTGGGGTTTATTGTGCTCTGTAAAAAGGATTTCCACAGACACCCTTCACCTCTCCTCCCACTCATTTAGCTAATTTCTTAAGCTCCCCATACCTTTGGCTCAATCACCCTTTCATGTGGAGTGACTGGGGAGTTTATGGGTAATGTAGTTCTATAGTATATACAGAGTTTTTGCTTACAGATGTCTGCTTTCTGTGCAGTTCCCTAACTTCCATGGTTCTTGGGTATAAGGCAAAAAGAGGGCTGTGGAGTGCCAAGAGATGGAGAGAGGACGTAGCCATTTGAATTCACCTGAAGTTCATGACAACATTTGAGCCTCTGAAGGCAAATATCAGTCAGCCAAGATGCTCTCGCTGCTGGATGAGACCTCTCCCCCAGCGATCGATTGTGCCCTCTCGAGCCCCACGGATGTCACCTGATCTTCCTACATGAACTCCGTCTCACTGACACAGAAAGGCGCACAGACACACTCATGGTTGCATAATTATCGACACGCCTAGCCGGTAATTAATCCCAAATATGCAATTACCCAGCTCATTAATTATTAACTTAATGAACCTGGTGGTTTTCAAACAAAAGTGAATGTGTTTCTCTATACAGACTGCTGAACATTGTGTAAGTGCTGGGGGGGGGGGGCAGCCCATCAGCATGGTTCTGGTTTTGCCTGGTGGCTGCAGTGTAATTTAATCTCCCCATAACCTTACATGTGCCGCGCTCCTCCACCCCCCCCCACCCCCCCACTTCCGAGAGATGCTGGGGGGCAACTCTGAGCTTTTTTTATTCTCTGCTCCACCACATGGCCACTCGAGGGACACTTAGATCACCCCTGTTTATCTCCCTGGGGAGAGCTGCCACTGGGGAAATCGGCTTGTTGTTCGTTTGTTTGCTGTTCGTTTGTTTGCTGTTCGTTTGTTGTTTTTTTCTTTTTTATTTACATCCATGGAAACGGCTACACCGCCAGGCTCCCGCATTTGGGAAGTTCGCAAGGTTGGTTATCTTCCATGAATGTTTACACTGCGTGAAATACTGCCGCCGTAAAGAGGTGAAATCAAATATGTGTGCCGAAATTTGGCAAAGTACAACGGTTAAATAAGAAGCTTAATGTTGCACAAACCACTTTTCACTGGAAAAGAAAAATGAATATTAATGTTTTTTTTTTGACTGCTGGTGTTCCACCTGTTTTATTTCATGATGATAATAACAACAACAACTTTTTTTTTTATGGGAGTCGTGCTGCCTCCTATTACAAAGCTCCATCTGCAAGGGCTAAACAGTTTATCGTTTAAAAAGAAAGCATTAAATGTGTGTTTACAGGGCGCTGTGGCACTCCCTCTCTATCTGCACAATCGCTGGTGGCACAGCGGGGTCGTTTTTT
Source organism: Brienomyrus brachyistius (assembly GCF_023856365.1). NCBI lineage: Eukaryota > Metazoa > Chordata > Actinopteri > Osteoglossiformes > Mormyridae > Brienomyrus > Brienomyrus brachyistius. Next base: position 24,474,337 of record NC_064546.1, read on the forward strand.
AAATTAGGGTGCGAAAGCCTTCGCTGACTGGGACACTGATTGATTAATTACATGGGTGTTTTGGGGGAGACTGTTAATGGGATTTTACACACTCGCTAAATGGAAGTTTATGGACATGAAGTGTGCTTAACTGTTTCGGCAGAGGAACGGAGGGGAGAGAGATGAACGCTGACGTCAAAGATGTGCAGAAGGGAGTGACTCTGTGCATTGCTGTTAAAAAAGGGAGGGACCTCTTTTGTGCCTTCCCACAGTGACGGGGTGTCCCGGCCAATCAGATTTGTGCTTTCGGAGCTTCTTCTACATTTTGACTCTCTGTGGGCAGCCTGATTGGTTAGTGGCATTGGGTCTCACGTTGAGGTGGTTCTGCATATAAATGGGAATGGGGGAGGATGAGCAAGCGAGAATGGGAAACTATGCAGTCGAGCGGGTCAATTATAGGACAGCAGGTGGCGCAGTGCTTAAGGAACTGGATTGGGCCAGAAGATCGTCTATTAGAGTCCCTACAGGGGCCTTGTAGGTTGGAAACCGTACAAGTTGTTTAACCTACATGACTTATTTGCCAGTATTTACACAAAAGTTTAATGAGACCATTAATTAACTTGTATGAATGCCAAGATAGGACCGTGATGCACCGTTCCTGAGGCGGCCAATCCCGTATCATCTTTAGATTGATGATCAGCACCCTCTGAAGACCCTTTAGTGCTGCATTACCCAGTTTGGTCCTTGGGGACCTGCAGATGGTCCACACTTTTGCTTCCTCCCTTGATAGGGAGCTGGGAGGGAGCAAAAACATGGCCCGTCTATGGGTTCCCGAGGACCAGACTGGGAAATACTGCTACTATGTAACCAAACTCTTACATGGTATTCGATGTGGAACTTCCCGCCTGTTATCAATGCCACACTATCCTCGAAGGCTCCTTCCTGATGCCTCTAAAGGCTGCTATATTTTCGTGTTTTTCGCTTCATAGTCCTCGTGGGCCTTGGCGCTGGTGTGCTCTGCCCTTTCCTTACGGCTGTCACTTAACGGTACGCAATCGGCACGGCCGCTTTCTTTTGGGGGACCTTCCTCCCAAAGTCCTGGGTAGTAGCTAACACCAAGAGCTGGTGAACTTTAGGCCACAGGGTGACATAGTGGTTAAGAACCTGGAGGTTGTTGGGTCTGGTCCTGAAGGGGGTGCTACTTGCTGATTTGCTCCTGGAAGCATACCTGGTGGTTTTAACCACCGTGGCAGTGTGGTGCTGTGCTGTGCCACGGTCCCGCACCAATATCATTTGAGTTTTAGTCCTGCAATGGCTGTGTGTGAGGAGGTTGAGTGGTCTCTTCATGTATTCCAGCTGCCCCCCAACAGACTAAAAATGTATTAGCGTCTCCAAATGGCCCACGGGGGGTGTGTATGTATCTGGGACGCTTACTGCTGTGCTCTCTGCGCTCACCAGGATGGGCTCCATACTTGCTGCTTTAGATAAGACCTTTTCCTGAGTTTGTCCTAAACTGCTTCACTGCTTCCTGGCAGAGAGCGACAATGTCTCTCGAGTGTATTGCAGGCGGTAAAACGAAGGGGGGGTGGGTTTGGATGCCTTTGACCGGTACGTTTCATGTGCCGCTTTGCCTAGAAGGCTCCGGCCTATCAAATCGACAGCATGCTGTGATGTAATCGGGTCATGTGACTGCCTATGTGTACAAGCAGCGGGGGGTGCTGTCACTGCAGGGGGCGGTGTGACAGGAATGCATGACAGCTCGCATTTAGACACTGTTTCTGATGTTTGCGGTGAGTGCATTGGTCTGGTTGACATGCTCTGGGTGTCTGCCTCAGAGCACGACACACTCTGAGAGTGACACACTCTGAGAGTGACACACTCAAAGCTACACAGACCTGGAATATCTATCAAAATGATCACCAAATCCAATGATTACGATGTAATTTTCATGCATAATAGCCCCCTATCCTTTTCTAGGGAGCCTGGCACCCCCCACCCACTGATTACAATAACACTCTTTCCCCCCCCTTGCAGGTGTTGCCAGCCATACTGCAGAAACATTGCTGTATCTTACCTGACAGGAATAAAGGTAATTTAATACACAGGGGCCCCTGTGGTCCGGCGTGTCCTCAAGCACCCACAGACAGTCCATGTTTTTGCTCCATCCCAGCTCTAAATTATGCAGATTGGCAGCAAAAATGAGGACCGGATTGGGAATCACTGCCCTAGAGAGTATGGACAGAAGAATGTGATAGTTCTAATAATCTTTTATGTGTGTATATATGTAATGTGTCTAACTTGTTAACCTAATCTTAACAAGTGGGTTTCTTTAGAAAATGTACAGCACGACAGATTAGTGCACTCTAATGAATTAAATATACAATGTATTTGAATGTTGTTGTTGAGTTTCTCCTGACGTTGAAGTTTCTTGCCTGTTGTCACATATCGTTGATATGGGGGGGGGAGGGGTGATTCGTGAATGTAGGCTCATTCAAGAAATATGTATCCTTGGTAGATTTCGCTGTCCGGGGGGTGAACAATTTCAGGGGATGTTCAGAGTCATAATTTTTATTACCGGCTGTAATACCGGGGTGGGGGCTCGGGTTCCTGTCTTCCTAGCCGTCAGAATCACTGTAGCAGAGTCTGGCCTCAGTGCTTCACCCCCATGGCGCCTTGTACTGTACGTGCTGAGCGCAGTGCCTCCGACGTTTGATCAGCTCTCCCTGTTGTTCCAGGTGTGAAGAGCTTGCTGGTGAAATTGAAGAGCAGAGAGATTTACTCAGGTAACCGCCACGCCCGCCCTTTCCTGGCCTCGTCCCGCCAGCCTGGCCGCTCCCCGCCACGCCGATTTTTAAACGTGATTTGACGAACCCTAACCTTTCATTCTGATGACAGAGTACGTCTGGAGGGTCTCTCTCTTTCCGGGGGGCCCCCGCTCACCTTCCACGATGGATAGGCTCCGGGAACCTCACTATGATTTTGTTATTTTCAAACAAGCGTATCCATTAATGCATCACACTCTGTGAGAGCAGCTCTCAATCATGCCATTGCTTTGCTGATACATTTGCTGTTATGTGGGGTGATGGGGGGGGGGCATTTTTCCCCCCTGCAGAAACAAACAGGTAAAATGTGATGAATCTTCAGTTCGCTATTCACCGCCCCTTATCCGGTAGAGTCTGTTGGGCTTATGTCCGTCTGCCTGGGTTTTTATGCCGACACAGGGAGTTGTGCGATTTAGGTAAGTGACAGTGGTTAATCTGGATACCAGGCTTGGGTTCACGACCAGATCCAAGTCTCCTGCCAGCTCCTGAAGAATTCAGCCTGACCTCCTCCTATCACTGTGGGAAAAGTTCACCTTTCTGCAGGAATGGTAATGAGCATCTTGCTGTTGACAGCCACACCCCCTGGGGAGAGGCCCTGTGTTGCCAGGGGTTACTGTGATCCTGGTGCAGGCATGGGTTCCGCAGGCCTGTGGCGGTCCGCCGCTGGAGCGTGACGCCTGTCAGTCGTCGTGATTGGACGCTGCCATCACATGGTCCGTCATCCCATCCTTTGAAGGGCCAGCGGCTCGATGCTAGGGAAGGTGCTCCTGTCCATCACATGTGCCGGCTGCGATCTGTGGACACTCGGACCCTGTGGCGATGCCCGCAGAAAAATAGCTCTCTCTCTCTCTCCCCACCCCCTTGACATCCCCCAGCTGCGGGAGCATGTAATGAACTGCTCTCAGAGACCACCAAACCCAGCTGGATACCCCCCCCCCTTCCTTGGTGGTACCACGCTGCCATGAACTCGCCAGGCTGTCTCTGTCGTCTTGGGAACCACAGTGACAGACAGGTTCGTCGCCACGCCGGAGGAAAGGCTGGTATCTAGGCGCCGGTGGTTATGGGATGCAATCCAGTGGAGCTTGCTGGAACAAGATGTTCCCTCGTATGATCCACCGTCAGACAGGGAGAGACTATCCGGCTGCTGATGCTTGTCCATGCACCCCTATGCAGCCCAGTCTGGAAACCTTCGCTCCAAACTGATCCTGTACCAAAGTGGGACTGACTCAACTTCCTGTATGTTAAGGATCCGGGTCTACAAGCACAGCAAGGGTGGGGGATAAAGGCACATCTTCATTCCTCATAAGACTCTAGTAAAATGTCATGTTGCACTAAGTCCCTAATAATTCATGTTTAAAGCGAGGTCACATCTATAGTTAGAGAGGAGCCCAGGAAGGCATTAATTCATGGCGATGCTTCGTGACCACGTTAAAAATGGCCCTCGTTGTCAGCTCTTAGAATGATTTTTGTGCGGATCACAAAAATCGGAACGGGGGGAGGCTCTTGACCTTGCGGAAAGTTGGGGTCGGACACGCTCCACGTAGCGTTTGGAGAGAGCGGTTTTAATTCCTGCTTTACATATGCAGATCGTCCTCAGCGCTCTTGCCGGCTCCCTCCGTCGTCAGAGGCATTGTTATGACATTTATAAAGAAACACTTTATAAATATTGATGTGTCCTGTCCTGCCGCGCTCCCCCGGGAAGGGGACGCGAGCCACGGCTGATCGGCGCAGGCCGGCGGATTAACGCTGTGCCTTACCGGGTGTCGTCTTCCCTGCTGAGCTCGCCGGCTCACGCCGCATCACCGACGTGCCCAATGGGAATGCATGATCGTGCGTCCACCTGCATGTCAGCCAACTAGAAAAGGGAGAGATGTTTTGGGTCAGACGGCATGAAATGGGCACGCAGGCAAGACTCTCGCTCCTCTCCTGCCGCCCAGCTGCTCTCCTCGGATTGGGATAAGATGGCCGGATTTTTTTCTGGGGTTCTGAGGTTGAGAATGGTGTGATTAAATGACTACTTTTCCTCATAACGATTCCAAGCCTCTCTTTTGATGATGGTGTTCAATGGAGCCTTCATTTCATATCTCCCCTCTCCCTGTACTTCCCCTTTTCTCTAATTTTTTTCTCATTTGCATTTTGGTGAGGTTGGCAGTTAAGTTCTTACTCTTTGTGCATGTGTGTGTGTGTGTGTGTGTTTATGGACTGAACACCTTTTCTCATAACTTTCTTCTTCGAACAATGCCCTTGGCTTTGAGAGAGACAAAAAAAGTTTACAAGTACAAAGAGAGACAGATCTGCACGGTTCCCTGGTAATATCACCTCCAAGGCTTGTGTTTTTAAATCAAAAACAATATTGACTTTTCTGAACCTTGATTAGTCACTGTGGGTTCCGCTCATTGGCGTCTTGCACAGAACTGGCTTACAGCATCATCTGCCAGCCTCGTTTTTGCCCAAAGTTTTGGCACGGTGTGCAAAAAGATCTTTGTCATCTTTTTCACTGGGGTGCATAACGTGGGGAAGGCTTGTGGACTTCCTGGTCGCTGTGAAATGCCCGTCTCGGCGCTGGGGTGCCACACGTCTTTTGAAGAGAGGACAAGAGGACGGGTTTTTGTCTTACACTTCAAATGTCTTTTCAGTAGTGGATTTGTGGCTCTCTGCCTGTCCTGTGTCATATTTTGATCCTTGAATAATTATCTATCTTTTTCATTCATCTAGACCCCAGAAAAACATAGTTACTTTGCATAACACACCTGATGACTTGTGACAAGCATTTCTTAGGCATCCTCTGCCCACTCTGTTGTTCTGGTGTCATACCCTAGTACAGGGGTTCTCAAAGTACGGACCATGGTCCGGATGCAGACTGAACCTCAGATTAATCAGGACACAGCTGAATCAATATGTTTAACTTCAAAATTCTTAAAGTGGTTTGATGTGCAAAGATACAACGTAGCGCCATCAGGTTCCAAAACCGCTTGTCCTATACAGTATCACAGGGGGTCTGGAGCCTATGGGAGCAAAGTAGTGAACATACCAGGAGGGGGCACCGACCCATCGCGGGGCACCGACCCATCGCGGGGCACACTCACACATGCCATTCACATGGGTAATTTAGTAACTGCAAGTAGCCCCCACAATGACACGGGGAGGACATGCAAACCCCACACACATGGAACCCCAGCGGAGACTGGAGCCCAGGTCCACAAGGTGGGAGCCAACAGTGCGAACCACAGCACCACCGTGCCGCCCCTATATGACTATATATGTTCTTATTAATTCATTAAAGTTTATGAAATAATTTTTTGTTGTTGATAACTGTTCCGAACCTGATGTGGACCTTTGATCATAATCCCTGTACTAGTGACAGATGCAGCACGTCTGGAATTTATCGATTCCCAGGGTAACAGTTGACCTTAAGATCTAAGGGATTATTAGGATCTGGAGAATAGTTTGGTTCTTCCTTTGGATTTGAAGGGAAGTTGTTTACTTCTGTGCCGGTGATTTTTGGTGTTCATATGGCAGTTGATCGCTTTCCTCGTTCCCAAAGGTGACCCATACATGAAACCATGAGGCCTCTGCTTTTATTGATAGGTTTCTTTGGGTTTTAGTCTTTAATTCAGGGTCTTCTGGGTGGTTGGGGAAGGATTGTATGTAGGAATGCAGGTAGGCTGCTCCAGTGATGGACAATTATGGGTCTTTGTTAGTGGTGTTTTTCCAGTGTTTTCCAAATAATCTCCTTTAAAGGTCCCATCCTCGTTATGTTTCAGTTTCTGAGTAATGAGGTCTTCCTGGGGGGGATGAACCCTTGGGCAGATACACTGGTAGGACACACACACTGCTTTGTTGGTGTAGCACATGCTCAGTTTGGCATCGGCACACAAGGTCGTAAATGATAAACAACGCTGGTGAGGACCAGGCTCCTCCATCACTAACGTAATCCATCTTCCCGTCATTTACTTGACTCTTATTGTACATCTGTTTCCGCACCCTGCCTGAGGTGGTCTAAGCCGCTCCAGTCTGTTGTCAGAGGGAGCAGCATCTCCAGTCATCGGTTCAGGCAGACTTGATTAAGAGACTGCAACCCCCACCCCGCACAATTTCTTGGGCACTGCCTTCGGTAACCACGGTTTCATTAGATCGCTTGTATCCGTGAGTTTGGCAAGGCAATCAATAAGGATGGCATTGTTGTTCCAAGATGGGTTTGATGAGACTCCGTTCTCATTCCCCCAAGGTCTTCTGTTAGGGAATGAAATCGTCTGGTTGCCTCCTGGTGCTCTGGCGTGAAAAAGAAGAGGAACGAGGGAGAAAAAGAAACGTTGAAGTGGATCACAAAACAAAACAGAATAGAGCGTCTCAAAGTCCTGGTTTATGTTTTCTCTTCTCAAGAGGGTTTGGACTGAAGGGTCCTTTAGCTGCCTGCAGATTATTCTGTCAGGAAATGATTTACACCTGGATCAGCAGCTAAATGTAGATTTTTATCCGTATAATAAGTTCTCTGAAGGGTCCAGCAGATTCCTTGTCCCTCCCGATCCCTCCGGATCCCTCCACCAGTCCCGCTCCTCCTTTGAGGTTCCCAGGCAGCATGTAGCTTCAAAGTTCAGCATTTCTGATCTCGGACAGATTTTCCCGTCTTTCTATAAACGTACTCTTGTATTTAACCTGTAATTGATGGCACACAGCTGCAATCATTAATTATTTGTAACTGCTAGTCCAAATTCACAAAACAATGAATGGATTAATAGCTGTTCTGTAAGTGGTTGATAGCATTTTGCGAAGATTTATTTTGGTAATTATATAATCTGGTTTGCACCCATAAAACTAGACAAAAAATGTAAATGCTTTTTCAGATACTAATCTAATTACGTTAAAAAGTTGCCTTTTGTTCATATCCTACCCAAAAAAGTGTGGCATGTTGTGCTCGGGAGGGAACAATTTGTCTTTTTTTTTTTGTCAAAGTGGGGAAATCTGTGATGTGTTGGTGCCCCGAACTGGGTTATTCCGGCCTTGCATATGTGGCTCCCGGGATAGGATCTGGACCCCTGTGACCCCCTGTGATATGGATGCAGGAATGCTGAGGAAGTCAATTTAAGGGGGGGGGGGGAATCTAAGGTACAAAGTAAAAACCCCATCAAGGAGAACGTCCGTCATCTGGAATTCCAGTTGATCTCCGACCCGATACAAATGCGGCGATATCGTGGGAGGCCTCGGCCTGGTCTGTACTCGCCCCTTTGGCACGAGCTTTGTATCGCCATGGTCACACCGCAATCATATTACGAGGGCTGTTGGTCTGCTGGTCCGCCGCCAGCGGACCCGAAACTTGCAGACGTCTGCGAGATGGGATGTTTGCATTGAAAGGAAAAAAAAAACAGAAAGTGCGACACAAAAGGCCCATGTTTCTGGGGGAGCCGGTAATGGAGACCGTGTAATTATCTGTCATTTTCCTTCAGAGGAAGTGTCTCTGAATGACCTTTCCCGTCCGCTTCCCTCGAACAAGGCATACTGTAAAGTAGCAGACTAAATCCGATCATTTCCGAGCCGACTCCAGTCCCCCCAACGTGCTGCCATTCGGTGATGACGGGGGCCGCTTCCCGCATCTGGTTTCTATGGAGACGATCGCTGATGTCAGTCTGGGGGTCAGCGCGATATTGTGGATTTTGTCAGTTAATTCCCCTCTTTCTGAAGTCTGATCATTTAATCATTCGGATGTGATGACACAAAGGGTTACCACGGCGTCCGAATTAAGCATTAGCAGGGAATGGGGGAGGATGAAAAGGAGCCATAAAAGTGTGCCAATGGGATCGGGTGGGACGGCGGCGATCACGGTGCGAATGGCCGCCCAAATGAAGTAATTATCTCTGAGCCCCGCGCAGAGGACGGGAGGCTCCGATAAGGTAACTGCTCGTTAGTTGCACAATAACGATGTGGCAGAATTAATTGAGCATCGCTCAAAAGAGCTTCTGAATGGGGCTGCCAGGCAAGGTCATGCAGTGCGCTCCCCCCCCGTTCATCGCCAAATGTCGCCAGGTGCCACCTGCCCTGCTCACCGTAATGACGATTGGTGTACTGTAGACCTGGGCTGCTCAATCAGGGAACCACAATCCCCACCCCGTGGGCTGTAGTGCAGTTGCAGTGGATTCCATTTTGTAAATGGGGGTGGGGGGGGGGTGGCCCAGTGGGCTACAACAATGTGCCTGTGATCGGAAGGTTGCCAGTTTACATCACAGGCTTGGCAAAGTGATGTCATCCTTGGGCCCCTGAGCAAAGCCCTTAAATGTTCCATGAACTCTCTGACCCTGCCTTCTTTGTTTAAAATAAAGGAAATGCTAAATAAAAACAATATGGGTGAATTCTGGCAACCTCTTCCCCAGTCATGCGACACTGATAAATACTAAGGGGAGGGCAGAAATATTATTCAACTTCTTGGTTGTTATTTTTTTTGTCATTTCACGTGATGATGCATTTGTGGTGGGGGGAGTCTCAGGCTCTCATCTGTTTCCTTTTGGGGTCCCGGCTGTAGACCTGTTCCCCGCCCGAACCCCCCCCTGTTGTATTGTGCTCCCATTCCCTCAGGTTATCGTACATGTGGGAGTGATCGATTCCATCATGCCACAAAATCGTAATGATACATTTGCTCGTGAGGTGGGAAAAATGGATGAAAGTCATGGTTAAGGCCAATTAAACATTTTTTTTTTGGGGGGGGAGATATTTCATATTTTCACAGCAATTAAATTGCTGGCGTGCGCCCTTATTTGTTTTATGCCGTTACGAGTTAATGAGTCGTTAAGAATGAGGCACTTGCCATTTTGTTGGAAGTTTCGGCTTCCTTATTGGGTTCATCTGCAAAGGACAGAGTCGCGGTCAGCGTTGGGGCCATCGTCTTCACACCCCTGCCGTTTGTGAGAGGAGAGTGTGAGAGGAGCCGTCCGCCTGTCCATCATCGGCTTGTGGGGGAGAATCACACACAGGGCTTGTTTGACTGGAGTTGACATGCTAACTTTGAACCGAAACTGCAGGTTGAGGATTAACTGAGCCGAACAGCGAGTCAGCCATCCGTGTGGTCTTGTTTATGTGCCAGCCAGGGGGCCACACACACACACACACACACACACACACACACACACACACACACACACACACACACACACACACACACACACACACACACACACACTGAGACCTGTACTCAGATGTTTGTGGGGACCATCCACTCATTTCTTTGGGCAAATTTTTCTATTGGTCCCCACAATGTAATGTACACATGAACCACACACGTCATTCTCTCTTCTATTTCCACACATCCTGCCGGTACCCCTTGGTCCGCAGTCTGTTAATGGGTCCGACACACTATCTCTCACAGGAGCCGGATGTCGTGGTGCTGCTCATTCCACAGTTACCGTTCTCTTTGTTCCCGAAAGCCTGCCGAAGAAGGCGTGTGGGGGAGATGAATGCGTAGCCCGCGTTGTAGCGTGTGCTCAAATCCGTGCCCTAATTTTAGCTATTAATTAGCACGTTAATATTTCAGCATTGCATCTCCATTTTCACCGCTTTTATGCTTAATTCATGGCGTCCGAATGCTCTCGTTCATTTTGCCATGGAGGTTTTCACACCCTGCTTGGTTTCGTTCGTTCGCTAATTCCACGTCAGCCGCCTTCGCGATACACCGTCGTAACCCTGCAAACCTAAGCCGGTGGGTCATCTTGGCTCCAGCCGAGCTATTGAAATATGGGTGGCTCATTATGCAAATGTGGGAGGCAGTGGCTCTTAAAGGGGGGGCTTCGCCTGTTGCCGTTTTAGACAGTGGACTTGGACACACAGACTGCTTAAAATTCAAAGTGTGACGCCGTTATTGATTCCGATTCCCCACACCTTGCTCCCATTGGGCTCTCCGTACCTCTCTGTCAGGCTCCCCCATTGGCTCTGGGGACTCTCCAGCTAGGTGGGTACGGGAGCAGGGGCAGCTGGGTAACCTGCCGTGTCTGACTCAAGCACCCTTTGGCTGCCACCTTCTCCTGATGACTTTTCAATACCCTGTCACCGTCTTTTCACACCCGGTACCATCAGCGCCGCAGCTCGATGCTCATTCTGCTATCAGTGCTACAACTTCCTACATCTTTATGACCGTTTAGCTAATGCCATAACGTCCCTGAATAACACAGCAACCATTAAACAGGTTTTCTTGAATGGTTTGCTAACCGCAAAGCATGATGGGACTGTCCAGTGCTGAGGGACTGCTTCGCCTGCCTCTCGACGCTGTTACAATATTATATAGTGAATAATAATTAGTGAAGCAATTTAAGTTAAGTGCCTTGTTCGAGGCACTGTAACGCTCCCCTGGGATTTGAACCTCCAAGTTACTGGTTCCAAGTCCATTACTGTAATTGGTATGTAGTCAAGTTCCGTGCTCTTTGGTGCATGCAGAAGGGCAGTGTTTTGGTACCCTTTGTACTGGCTGCTCCCGAGCTTCTCCTGGGGCCTCAGGAAGGGTGGTAATCAAGGACCCAGACTGCAGGCTGCCCTCTCAAGTGCCTGTGTGCGCTGAGAAGGCCTTTAGAATGTACTTATGCTGAGCTGCTCTGGCGCAGTCTGGCTGTACGAATGGGTAACATCTTACGCTGCCGTGCATGAAAATGTCAGCCAGGCGGCCAGAGAATAACAATATATAAAAAATGCAAAGCACCTGTTCTGTTCCCTGCCTAATTAGTTGTCTGCTCAGGTGAAAGTGGCACGGCGTGCAGGAATACCACTGAAACCAGACAAGACCTGCAGGTTATTAATTTGATGTCTAGAATTGCTCCTTGCCTTTTCCGCCTCACGTGCACAGACCTGCACTGGGACCTGCTGTGTTTATTCACTGCCATGAGGGGAGAGACCTGCTTCACCGCCTCCGCCGTCTGCGGTGAGCCGGCTCGATCCACAAACCTTTTGATTAACTTATAATTTTTTAGCCCTTCGTTTCTGCAGTGTCTGGGCTGCACCGAGTGAACAGTCGCATTGCACTTAGGCTGTTACAGAGAAGCGCCGAATGTGCAGGATTTTTGCAGTCAGGGTGTGTATCAGGTGGAAGTCTAACAAGTCGGCTGTCTTTCAGACAGAGGGGCCTGCTGCCGCCGTCTTGCTCAGCCCTCCGATCCTCCGCATCTGTGCCGCCAAATTGGACAAAGAGGCACTGGCCAACTGAATCCGAAAGGCAGGGAGGTGTTGGCTTTTGGTGAGGGTGCGCTCTCAGTCTCCCTGGCCCACACTGGCACCAGCTGCACTCCGCTTTATTTATTTATGCGATATCTGATTAATACAGGAAGCCCGTTATGTAACGATGGATCCACAACCCGAACGCGAGAGTAAACATATTAGCATGTTGCCTTTCTGTTAGGGTTTAGCCACGGTCCATTGGTTTAACCTTCACGCGGGGGCTAGGGCGGTGTGGCAGAGAGTGCGTAAAGACAGCTGTGTGCCCATCTGGGGGCGTCTGTGCCATTACGCAATTGCCCCCCTCCCCCCAAACCAAAATGGTGTATCGGAGGCAGGTTCCAGTTGCTGTTCCATACAGGAGTAGTTTACCCAGTTAGGCGTACTGCATCAAAAAGCATTTTCGCCTTGCGATAGGTTTGTCGGAGTGTAACCCCATCGTAACCCAGGGAGAGGGTGTATATATTTTTTTGCTTCTCTAATTGAAGAGTCAGACAGAAGGTCGCCGGGCTGATCTTAACTGGGCATCCAAGTGGAAACTCGCACGCTTTGTCTCAAATTGCATTTTGTGCGAGTTGTGTTTAATTGAAAGAGGTTGGTTGAACCGTGAGGAATCGACGATGTGAGATGGGCCGTGTGCCTTTGTAGAGTTCGGCACACTTTTAGGGGACTGCAGGAGAGGTGACTGGATTGTCATGAGTGAATGAGACTAAGCGGAGAACCCCACTATGTGAAATGTTCCCAAACAATAATGGTTCTTTATCAATTAGAATCAAGTGATGGTGTAATTAGATGCTCTGACCAATCCCTGATGACTATTCACAGTAGCCCCGCCCCTTGTCATTCTAAACATGTCAGTTGTATAAACCCCATCAGAACCCCCCGTCTGTCCTGAAAGAAAGATCTATCTCCCCCCCCCCCCCCCCCACGTGTCGCTGTCGCGTCAATCCCGTCTGATCTAACCCTCTCCACAGAGCAAATTGGATTGACGCGGCGTAATTAGCGGATGCTATATTAGCGGTGGTAATTAATTGCCTCGCACAGCTGGCGCTCGCCAAGCAACCCCCCCCCCCCCCCCAGTAAGTGCGGAAGCCATGACTGATTCAGCGCAGTCGTCCCCCTGGCCCCCTTTTGTCTGTGTTCCCAGCACCGTTTCCCTCCCTGAGCCTCGCTATGAATTCCGCAGTGTGACTTTTCCTAACAGGTCCCCCATCGCGCCTGCTGGCCTCCCGCTACAGAGGGGGAACAAAGGCGGCCAGCCTTAGCCTGAGCCCAGGACAGTTTGCTCTGGAGCCGCATGACAGGCTGTAGACAAGCCGTGCGGGGCCACTATGCGGGGCCACTATGTGGGGGTACTCTGGCTGACTACCGGAGGCTGGCAGAGTCCTCTGGGCCGAGAGCTTGTTTATCAGACAGGCGGTGCGAGCGGCGTTACTGTAGGAGTCGAGCGCTCAATCAGAGCGAAGGTGGACAGTCATGCAATACCTGACCGCTGAGTTTATACCTGACTGCACTGGGGTCTCACTGACCCGGGGCCAGCTTGCGTGGCCAGTTTGACATGGGTATGTATAACTAATTACATGCCATCACAAAAATAAAAAACAACTTTATCCCCGGAAATGCTCCACGGGCTCTACATAAATGGCTTGACCCTGCGATTGGATCCCAAGCTTCACTCTTACCGCTATTTATCTGTGTGTCTCAAAGCAAAGCATGATGGGATACATGAAGAGAAGCATTCCAACGTACCTGCGCTCATACTTGTACAAATGGCAAATAAAGCATCAATTTTTTTTCCCATTAGAGTTGCCTGAGATCTTTGGCTGGACGTCGATTTTGGGAGAGACGTCTCATGTTTTAGTTTGACTCCCGCTTCAGCTCACCCTAATAAGCCGACGTTTCATCGTCGCTCTGTGCGCATCTCAGGCAGGCTGGCAGTCGCGCCAGCCCACGCCATGGCCTCCCTGCACAGGCCACAGCTGCGGGCGGGCAGGGCTGCTGGCCGCCTTCCCGGCGCTCATAACGGCTGGCATGTTTCCTGCGCGTGTCTGTCCGCGCCAGCTGTACGTTCCTCTCCCATTCTCTGCAGGCGGTTCCAGTTCCCTGGGAGCGTAAAGCGAGAGTAAAGTGGTATCTGCGGGGAGATGTATCCCTGGATGGCAGCTGTGTGTGATTCTTGCCGCACGCTGAAAAGGCGCTGGGGGGCTTTCCCTCACCCCTCCACGCTGGATGTCTGCTCCTACCTTCCTCCGCATCAGCCCGGTTGGCCCATCCGCCTTCCCACCTCAGCGCTACCGTGTCCCCTACTCTCACGGCAGAAACACATGCTGCTGCCGCTGATTGGAGGTGCTAATTAGCCCAGCATGTGAGCATGCGCATGCAAGTGTGTGTGTGTGTGTGTGTGTGTGTGTGTGTGTGTGTGTGTGTGTGTGTGTGTCTTTGTAGACACTTGCTCCCACGCTATGATCTGAACGTGTCTCTTATACCTGAAAAGCTTCCAAATTGAGTTTGTTCTCTGTTTTTCTCGCAGTGCTTCTTTGAAAGTGCAGAGGTACAGCACTGTTATCTGCTTGTTTCAGTGGAGATCTTTTGGATGACATGAGCTTTTGCAATCAGAGTATGACCTTAGATTCGCGTGCCTGTGCTGGATGGACGAATGGATGGATGGACAGATGGGAGGGAGGGATGGATGGCCATGACTGTCAAGTTCCGTGGATGGTTCTCGAGCGTGTGACCTTGACTATGCTCACCTCCTGGTGATCTGTTCAGGATCTACAGGACATCTGTTCCACTGCTTCACCGGAAGCCAGCCGACCTGCTTTTCTATATTTAAAATCAAAACCGAAGACAAACAGGTGACCGAGCTGTCCGATTATGATGTTACAGGGGCAAGTGTGGTGCTCTTCTCTGCAGTGTTTGTTTTCCTGCTGGTGTCCATGTGTGAGAAGGTCACCAGGTTAAGCAGAGTCCCTGTCACAGAAAGGCACCTCGCCTTGGCAACTGAAAAACTTTTATTTTTTTTATCCACAGTGACAAGGCAGGGTCAGACAGTCGCTGGAGCACTGGAGAGGTTAGGTGCCTGGTTGAAGAAGTCTAATGGTAAAATTGGCCATGGGATTTGAACCAGCAACTTTCTAATTAGAGGCCTGGCATTCATACCCACTGGGCCCCAGCCCTTCAATCCTTAGGCTTTAATCTGAAACTGGGAAACCGGCGTAAAGATCCAAGACCCAGTTGAAACAAATAAGCTTGTTAATAGGATCTGTGATATTACCGATAGTCAGTCTCAGGCTTTATATGACTGATATTTTGTGACTAAGAAGTTATGGACTCTGTATCATCGACTTTGATGGGGAACATCAACAATCCATCATTATTACATATTAGCAGCACGGCGAGAAATTGAATTCGGAGCTCGGCCCTGAAAGCACAGGAAACGGTTTTATTAACAGATGGCTGAGGAGGCTGCGAAGGAAGCCACAGGGAGGAGGAGGAGGAGGAATAGGAGAAGGAGGAGAACGCACAAATGATCCTTCATTAACACCAGCCGACTGAAGGTAATTCCCAGTGAAATTGAGGTTGGCAGGTGAGAGAAAGGTGACGAAATGTCCCAGAGTGATAAATACTTCTGACGTTTCGGAAAAAGGGGGTCAGGCGGGAGGAGCAGCAGAGAGCGAGGCTGCGGGCATCTGAGTCTCCTGGCCATGATACCCACAGTCGGCCAGCCATTCGTCAGAGTGTGTGGAGCTCCCAGGGCTGCCCTCCAGCGCCGTTATCTCCCTGTTCTCGCCGCTCATTCCCACGTCCGGCAGAGGTGCCTCCACAGCCGACCGAGCTCCCGGCGTCGCCGGTCCACACCGTGCCGATTTCAGAATGTGCCCGTGTGTCCGAGGGGAAGTTTATCTTCGGGGCCATGGTGCCCGAAACTCTTCAGATCTCCATTTTCTTAAGATCTTCTCTGTGGGGGCATCAGTTCATCCTAAGTTAGTCAAACCAATATTTCATCACATAAATGAAGATTAGTGAGGACTCTCTGATAGGTTGGCGCCCCGTCCTGAGTCGTTCCCTGCCTTTCACCCATTGTTTCCTGGATAGGCTCTGGACCCCCGCAACCCTGCATAGAACAAACAGGTATGGAAAATGGATGGACAGATGGAAATTAAGAAGACTGAAGGAGATCCCATCCCAAATACACCTCGCCCTTCCACTTCAACCCCATACCCAATCCTAACCCTCTTCCCCTTTGCGGGGGGGGGGGGGGGGTGATGGATAAGCCATCTGTGCCTGTGATTGGAAGGTTACTGGTTCAAATCCCATGCTTGGCAGATTGTTCGCATCTCCGCTGCTCCAGAGGTCCTGTGCTCAGACCCCAGGCTCCCACCTCTATATGTGTGTGTAAATCTCAATGGAGAACATGACGAAACACATTACATCATTTCATTGTCTTATGGGAGTGGAAAGGTCTCTCTTCCTAGTAATAATCCTCAGCTTCCAAAAAGCACCATCACCGACCCGCCGCCCGCGTGTGTAATTAGTTTTGCGGATTACGTACTCATGTCACAGGCAGGCTGTCAGAGGACGGTATTTGGCACAGTATTGGTACAGAGCTGTTTCGTTTTGTGATATTTCTCTCTTCGCCTCATCCCCTTTCCGTGTGAGCACCGCTGCAGAGAAAGCGCACGTTCTGCCCCCTCTGGAGCCAAGTAGCCCGGCTAATTATGTTGCCAAGGAGATGGCATCCAGTGAAACGCCCAGCCCCCATGGCCGTGGACAGTGACAATTTGCGATCGTGCCAGTGAGGGGAATCGTACCTCTGCGTCCCACCGTGTCTCACGCCAGGTGGTCCGCTATAACTTTTCTTCCTCCATCATTGCCACTCTTCTGTTACTCTGCCTGCTTTGGGTGGCGGGGGAGGGGGCGGCTGGTTGTTATCAGTGTTGCCCTCCCCCCGCAGTTGTGGGCCCCTACATGACGTCTTTGTTACGATAAACTAAAGGAGTGTCAGCGCCGCGCTTCCGTTTGATTCTCGGAGTATTATCTGAGGCGCGCAGAGGTGAGTGATCTGCTTCCCCCCACCCTCCCCCACCCGCCATCTCTCTCATCTGCGGCCCGCCCGCCTCAGTGCCCCGCATGCTGCCGCTCGGCTGGAGTGCCGTGTGCTGTTTCTCTGTCGGCGTCGGTGTCTGTTGTGAATTTCATTCCTCCTTCCTTCCTTTTTTTTTTTTTTTTTTTTTTGGATATGTTGTTGTGGAAAGGGGGCGGCGGTGCCTTAACCTGGGGCCGCGTCGAGGTCCCCACGGGATGGCGTGCAGTGTGATGGTGCAGTGTGATGTGCCAGGTTTTGGGCTGTTTTCCTCTGGATAGAAATAGACTCGCACCACAGTCGATTTCGAAAAGCTTTGCACTGGGGACGAGGCCCCTTAACAGCCATCTGAAGAACTGCAAAGGAGTAACTGAAAGTCATTACCAGTTGAGTTAAACTTCCTTCAGTTCTCCTACCCGCATGCCGATGTTTTTAAGCTGATGTGGCACAGCTGGGTGTGACTGACTGGTTACCCGTATAGCGTTCGAGTCAGGTTGCACCATCTCGTTGTGTGAAGACCTACGGTACGCAGGTACCCCACAATGTAATATAAAGCTATTCCACATGCACACACACACACACACTCTGTCTGAGGCTCTCACTGACTGACTGACTGACTGACTGATGGATTGGCTGTACACATGGTTTATTAAATGGATTGAGTGAGACATGTAGACAGGATTCATTGTGCTTTTCTGCCCCCCCCCCCCCCCCCCCCCACATAATTTTTCATGCATTTAGTCCTGTTGGACTGATGATGGTGCGGCTCAAATGACCTCGCCTCGCCGGTGTTAATTAATTAATTTGAAGAACAAAAGAAGATTCAGGGACCGGAGCCAAGTGCTGTGATAAGACGAGGTATGCGCGCCGTTCTGTATGTGTCATCCAGGAAGGCGGCCAGTCTCCGTTCACTGATTTACATCTACAGGGGGGAAAAAAAATCAGTTTTCCTGACAGTTTGCCTCTGCATGCTGCTGTTTGGATGATTAACCAAGGCTCGGCGTCCTTAGGGAGCGGCGCCACGTCCTGCTGCCACTTCCGAAACACGCGAAACCAGCAAGCTGGTCAGACTAGCGAGTCGCCCTCAGCTGTTTCAGAGGAATGAAATGTCCTGCGATCTGGCAAATAAGATATGATGGATAGATGTCAAATAAGAGCTGTCTCTGCTGCGACATGAAACAAAGCTTTAGTGACTGTTTGTACGTCGGAATGTGTTAATTTTTAATTTTTTTTACGTTTCTCATCTTGCTGTCCTTTTTGAGATTCATTTAGAGGTGAGAGAGAAGCCTGGAGTCCAAGCACAGGTTCAGGGTCTCACATTTTTCTTCACCAAGGTCACCACTGCCCTGGTTTATCACCCCAGCCGCTGTTCACAAATGTATCCACGTCTCGTGGCTTTCTGCTGGTGGTGCCGAATCCCTGGTCACATGGTCAGCAGCGAGAAGGCGTCGTCCCGTCCTTTTGGGACTTTGGCAAATGTGGATTGAAAGACAATGAGGCTACTTCTGACACTGTGGAGTCGAAGTAAGCTTCAGCATGGAGGCCTCTGAGGAGAAGCTGCCAGCTGGGGCTGTGGAGTTACTGCTATTGGTGCAAATGGACACTCAGTGCTTTCGTTCTGTTTTACTGGACTTGCTGCTGATGATTCTGCTTTGTTTACTGGTTCTTTACTATATTGTATCTTCTGGATCATTTTGTCTAACACAGCCACTGTCTTTGCCTTGAATTATGCAGAGTAAACAGTGAAATTGCCAAGCTTCTCCAGTACTTCCCATGATTCTCTGCTCTCGGTCACATGTGGGTTACCATGACAGAGGTAAGTAAAAGCTGCTTGCCTGGTGTATCTAGATCAACGGCCGGTTTCTTGGTTGGTTTAAGTTAGAGAAGGTCAGTCCAAATGTAAGGAGTCGGGATGCAGCTTCCGCTGATTTGTAAACATGCATACCCTGTTTGCCTGCAGGCACTCTCTCTTCATCACACACACATCATCTGCCTCGTGTGCATTCACTCCCCACCCCCCACCCCCCCAGTAGCGTGGGCACCTTCCCCGCGGCCACACGGATCTGAGCTCTTTAGAATCCGCGTTCTGTTCCCCAGGACGCAAACATACCGCTGCCGCCGCCGAATGTTTATTTTGCAGGATGACGCAACACGTTTCGCTCGGCTGTTCTCTGGGACGGAGGGGACAAGTTTCCAGACAGTATCAGACTCGTCAAAGCTCCCCTCCGGCCCGATTTCGTATGTGCTCTGATTCACCCCCTGCAGGATCACTTGAGTACTACACAAGGTCATATGGACCTCACCTTCCAAGACTTAAATGACTTCTAGCACTCAGCCAACTTAGGTAGTGGTGAAAATAAATAAATAATAAAGCTGATTTCTGTCATAAAACCCAGCCTTTATATTCCATTTTTTTTACAGGTGAATGTATTTTGATGTAGGATACTGCAGCAGACCTCTCTGGAGACTTGAACCGATAACATTCAGGCTGCACGTCCCTGTCCTTAATGACGGCCCCACCTTCCTGCCTCCTGCAAGTTGTCGCAGTGCACAGACGTATTTTTTTCTCATTTATTCAGATATCTGCCATCGATAGCCTGGAAGGAATCTATCAAGGTTAATGCAAAGGTTGTGTTTTAATTACTGTGCGACTTTATTTGCATTTTTAATGAATTTATTTTTTGGGGGTGATTTTAGGAATGCGCAACCCATCAGCGGGGCGGGGACGCGCATTGTCAGCGCGCTTTGGCGGGAGGGCGAGTGCATTTGTTGTCTGATTAGTTATTCTAAAATTGATAAATCAAGGCTGTCTCAAAATTGATCGATGCCCTGTGTGCCGCTGACCGTGTCTAATGCACAAATCCGACGTGAAAGTGCAGAGAAGTGTGAATGTGTTTGTGTTTGTGTATGAGAATGTGTGTGTAATGGCTGTATGATTTGGGGCCATTAATGCATTGGATACAAGAAATTTATTTCACGCTTGCACTTTTCTTGAAAACACAGATGCATTTTTGCAGAATTGTGCTAAGCAATAAGCTTGTGCAGCCTCCCGGGCACATTTCCTCCATGTGAGAGCGGTTCATGCAGTTCAAATACAGACATAACGGAACTCTGAGATCTTCCGACGCAGCCACGCGTCCGCACCCTGCAGTTATCATATTTCCCACAGCATCTCCTAGATCTTCTACCTGTCTGTCACGGCTCCTTTATCCATGTGGCGGCCGCTTCCACCTGCATGGTACCTGGCTGCGGGGACGTCTCCGGGCTAAAGCCATCCATCCCGTGCCATTGTTCTGACTTGAAGGGCTGAACGACCAGGCGTGGGCCCGGCACAGATGACAGACCGGCTGGACGTGCGATCGCATTTCAAGGCCTCCCTTTGCTTCCTGGGAACCACGGTGCGATAACGTCTTCAGATATTTATACCGAAGAGCACCTATTCACGAAGAACATTTAGTTTTATGTGACCATATTAATGAACATAAGCTTCCCCTAACAGACATGATGCGTTTTTGTAGCAGTTGGCCATATAACAGTTATGGGTGTCTGTTTCTCTTTAAACTTCCTGGCACAGTTTGTGTACCACAAGGGTGGCCAGTGTTACCCAGAAAGGGCCGCTGTGCATGCGGGTTTTCAAGGCAATTCCATAATTAGATCACTAATTAGAGGGCTGATTGGCTGAGGAGTCCTCACACCTGGGTTTGAACAGCTGATGTAAAGGTTATCAAAAACCTACTTACACACCGGCCCTTTGTGGATATGATTGGCCTTTCAGAGGAAAGGTGACATCATCATATTCTGCTTCAGGTTCACAGTCCGTCAGTCTGCTAAAATTGGCCTGATGAACTAATATCTGCTCCCTGCAACGCGGGCAGTGGCCAGACCTCCTCCGAAGCGACGGAGCAGACAGTCGTGGAGATGGATGAGATCCATCTCCTGCCGAGGTCTGATGCGCTGCCCTGTCACGCCAGCGACCATGGGGGCTTAGCAGGGAGTGTCTCGTTAGAGAATCTGCAGTGGGATGTAATGGACTTTCTCGTGGTCCAACCAGCCCAAAACTCTGGGACGTGGCCCAAGAGAATCGGGCAATTGGAGTCTCACGGAGAAGAAGTCTGTCGCGTCCGGATGGAGCGCAGATGTTTGTTCTTCTGGGTTGTTTTTCTTGTCAGATTTAATAGTAATTCTTCAGTGAAGTAGCAGGTGTGTGACGGACTAACAGCCGTGCATTCAGCATGGACCCCTAAGAGGAGTATATTCTTAAAGCCGGTCAGCGCTGCTACTTACAGCATAAGGCCAAGCATAGTGATTCGAGATTGGTGATTCTGAGTTAGTGGCACACATCAGCATAACTCTCCGTTCTTCATGTCAAGAGCTGTCTCCTGCCCAAGGGTCCACAGAGGTGCCGAATCAGTGCTCTTGACACCGAGGGTAAGATAAGAAGGTTACTGTATAGTCTTCCTCACAGTGTGATCATATGCTAATTAGTATTAGCAACATTCCTTGAATAGTAATTGTAGGTAATACTCATCGCTATGGAGAGTGGGCATACCCTCATTATTTAGTCGCCAACTGTTGTCAAGCAAGCCTTCAAAGGGAAGTTCTTTCGAGTCCCGAATCAATCTTAACCACAGATTACCTCCTTGCGCAAAGTAATTTGGAGCACTGCACATGGGTCACTGGAAGATTTCTGAAGGCTAATCAAAGCTTCACCGGCGGCAGCAGGATAAACCCTGAGAAGCCACACCTATCTGCATGTGCTGCAGGTATTAGAGGAACGATTTAGGGTTAGCCTAAGGGGCAACTACAGAAATAATTCCGGACTCTGGAATGTTCTGTCATGTGGCGCTCGCTTCCTGCGCATGTGAATCGTTCTGCATCGGTTGACGTGGATGAGTTCACTGCTCCCACGCCTTGTCGGTATCGCCAGTTGCATGGCAGCCCCCAGAGGCAGCTTGGGTAGCATGTCTGCAGCCTGTTTGCGGTACATGATGCGTTCACATGCCGCCGACATGCTGTCAAGTTTCAGCCTTGCCTCCGGATCCCGCGTTACCTGTATGACCAGAATGTCAGAAAACCACGGACATGCTAGAAGTGTTTTTCTGAAATGCCATGCAAGCACCTTTGTGAGTCGACCCTTTGGAGCCTGGGAAGTGGGTCATGGTATCTGTTATCTGGTGTACTGGAGACAGAGAGCAATGGGTCCCACACTCAGAGGAGCCACACATGCGGATGAGTAAGCAGAAAATGCCACCTGACCAAGTTTGAAAAGAGGTTTGACTGATTTGTTTCTGAGCAGATCTGCACCATGCATCATATCATGGAGCTGGAATCAGACGCTGGCAGCACTGGGAATGTAGCTTATTTTCACAGTCTGCACGATTCTCCTCAAACAGCCCAGTGGACCCATCGATCTTCTGTCACTGGGTTGTCTGTTCACAGTGACTAATGTTCTGCTTATGTTACTGTGTTCTTCCTCTACGTTGTAGATTAGAAATTATCATGGTGTGACCTGATTGACGCCAGAAAACCATTTCCTCTGCTATGAACGTCAGAGGAGAAAAATGAAGATATTAGATTTGCAGAAGGAACTTGCCATGTCCCGGCTCCCTCTTAAGTCAGCCCACTGACCCTAAGTTACCCTAAGCTTGTCAGGCCATTGACTCCTCAAAGGGTAGGGAGGGTGCTCCCTTGTGGTGGGGTGAGCTAACGCCAGCATCTTTCCTTGGCTTGTACAAAATGTGGTGGAACTATCCTGCTTCTCCGTCCGTGTGCACCCAGGGACCCACACACATAGAATATCACAGTCATTGACCCTTTGGAGGACGACTGTTCACTTGGGATGTCAGCCTGAGTCCTTTGGTTTATTCAGTCATTTGTTGCTCTTCGCATTCCTTTAACCGATTGTCAGTAGTTTTAATATTTGTGGTATTACTGTATTCGGATCGAGCCCAAACACTGAGCAGTACAGGGAGACCTCAGTGTGTCCCAGGCCTTTCCTGGCCATCGTACCTGTGTAAGCATGTTCTTTGGGTGGGTATGGAGTCAGGGCGGTATAAGGAGTAGCTATGTAACTGGTAGAGAATGTTCTATATAAATGGTAGCGGTCGTGCTCTGGGGCTGCCCGTAGCGAAAGGCCGGTCTCCCACACCGGGGGCAGTAGCTCTTAGCCGCACATCCAATGGACGTAGACTTTAACTGAGGTCCCCATGATTGCTACACTGCCCCCTCGCGTTGCTTTTAACTCAGACCCTCAACGAATCCCTGGGAAATTAGTACTGGATTTAATCCCCATCTGTAGGGTACATACACGTTGATTCTAATTCTACATCCGATGCCAAGATGGTGAATTTGCAGGAGACTGGCTTCCTAAGCTGAGTGTATTATTTACACGTTTACTAAGTACTATTCCATGTTTACTAAGTCAAAAGGGATGATTAAAGTCTGAGCCGTATGTTTCCTGGCTTTTACTCAAAGGTTTCAGGTAGATTACATCTTTTCCTCCTACGAGACACAAACTGCGAAACCCATTATTAAAACAAACTTTGAATTCCAAGCCGTAAAGATGACCGTTCATATCTGCAGTGCACATAGTGTGTTCTCACATTCTGTGATATCCAGCCATCCAGCGAAGATGGCCGACGTCGCCGGAGTTTTTTATGGCCCAGACAGCCAACAGCAGCATAATGTCCCGTCGACTAAAGTATCCATTACCAAGGCTGTACTGCATTATGCGTAACGGGAGGACATTGCTGTTAGTAACCCTGTGCAATTAACACCACAGTACAAAATGGCGGGACATTTTATGGACACCAGTGGTTTAATGGAGCTGATTATTCTGAATTACGCCCCACTGCTCGTGGGTACGACAGAATTTTCCCTCTTCGGATTTCAGCCTCTGCCGAAAGGACGGTTTTTAAGGCGTCGTTCCGTTCGCTGTCTTACAACCTGGGGCCGTCTGTGTCAACACTGGCTTCCCGTTTTCCGCTCTATGGTCGACAATGTCATGGCATTGTAATTCTCACTTAATTAAAGCCGAACCGCACATTTTAATTTGCTAGTCTGTTTAAGCCCTCCATCTCATCTGCAATCTCTTTCACGATCTAAGTCAATGATTCCATTTGTGTGTGCTGGAATCTCTACGCCTGTGAAATATCTATATGCACATAGCGCCCAGGGGACTGAAACGACATGTAAATAGGGTCCCACACCGTCACAGGATGTTGCCATGCATGACAGCAATATGTGCGGGGGGGGGGGGGGGGGGGGGGGAGTGCACTTCGGATATAATCTCTCTTTGCCTTTAAGATCTATTTTAATACATCAAGCCTCTGATTCATAATGGAGTCCCTTTTCTTATCTGGCATGTGCCTGAGGTACAAAACAGAATGAAATTCAGAATGTAGTGAGATCTGGGTTATAGTACAATTAGCTTGGTTGATTGTTTGCTTATGTCCAGCTTTTTTACTTAGACATGTTTCATGCGGATTTATAGGTTAATTGACCTCCACCCTCGAAAAAAAAAAACATCTTGGTAAGAGACAATTACTAATCATTTCATAGTCATTTGGAACAGGCCAGGATAATAAGCCAAATCGATCAGTCAACTGCTACAGATTCTGTATAATTTTTTAATGAAATTTTTAAATTAGAGATGCCATCTTTATTGCGTTGCATTCCTGTAAATAATTTATGGTTGCAGTAATTGGGCTGCTTCCTTCTGATTGTGAATTATATCGGATTCGCATCGTGTTTGATCTACGGACAGTAATTTCAGATGCACATTTTTCAATAGCCGCAGTTGCAGTGAACATTGTCCTTTCGCCATGCCGTTAATTTCTGGAGTCCCCCGAAACAGGAGGCGGTGCCGTCTGCCTGCACCTGACATTCAGCAAACTGCCATGAGGTGGTGCTGTGTGTCTGGAGGAAGCATCGCAGTGTTCCCAACCGAGCGGAAGTGTGACCGGCGCACGTCTGCCAGCACGGCATTCCGGGATCGCCATCCGTTTACGTTTGGATGTCAGTATTCTCCAGGGAGGGTGGGGCTTATGTTCCCATGATAGCACCCCCCACTCATTTAGACTTATGTGCTCATCCTCAATTTTATTCTGGGATTAAAAAGATTTATCATCATTTGAAGTATAATGAAATATTTGCTTAATAACCTCACTGCAGATACACAACATACAACGATATAGAACAATAAATAGTAAATAATGAAATAGTGTAAATAATGGAATAATACTGAACAATAACATACAATATACTTACAATATACAATATCATGTTAAAGTGCCAGTAGTTAGTAAAAAATGACAGTGATTGGGATTATAGTGCAAGTTATCAGTGTTTAACACTCCTGCTACTCTTGGAAAGAAGTTGTTCCTGTGTCTAACTAGGGGATCCTTTACAGCATAACGTCTAGGACTTAACTTTGCGTTGACTTAGAGCAGGATTAGCACTGTTTTCCACTGTGGGCACAGGCTGTGGGTAACTATGGGTTCAAGGATGGGAGGATCAAGTCAATCAGGCTACTGTTCTGAGAGGCCGTGGTGTTCACTTCTGGACCAGATATGTGTCTCTCATATCCCTGTACCAGCCACACACGTGCGCTTTCTGCTCAAATCCCAGTTCCAGCCACACGTGCCCTTCCTGCTCATATCCCTGTACCAGCCGCATACGTGTCCTTTCTGCTCATATCCCTGTACCAGCCGCACAGGTACCCTTTCTGCTCATATCCCTGTACCAGCAGCACGGGTGTGCTTTCTGCTCATATCCTTGTACCAGCCACACACGTGCCCTTTCTGCTCATATCCCAGTTCCAGCCACACGTGCCCTTTCTGCTCATATCCCTGTACCAGCCACATTCATGTCCTTTCTGCTTATATCCCTGTACCAGCCACACGTGCCCTTTCTGCTCATATCCCTGTACCAGCCGCATACATGTCCTTTCTGCTCATATCCCTGTACCAGCCACACAGGTGTCCTATCTGCTCATATCCCTGTACCAGCCGCATACATGTCCTTTCTGCTCGTATCCTTGTACCAGCCACACGGGTACCCTTTCTGCTCATATCCCTGTACCAGCCGCACGGGTGTCCTTTCTGCTCATATCCCAGTTCCAGCCACATACGTGCCCTTTCTGCTCATATCCCTGTGCCAGCTGCACGGGTGTCCTTTCTGAGCAGCAAGGGTAATACTCTTCATTTATGTACTGCCCTGTAACAAATATGAATCACTGCGCTATAATATTCATGCTGATCAGACCGGTCTTTCCGTAAACAAGGAGGATCCAACATATTATCATATCTGCGGCGTACATTTTAATTTGAATTCCTGGACCGCGCTCTGCAGTGCTGTAATTAATCAGGATGGTGACGTCTTTTATTGTCTGAACATAAATATGGATGCCCACGCGTGTGTGCGTACACATGGCACAGGTGGCTTACTCTGAACCCCCTTAATATTTAATTAAGTTTAATTCTGTTAGTCTCCTGGCATTGGGCTCTTTTTTTCTATACATAGTTCTTTAAATAGAACAGGTGCATTTTTACAGCCGTGAGCAATGGAGGTGAATCGAGGACAGAAGTTGGGGAGTGCTTGTCTGTCACAGGGAGATAGGTCTGCCGTTGAATATGAGAGGCAGACCCTGACATGGGAATGAATCAGTGCTTGTGTTTTGGGCTGGGGGGCGTGGGGAGGGGGGCCCTTTCCCTCTCTCTTGCCTGATGTTTATGGGGGCCCGTTAATGCGCCACAGATTGGATTAAACCGCTGCAGCATGTCCGGCGGCGAAGTCGTGGATCTTGACGTAAGCGTGCTTTTTAAAGATGCGTGGTTTGTCGATCCTGCGTGGTGCTTGTTGAGCGGCGCCCTGATGCTTGGCGTCTCCGCCTTTAAAAATAAACCAGTAATAACAAGAATAATAACTGCTGAACCCTGCTGCTAAGCTGTTAGCGTTGCCTTGGGCCTCTTATAGCAATTGGCCCTCAAGCTTGCTTTCCGGTACTAACAAGGCCCTTCAGGGCGGTGATTGGCTTAAGCTCTGGGGTGCTGCCTCTTCTTCTCAGGATGACAGAATCCTTTCACTCCTCGTGCCCATGACACGACCTTGTGTGCATGAACGTTGATTTTTAGCTAGCTCTTTGTCACTAAATTAGCTATTATGACTAAATAACAAACGCGGATAAGCAATGATGCCCTTGAGTTTACCATAAGGTAAAAGACATAGCTGTGGGAGGGCTGGTTGATTCACCCCTCCACAATCCACCTTGGCAAATGAGTGAGGCGCCCTGCACATAACAAGCCAAGATATAACTTTGGCAATGTCAACTGGATTGGATACTAGGTTTGACTGGTAATAACTTGTTTTACACAGGTTACCTGTAAGGTCGGCTGCTTCCTCCCAAAGTGGGCCTGAGCACTGGGATTGAGAAGCATGTCAAGGCAAAATACCGATAGCATCAGGGTAATACAAATCCAGACCATTATTCATGTCAACCCTGCAACCTTTTCACCCAGTGGTATATTTTATCTACCCCTGTAATCTCAGACTGGGATTGAGCACGCGAACCTATGACCAGTATTTTCCATGATGTTCTATAATGGATATGGAATGCACCACATTACCTTTAGCAGTGATCTTGACTGGCAATACCCATTTGGCCCTGTAGGGGGCAGGCTCAAAGCAGCCTGAGCTGGCGTAGAATTTACCTACCTGTTAGAGGACATGCCACCGTTCCCTTCATTTTTTATACCTAAGGTTTCATTAATAGCCATTCCATGCCGCTGTCCTCGTGTGATGGTGAGGGCATAATACTAATGTGCTTTTGACAGGCTCAGATTTGTTAAAGATTTAAAATTTTATACCTCTGCTCAGATTGCATTAATTCATATTTATTGCTGGTGGGGCGTTAAGGCAATTTGTCAAGTGGCATTTCATTGTGTGTGTGGGCAAACTGATGTCTGAGGATTAGGGTATCCTGACTTGGGTGTAATTAACATTCACCTTATTCAAAAAAAAAAAGGACAGAGGGAACATAAATATTACCGTGGTAATGAATCGTGCTTCTTCAGTTAGTGTCAACACACCACAAACCACAGTCGGCAGAAGATAACAATTGTAAACAAATGGACTTTTAACGGGGAATTGAGGGATGTGCCCAAGGAGATCATTTTTTTAAACCTTCTTTTCACAGGGTGGGTCGGGTGGGGTTAATGTGCTCTTTGGAGAGGGACATTGATGGCAGGAAGTGACTGATCTGCTGGGCATTTAGAAACGTGAAATCGGTCCCGGAAATCTGTAATGTGGCAGGAGGAGGCGTTATGGTGACGCTCAGTGACGGCAAGTGTGCCACTAATATTCCGGGGGGTATACTCACAAATGGACTAAATTCAACTGAAGGTGGCTCCCCCAACTACTCTGGGGCTTGAGTCCCCCAGATGACACTGGGTTGTGGTCTCAGTGTGGCAGGGGTTTGTGTCCCCTTGCACGAGGACCAGAGAGGGTGGTCTAAAGTCCCCTAGCGAGACCGTGGGTGGTTACCATCCCGCATTTTGGTGCCAGTTTATTATTTTTATAATTTTTTTTTAAACTGATGCTATTTATTTTTTTCTGTGTTTATTGTTATGCTCATTTTAATTCCTTTCTTTTGAATGTCTGTAAAGCACTTGGTAAAGCCTGTGGTTAAAACAGTACTATATAAATAAAGGCTGACTGATCGATTGATTGATACAGTTCACTAAAGTAAATATATCCTCTGCTGATTGTTCTTCTTTAATCTTTCAGCGTCGACACTGAGCCAGTGGAACTGGACAAATCAATAAAACTGACCTACTGGGAATGTGACATTTAAATGATGACGTGGACGCGCGTAATTTCGGGAGATGGTATAGCAGCGATTGGGGGGGGGGGGGGGGGGGGGTACGAGGAGGAGGAGCCATTTCATTGTCCTTCTTTTATGTAGATTTTTTGTGGGGCAGGAGAAGGAATGTGGAAGCTGCTGTTACTGAGACGACTTATAGTAGCCGTGCTGGCAGCTCCATCTCAGTAGATCCAGTGGGGTCTTCAGCAGGAGCCTGAACAAAGGAGCAACGGCGAGTCTCAGTAGAGTACGGACACGTGGCTTTTATTATGCATCTATAATCTACGCATCGCTGAGGAGCACTCACTGGCAGTTGTGCAGTGCCATGTACACTGCAGTGATAGTGAACTCCCGCACTAGGACTTGCAGTGAACGATACACCCACATCTCTGCGTCAGCTGACACAAACTTTTACAGGTTTCATTTTTTATAAGGCACGGAACATAGTTATGAAAAGGAGCATTTAGGGCTGTATCTCGAAAAAGTGCTTCCAAATAAGGAGCAGGGTGGAACAGATTGCTGGATGGGATGCTGGACTTGGGTAGTTAGGTTCTGGTTCAAATGTGAGCGCCTGTACTGCTCTGCCCTTAAACAAGGTACATAAGTTTCCCTTCAGATAAAATGCCCAGTTGTGTCAACAGACAGCCCTATTGGGGCGTAAATTGCCATGGATGCTCATCTGCGGAGTAGCTTATTGAGGAGTTGGGTGCTCTGGACTGTGAAGCCCCTTCCTGTTATGGGGTGTAATGTGGCATGCGACAGGCACGGAGCTACGCTTAGCATATGCGCTAATTCAAGGCAATCCCGCGATGCCAGTCACTTTAGTATGGGACAGACGGCCAATTTATAGAGTATACTATAAAGCTGGGATTCTCAAAGTCCAGAACATAGCTGGATGCGGACTGAGCAGCAATTTAATCCGGACCCAGCCGATAATGCACCTCATGAATCAATATGGTTAACATCAAAATTTCTATTTCTGTTATACATTGATGTCTGTATCAAAGGTTATTGTTAATTCATTAAAGTCCATGAAATGCTGTTTTATTATTAAAAATTGTTCCGGAATTCAGACTTTGAATTGAATTGAATTTAATTTAAAGGTGGGTAGGTAGAGATTTGGCGGTATTTCTTGAAGCTGGGATCGACCCATTTGGACAGGCTCCACCCATTTGGACAGGCTCCACCCATTGGACGTGTTTTTTTCTTGATGCCTGAAAAGCGATGCCCCTGAAACTTTCTGCAGGTTGCGGGTCCTTCTTCACTCTCTCCGTTAGTGGACACCTGTGGTTCTCTAAGTCTGTTTGGCCACTCTCCAGCAGCGCAAACCTGTCATTAGCTTCACCGGGACTGTGCATTCTTGTGACCTTCCAAAGCTTTTCACCACCTAGCTTAAGTGACAGGTCTTTCGCTTCTCAAGCCAAAAGTGCCTATCAGGGAGGCTGTCGTTTAAGGCAGGGAGTCAGATTTGGGAGGAGTTCAGCCTTGGACGCATTCAAACCTACCAGCCAATCTTCTCAAAAGCTGTTTGTTTATGGGAAACTTGGTTCTTTACAGTGATATTATTAATTAGTTCATTAATCTCTGCGCAGTTTTATTCCATTTGGCTCAAGCCGGAGCTCTTTGGTTATCGGGTTTTTTTATTCTGTTTATCTGTTTTGTGGAACATGCAAGGGTTCAGTGACGAGGACAGGAGTGACCAATCTTACCCAGAAAGGGCCGCTGCGTGTGCGGGTTTTCACTGCAACTAATTAGATTACTAATTAGAGGACTGATTGGCTGAAGAGTCCTCACACCTGGGTTTGAACGGCTGACCTAAAGGTTATCCCACAAACCTACATGCACACCGGCCCTTTGCACATAAGACTGCCCGCCCCTTCACTAGGACTTCATAATTTTACATTTAGTCAGAAATGTAGAATCAAACATCAGTTTGCAAGACCAATGTTAAAATGTAAAATAGTCAAGCACGTCTTTTAATGTTGGGAGATCTTACATTTCTATCAATGCAGAGAGTATTAAACGTGCAGAGGTGAGCAGTTATATCTGATCTGACATCTGACTTATGCCTGCGACCTGGACCCCCCCTGGCGCTTCCCGACCTCTTGCTGTCCTGGCCACCCCCCCCTCAGAGAATGTGTTCCTTCCAGCCATATACAGTTCCTTCTTAAGCAGCCCTGTCTCCATCTGTCACCTCCTGCCTGGTATCTGTCCTTCCTGTTCGCAGGGACTTTGCCCGGGCCCGGTCCCTGCTAGCTGTCTTCTGAGCCTGGCCTCATGGTGGCGTTGTACCCCTGCTGCAGCTGTTATGACTGGCCAAAAGCATTTTGCCAGTTCTGGTTCCGAACGCTTGCAGCCTTTCACTGTACTGACTCCTTCCGATCGCATGAATATAAAGTAGTGATCAGGGAGGTCCCCATCAACCAGCCATGGGCAAGCAAGTGATGTCAGGTTTTTATTCGTATTCATCATGTTCATGATGAAGTCATGTGTTCTTGCTGATTTTTATTTTACCCTTTAAATATGAAAACCTGAAATGTAAGACTGGAGGATCTGGTGAAAGTGCTCCATGTTCATATTTACACTTAGATCATGTATATTTAGCAACTGGTTTTATACAAAATGACATAAAATTGAGTATGCTGGGTCAGACAGTCCCCGGGGTTAAAGGCCTTGCTCAGGGGCTAATACTGCCCAGCCAGTTGCAGGATTTGAAACAAAGACTTTCTGGATACAGAGTGCTCACCCCCCAGAGCCACACACCACTGCATGCATTTCAAAGACTCCTAACCCTAACCTGCAGAGCCATGCACCACCGCATGCATTTCAAAGAGTCCTAACCTGCAGAGCCACACACCACAGCATGCATTTCAAAGAGTCCTAACCCTAACCTGCAGAGCCACACACCACCGCATACATTTCAAAGACTCCTAACCCTAACCTGCAGAGCCATGCACCACCGCATACATTTCAAAGACTCCTAACCCTAACCTGCAGAGCCATGCACCACCGCATACATTTCAAAGACTCCTAACCCTAACCTGCAGAGCCACACACCACCGCATGCATTTCAGAGAGTCCTAACCTGCAGAGCCACACACCACCGCATGCATTTCAGAGAGTCCTAACCTGCAGAGCCACACACCACCGCATGTGTGCTACAGTCACAACCGTAACCCGCAGAGTTGCACACCACCTCCTGCATTTTATAGGCATAGCAGAAAATGTACTGTCAGATGTTATTACTGATGTACACATTTTACAGAGATTTACTGCTGATTATTATTAATGGTTGATGCATCATTACAAAATGGTGCAGATTCATGCATTATTACAAAGTCTGCGTTCATTATTACCAGCATGGCTTGTTAGCCTGACTTGAATATTTAAGTACTTAAGTGACCCGAGATAATCGACTTACGGAGTCCATGGGGCACCTCCGCACCAATCACTGTGAGCGCAAAGCAGGATTCTGCGTCTTCCCCTCCGTTATTCATTCACTCATTTGTCGTCTTTTCATTTTGGCCGCTGACATCACAAGCTGAGTCCCTCATGTCGCCCTGATGCCAGATGTTTGGTAAACATTAAGGCGCAATTCTCTTTCTGACAGGCCAAATGGCCCATGAAATAGCAGATGTGTGGAGAGAAGAGTCAATCGATTGCACTTACTCTCCCGGACATATAACACTCAGCTGTACAAGAGGCGGCTACTCTGCTTACTGGCATTTCATTATCTGCATTACGGTATTCTTAAAACACGCTCGGGTAACTGAAATTATGTTCTTACGCCTTTTGTGTGTAACTTTGTTTCAGATTCATAGAGAAGTATCTTAAAAATGTCAGAATGACCTTTGATTTTTTTTTTTTTTAGTCCTTCTGCCTTTCAAAGCAGAGTCTGGTTCTTTAAAATAAGAGATTGGGCCCTGATCGGCATTGCAAATGTGCCTGGATGTTTCAGTCTCACTAACGCCGAAGTGGATGCACCGCATGATGCAAAGCAGAGTGGTCTCAGTATTGATTTCCACCCTTCGGTGCAGCATGTTCATATCTAGTTCCTCCATGCTTCTTGACGAGGAACTCTATTCAGCGTGACGGTGATGGACCCGCAGCTATTTCGTTAACCTGGACAGGAACATACAGTATGAAAGGAGGGAGTCGAAAAGGGCCAACGTACCGATACCATTCAGCTGGAAGCGGCTCGCGCCCAACCGGCCATCTGAGATGGGACAAGCAGCTGAAAGGTTTCTGACTGTTTTCCGAGCCTCTGAATGCATATCGCTGCTAGCTAGTTGCAGCCAGAGGTCCTCACACTCTGAAAGGTCGGAACGCTGTGGGGGGGGCCCATTATTTTATTTATGGTTCACAGTTCATATGCAGCTCCACTAGGCTGTTAGGATGCAAATGAGGAAACATCGGATCCAGTCTGACTTGGCTCCGAATGCCAGCACCTGTGTCAAATGGTTCATAAGTGCAGCTCCAGTCCAGAATCCAGAATGGAAATGGTCTATTGAATGACGGGAGCCAATACAGAAAGTGCAGCTTCGAAGAAACCGAGCCAGTGTGGCTGCGTCTCCGTTTGAAAGTCCCCGATGCATCCATCCGAAAAAAGTTGAATCCCCTTTATTTCCTTTTAATTCAGCCCATCTCTCAATCGGCTGACTGTTTATTACACTGTTGAGTGACTTTTGCAGCACCCAGCAGGACGACGCTTGTTTGCCTTCTGTCGTTTTCAAATGGAAAAACAAAAACGAAAATGAATGGAAATCTGTGTAAGTAAGAGGAATGCTAGCATATTCAGCGGTAAGTAATGATGGAAAGTCTTGCGTTTAGTACAAGGATATTACAGCAATATGTGTGTGGTTATGGATTAGAACTCGAGATTGCATTCTTATCACAAACATCAAAGCAAATATGCATAGAAAAAAACAGTAAACAAGCCGATTTA
This sequence comes from Brienomyrus brachyistius, assembly GCF_023856365.1. Classification (NCBI taxonomy): domain Eukaryota; kingdom Metazoa; phylum Chordata; class Actinopteri; order Osteoglossiformes; family Mormyridae; genus Brienomyrus; species Brienomyrus brachyistius. Next base: position 24,508,209 of record NC_064546.1, read on the forward strand.
CTGGGCTGATGTGAACGAGCACTGGGACACTCTTGCCAGAGGAAGTAGAGTGGAGTCACATGATATGGCAGTCACGTTTGATTGGTTGAAAGTGGCACCTGGACACTTTGCTGGGAAGTCCAGTGGGAACGCCAGTCATGCCGCTGCCTGCCCAGACAGCGATGCACCGTCATGTCTGAAGCACCAATTGACCTCATTCCTTCTGCAATGACAGTTTTGGGTCAAACCATAATGTTTTTGGTTGTTGTTCGATGTCAGCCCATATCAGCCCAGCAGTGTTTGGACAACACCTTGGCTGCCTGGAATTTGGCAGCCCTCCCCCAGCACCCTCCCCCGACCTCCCATCCCTGGTTTTCATACGCCTTCTCACATGCAACAGCCGGTTTTGTTGGACGTCCGGCCGAAGAAGCCTGGAAACCAAGTTCACTGGCCCTGCCAGTCTCAGCACGTTCCGGTGATAAAAAAAATCTTTTATTCCGTTTTATTGCTGGGCGTTTTAAAATTTGCCCGGGTTGCGTAGAGTGCATGAAAATTATTATGGGCTCCGAAAAAATTAATTAATTAGTATTTTGCTCCCCAGCTTCTTTCCTGTATTGATAGACTTTGGGTTTTCATAGCCGGTTTTACACAGATGTACATCTCCCCGAGTGGGTTTATGGTCAAGTGGAATAAGGCGTTGAGTGTCAGGGAATATGACAGAGGTTTTGTATTCTAACATCTAGCTGTTTACGTTGGTGGCTTTTTTTCAATCCTTTGGGTTTAAGTTTAGGGTTGGGGCCATTGTGGCACAGTGCCAGTCACTAAGGCATCCCTGATAGTGAAGAATTGAAGTGCAAATTTCCAAAACGCACTCAGTCAAACTTTTGGTTGTCTTTGAGATGAGACTCCCGATTTCTGCAGACTTGGGTGAGTTTCGGAAATTTAACACAATTTCTTCACTGGGTCACATGGGGACGGAGTGTGTTTTGGCTGACTGTACTGTTGTATATGACGGGGAAGTCTTACTTTAGGTCATTGTGCCGGTCATTGTGCCGGTTGATAAGGGGACGCATACAGAATCAGGGCCAGGACATGCCTTGGGAATCTGGGCATTCATCTGTAGGCCGACATTGATGCCTCGACGCATCATTTGACACATCTACCAATGTCTTGGATTTTGGGGGAGGAGTCAAGATTTTTCACCTCTGAAAATAATTTTTATGACAGCAAGCCAGCGAAGAGCCCCGGTTTCAAATTACAGTATCCAGATGTGAAGGGCCCAGAGTGCAAATTACAGTATCCAGATGTGAAGGGCCCAGAGTGCAAATTACAGTATCCAGTATCCAGATGTGATTACAGTAAGTAATGGAGTTGGGACTCCTCTCCGCTTAGCTGCAAAGTTGCAATCGTGATTCCATCCACCCCCCCCCCCCCCCACTTGCTTGGAAATTGGATACACAGTATAAAATTAATATGTTGTGACATCCAGCGTAATTGCCACGTTTCGGGTTAAAATGTGTTTGTTGATATTTGCCAGCGGTCTCTATCGACGTAACACACGAGTATAACTGGCGCGGTAATCGAGAGCACTTTCTGGACAAGCAGATTCAGCGGGGAAACGTGGAAAATCACATTTCTCTTTTGACCCACCCGGTAACGTGAGATGAAAATCAAGCGGGTAAACATATTTCTTGGCGCCTGCTGTTTTGCGATATGCCACGAAACACATGTCACTCCCCCCGCCCCCCACCTTGGCCTATTTGGTGTCGGGCTCCTGTCATTTTTCAGATGTAATATATATAGAGCTGTTTTTCTTGCAAGCCAGAAGGGTGTTCGCTGTTTAAAATCTTGCGAGTAACGGAACAGTATATGGTGATGCAAGAGCTTTGCTCTTTAACACTTGAAGCTGCAGGCCACGTCGTTTTTGTTTGAAGAAGGCTGATTTTGGACAGGTCAGAATGTTTTGTAGCAAGGAATGCTTTGGAAGGCTGTGGCCCCTGTGCTCATTAGATCTGACACCCTTGGGGTTTTCAAATTATCAAAGCGGCACTGCTGACCGATGAATTATTAAGGGCCAACGGCCCCAAATATCATCACAAAGATCACAGAGGAGAACTTTGATTCACCAGATATGAAAACTTAAGGGCAGTTTTTCTTTCATGATGATTTTTATTATTTTTTTCGTTCTGTGATGTCATTCAGAATAAAAAAAAAAAAAAAACTCACGGTCCATCTGAATGAAGACGAGCGACGCGTGTGAGATGATTGTGCTCTGTATGACGACAAGCAGCCCATTCCTTGACCTTGGTGGGGGGGGGGGGGAGATTTCCTTGCTGTGCCGGCGCGGTCTACAATGGCTGGAAGAGTCTCATTATGTGGTCTAACAATATCAGGTCTGTGTTCCAAGAAAATTGCATTGATTTTCCAGCGATCATTCATTAAAGTCTCTGTGCTGGGCAAAGCCAGGGCTGTATTCATATCACATGTCTGAGGTCCCCTTGCCTTTCAATTGGAATTCAGTTGAACACAAAGAATAGGGAAATGATTATTAAAACTCAGAAGGTCTTCATATTAAGCCATGAGGGTTAGGGCATGAAGGTGATGCAGTTCCTGTCTTTTTGACATAATGACTTATTTTTAATACGGCCAGACTTTTGGGGAAGGGCTTGCCGATGAAACAATTTTGAGCGTCAATATGTATCGCGCGTCCAGCAAACATGCCGAGGGATACAGGCAACGGAAGGTTCCGGCATGGGGGGGCCGGGTCCTTCGTCTTTGTTTGAATAGTCGGGGTAATCTCTGGACACCAGATTGCTTCCCATAACCAGCTGACCCGTGCGCCGGAGATTAAACTTGTCAATTGGTGGCAAGAAGGTAATATGGTCTCTCACGTTTGGGCACCTTCTCATCATCCGCCGGAGTAATTATTGGACGTTCCCGCCACCTCTGGACAGCTTGAGCGTGGAATATTGAAGAGGTGTTCCTGGCTAGGGACGGGATCTATGCCACAGATAAATCCCATTTCGTCCATATTAAAACATTTAATCAGATCTTTGTGTCGGTCTTTAGCTGTGACCGCAGAGAGTGTGTTTGTGGAGTTGCGGCTGATAGCTCGGCAGCTTATTGTTAAAGCTATTACACGTCCTCTGTAAAAACGCTTGAGTTACCATGCCGTGCGTGTGATGCCGGGCTATGGTTGCGATTTAGTCCGCATTAGTGCAAACAGCAAGAGAATTTATGGCAGCTGTCACAAGTTACAGGCATGTAGGCACCACTAGCGGGAAAACATGCGGCATCTTCTACAAGCCACTGCCTACTTTGTTGTGAAAATTTTGATTGGGCCAGATTGGCTGTCCGATGAAACGCTAAACAACCGCGAGTATTATTCCACACTCACTTTCACGTTTACCGCTCCTTTATTCCTGCCATCAATATTCTTTATATTCTTGTGTCACGCACAACGGCCTAAGTGGAGTTTTTTTTTTTCCTTATAGAATGAGACGGGAGGGGTGTATTACACCATGCCCCCCAGTACGTGGTGGGAATTGCAGCAGGCTTGTGGCAGGGATGTGAATTTGCACTGACAGATGATCCATCGAGTTTGTCACGGAAGGCCTCATCACCTCGCCTGACGCCTCACTTCGGGGCAGATGTGGACAGACACCTGGCCATGCCACCCGGCCAGGCCCCCTGCTGTCCACATGAAAAATTACACTGGGAAAAGTAATCAAATAATGGGACAGAACCACATCAGGGCTTTCTAGAAAATATTTTTTCATGTTTACATGCAGGCCTTGGCTCCAATTTTGATGTGAAATCAACGGGATCTCCAGCGAAGACGAAGAATGAAGGAAAGGTCTCTTTTGTGACGGCAATTTATAATTGATTAAGTGCCAGAATTAATTGACTAGTGGCTTGTGCGAGTCAGTTTTGAGGTTATGTCACTAAGGTGCACATCACAGGAGGACTGAGTGAACCTAGTCCTGTAAGGGGTTAGTTAGGCTTTTCAGCTCTTTGTTGACTTGCCATCCCACTTATGTGTTTCAGGGTCACGGAAAGCCTGGAGCCTGTCCCAGGAAGCAGGGGCGTGCTTTATTATGCAAACACTGCGCATATTATTGTGGTAAATGATAAGAAAAATCTGTAGTGAAGAAAAGCACATTGTCAGTGTTGATGTGTCCATGTGTGAATTGATGCTGACTAATTCTGCAATCTGTGCCATCGCTGGCAGTATGGATTGGCACGGGCACGGGCGTGTTCGTGTGTCTGTGTGTTACTGTGTCTGCTCAGTCTTCCTGCTTGACCCTGTCATCCTTCTTTTCCGTCCACCCATGTCAGAGCTGGGACTTTAGACCCACGACGCAGTGAGAACCGATGTCGCCACGGGGGCTGTTTTTAGCGGGATTGATTTGCATCCCCCCCCCCCCCCCCCCCCCAAACCTGATTACGCCGATTTGGGTAGAGAAAAGAGAGAGTGAGAGGGATGGAGGGAGGGAGAGAGAGAGAGAGAGTGGTAGCAAGAGACAGGGAGTATTAGGGGAAAGATAAATGAACGGCCTCTTTCTGGCAGAGTCGGGAGTGGGGAGGTCCCAGCCGAGTCCGAGTCCGTGTGCAGTGGAGTCCGGCTCCGGGTTTTTGTTGGTGCCGCGCCGCGCTCTGAGCAGGCAGAACAGAGAGCTGCTGCAGTGGAGTCTGTGACACTCAGCTGAAAAGTAGCGCGGCTCAAGCAGCGCGTCTGGATTTTTTTTTTTCCCTCTCTCTCCCCCCCCTCCCTCCCCCCGCTGTTTTTTCCTCTTCTCGTTGGAAGGATCGGATAAAAAAAAAAAAAAGGAAAAGCCGAAAGGAAGCGGCCCCCCTCTGCTGTCGTCCCTTTTCCGCGTCTGGTAGCCAAGCTTCACTCCTGTGATTTTCTTTCTTTTTTTTTTAACCCCCCCCCCCCCCCCCCCCCCCCCCGCCTGTAAATTTGCCAGTTCCAGTCACTGTGCGCCGCGGCTCGCGTATTCCGATGTCACCTGCACGCAGGAGCCCAGCGAGGTGAGTAAGCGGGGGTTTTGCCTTTTCCACTTATCCTCAGTCGTGGGGTTGACATCTCCCTCTGGGGTACCTGGGAGGACGTATGGGTGTGGGGGCAGTTTTGGAGAGATCACGAACTCCCCCCACCACTTAACGTGGCTTGTGTAAGTGTGTGTGTGTGTGTGTGTGTGTTAGGGGGCGATGAACAGGTTTCCCATTCGACATCACTTTCCAAAGACCTGGCTGTAAGTTGGTGTCCCTCCCCCCCGCTAATGTCCGGCATGTTCCTAAGGGATTGTTTGGAATAGCAGCCCCCTGGGACGGTCGCGGTGTCTCGGATCTGTGAGTGCGGCAGACTGTCGGTGGCAGCTTACAGCGAGGCAAGCGCGGTGCCCCACGGATGCGTGCAGACAGCCGCTCGCGCTGCACCAGGCGTGACTCCTTCAGACGGCTTCTGATTCATTCATGCCGCTTCAATCTCATCTGCACAGCTGGAGGAAAAAAATGTTGCCTTTTCTGCCGAAAAGGGAAAGACATCCTCCTCAGAGGGGGCAGTTAATCAAAGTGGGAAGCGTGATCTCGGCTGAAGTGCCTGGCGGAGTTTGATCACGCACACACACACACACACACACACACACACACACACACTGCTATGGTGAGACTCACACCAAAGGCAGGATCCTCAGACTGCAGTGATGGGGTGGGGGGGGGGGACCCGGAGTATCACTTATCTGCCGAGTCGTTCTGCGTGTGTGTGAGTGTGTGTGTGTGTGAGTGTGTGTGTGAGTGTGTGTGTGAGTGTGTGTGTGAGTGTGTGTGTGAGTGTGTGTGTGAGTGTGTGTATGCGTGTGTGTTTGCCGGTATGTGACTGGAGGTTCCGTCCCCTGGTTGCCGTGACGATCATCTGATATTCAGCATGCGGCGGTCAGTCCGTGCATAATGACATGTGGGAAGCGGCGTCTCTGCCCCACTGTACCCCTCCTCTAACCCCCTCCCCCCCCCCCCCTCCCCGTCCCCACCCCCGCCGCCCCCACATGGCATCGAGCTGACGGAGATTTATCGCAATCGCAGACGGTACTCTCCTTTAAATTACGGCTGAGTCAGAGAGAGCCGCGCAAAGCGTTTCGGACCGAGCCTGAGACATCTGCCGTGGAGCTACCGGTCTGTGTGCAGGGGGGGGCGGGGGGTTGGGGATCTGAAACCTCGTCCCAGTTTATGGGGCAGACTTCATATGTCAGCCGGGTCGTGCGGCGGGGGAGGCCTGGAGAGGCAGCACTTAGCATTGAGCCACAAGCACGCTGGAGTCACGAGCCACAGATGGTCGCGGGACGGCATTTCCGCGGCATTCCAGAATCACATTCCCTGTGCGTACTAGGATGTATCTGCATCCCCAGATGGATTCGAGGAGCGAGTTGATTCATCAGGAAAATCCGTAAACCCCCCGGAGATTAAAAAAAACTTTGAAAGGACAAATATAATTGAATTGGTTCTGGTACTCCGCAAATGTACCACATCTATAAATAGGCAAGGGGAGCAGGCCAGATTCAAATGAACATTTGCTTTAAAGTCAAATGACAGACTCTGGTGGCCTCAGACCTGACTGTCTGTCGGCGAGAATGAACCGGCATAAGTTACGCTGATGGCGAAGACTCTTTCATTTCACTTTCACTCACTCTTTCTCAGTGTTAGATTTCAGACTCATGTTCTTTTATTTTAATGAACAGCTGTGCATTTCGCTGTAATTTCACTCTGTCACCTGGCCATTATTTTTAGTCTTGGGAGGGGGGGCTCATTTTTTTGGAGAGCACGTGAATATTTAATGGGGAGGCATTATTAGGTTGCAGCTCAAAAAGCCACAGACCTGTAGTAGAATCCTGGTTGTTGCCGCGCTGTTGATAATATCGAGAAATCGCTCTAGATTTCATTGGCTAAGAGAATGCCTGTGTACACAGGTCGCTCTCAGATGGAGCGAGGAAGCTTCTTACTGGCTTCGTGATTGGTTTACCCAAAAAAAATGTCTGGCACGCTGTGTTTTAAGGAATTAAACAGTACAGTGATGGTCTTCCATCTACAGACATACCCTGTAATGACAGGGTGATTTATCACTGCGCACGTCTCACACAATCACGCATGCCGCTTCAAACCAGCACGTGTGCACCCATGCGCCTACAGGCTGTACCTCAGTTCGCCTGCTGACTCACTTATGCACGGACCTGCAGGCCCAGCCCTAACCATAACCATAAGTAACCAAGCAAAACGCAAGAGTTTTTGCATTTTTAGTTTTTTCATTGCAGTCACAGAATTTTATTAAATTGAGTTTTCCCTTATGGGGACTAGGAAACTGTTTTTTTTCCAATTAGGAAAAAAAAACGGTTATTCATCATGTTGTGGGGACATTGTGTCCCCAAAAGGTAGGGTATACCCGCTCACACACACACACACACACACACACACACACACACACACACACGGACTGGCATCACTTTCATCATTCTGATCTTGCCGAGGACAGACGGCTGTGGTACCTGATGCTCACTGTGGCTGATAGAGCCAGGACGACTACATCCTGTCAAAGGCCCCAAACAGGCAGCGCCGGCAACCCACTCGGTGGCATTGGCAGCCGCCTAGGGCGCCATCTTCTGAGGGGGTGCTGACTTAGCCAACCTGTTTCACTTTGTCTCAGACAGGGGGCGATCTCGGGCATGACATGTGCTTCGACTGGTACTGCCCACAGGTCTGAGACGTGGGACCTTTGACCTGCGAGGGGTGGCGGGGGGAGGGTCAGCGGGCAGGTCTTGAAGCTGTAGAGGCTGCAGCTGATTCTAACATCGCAGCAGGTGTGATGAGAAGATGCTGCACACAGGAACCTGTCTTCTGTGTCTGTTAGCAGCCTGTTAGAACGCGACTTGAACAGTGTATGTCCGTCGTGCTAGTGGGTGAATGAAGTCCTGACGATTATTCATATCCTTCACCGAGGCCAAATTAAGATACCTCACTAATGAATTCATTCATTCTCGGCAGCCGCGGCTGCAACCCTGCGCTGCATTGTGGCTAATTCGACTGGCGACTTTGCAATGAAGAGTGACCTGGTGTTCTCTAGCCCTCGAGTGACTCTGCACACGAGGTCCCTGGTGCAGATTTGCCCCGGCTGGTCACGTCTATCAGGCCCCGGGGCTTAGGAATGAGTGGAGCTTCGGTGTGTTTGGAGCTTCGGTGGGTGGGGCCTCGGCAAAGGTGGGGCCACTGCTTCACCAAACATCCTCCATATGCCTTCTTGTTACTTGCATTCAACCAGAGAAATTCCTCATATGTGTGACTGAAATCGATCTTAGGACCCTTTTGGCTGAATGAGACCATCCTTCTGGCTGAATTTGGAGATGGCATTTTAAGCTTTGACTCATCCCTTGAAGGCTTTGACTCCTGTCACCCCCCTCCCCCCCCTGCCCTGGCAGATCACTGGTGACATTCTCTTGTGAGTTTCCCCTTTTTGCTGACATTAAAGCAGCAGTGATTTTAGAGACAGGTCCAGTGCTAATAGCCCCGCCTACTGCCCCGCCCACAGACCGCCCTACTGCTGTCTCCCTGTGGCACCGTAAGCCGGCCCATTAGTCAGTCGGCCGCATGACTGGAATATAAACCGGGGGGGGGGCGGGCGGGTTATGCTTTGGGCAGCTAATGGAAACACTGCAGACCTTGTTACACCGTATGCAGTGGCTTTAGGGTCAAGTGGTAAAGGGTGGGTCCCGCTGTCTTCCCAATGTCACTGATAAAAAAGCATTACTATCAGGGTGAACATGCATCCTGGGGAGGGGAAGTAAACATGCATCCTGGGGAGGGGAAGTAAACATACTTCCTGGGGAGGGGAAGTAAACATACTTCCTGGGGAGGGGAAGTAAACATGCATCCTGGGGAGGGGAAGTAAACATACTTCCTGGGGAGGGGAAGTAAACATGCATCCTGGGGAGGGGAAGTAAACATGCATCCTGGGGAGGGGAAGTAAACATGCATCCTGGGGAGGGGAAGTAAACATACTTCCTGGGGAGGGGAAGTAAACATGCATCCTGGGGAGGGGAAGTAAACATGCATCCTGGGGAGGGAAAGTAAACGTACTTCCTGGGGAGGGGAAGTAAACATGCATTCTGGGGAGGGGAAGTAAACATACTTCCTGGGGAGGAGAAGTAAACATGCATCCTGGGGAGGGGAAGTAAACATGCATCCTGGGGAGGGGAAGTAAACATGCATCCTGGGGAGGGGAAGTAAACATACTTCCTGGGGCGGGGAAGTGAACATGCATCTTGGGGAGGGGAGGTCTTCCAGTTCCACGTAGCATTTTTTCTCCCATGAACCTCTCCCCCGACTGTATATCGTGGGCCGCGCTCCCTCCTGTTGCCATGGAGACATACAGGACCGCTGTTCTGGTGTTCCCCTGCGTGCCGCCCCGAGTCTTTGGTGCATCATGGGGTCTGAATCGTGCATCTGTTGTGGGGGAGGGGTTGCAGGCTGCATTATGTAACCTAGTGCTAATTTGATGGGGACGGTATTTATGTTCAGTTTGACGTATTGATCTTCTGCGTTCATGAGTCTGGGAGTTTAACATCAAGTTGCCTGTCCAGGTCTGGACCAATGAGGCAGCTCACAGGCTGGTGGTCAGTCACATGACAAGTCAGTTTGAAACATGATTGGATGGTTTTGTTTTGCCACTAATCAATCTATTGAACATTAGCGGTTTTCTCTCATTCGACTTACAGTATTAGCTGATCGTAAGTCGATATGGATTGTGGGACCGTGCTTATGAAGGGAACAAGGAGGTCCTTCCTTCAATGTGGGAAAACTGGGCTGACCTCGCCGCTCAACTCTTTGGCCGACCAGGCCACAGAAGTCGCGAGTCTGTCCTAGAATGCACAACGTGGTCCTGCAGGTACTCCGGTTAGGACCATAAGATGGACCCAGAACTTTCCACAGTTCCTCAGCTTTTCCCCGCCGTCAGCCTTTTTCAGAGCCATGGCCACCATCTCCTTCTGCAGTTAGTCGCCTAATCAGGCTTATATCTAACACATGTGCAGCTTCAAAGCTATGCAAATGATCTCAGCGCAGGGCAGAAGGCACAGACCTTTTTCTGCATTGTTGTTTCGTGTTTCCCTTTGTGTGCAGTGAGACATAAGATGCGTGTTGGGATGCAGTCATGCGGTGAGGGGTCAGCCGCATCGACAGCTCTGATTACGTTGTCTTCAGCTGCGGCGTTGTGCCCCAGATCCATCGGGGCTGGGCGAGAGGGCATTCCGCCAAGCAAAGAGCTGACTCAGCAAAACAGCAGTTATAATATTATAATATACAGTGATATACGATTGGGGAGAAATGACTCCTATTGGACGAATAATATGAGGCATGCTTCCCATTGGACGAATCGCCTAAGAAATGACTCCCATTGGACGAATCACCTGGGAAATGACTCACATTGGACGAATCACCTGAGTGTTTGAGCGGGGGTCCTGTGTTGAAGCGACTATTTTCACAGCTATAAAATGTTATAAATAGTATTTATGAACCGACGTGTTTTTTTAGTCCCCTTTAAAAATACGAACCGCCAGAGCATCACCAGAGAGAGGTGTCATGTAAACAGTATTTATGACATGGAATGTAATATATATATATATAATAACAGCGAATTTGTTACAGAAGAAAACTGATTTGGTCAGCACATATTACAGCTGCATGTGGAGGTGAGTCTGTCGTTGCTGTTGTGTGGCGGGTGTTTTACGGGCATGCTGGGTGTAATTGCATTTGCATAAAGGTTAACCATCAAAACTGTCCTCGGCCTCACATGTGCTAAAGGCTAACAGCGGAAACGCACAGCTTGAATCTGCTATTAATTCAGCCATCAGGTTGCAGCTATCAAATCCTGCCCGCTCTGATCCTCCTGTTTCCTCCCCAGCGTGGCCCTAAACTAGCCACACCTGTTGCTCGTTTATCTTACCTCTTGTTCCTGCCCTCTTGATAACCATTCACAGCTGCCTCTTGTTTGCCACTTTGTTAGTCTGGTATTTAAGTGCCTCCCAGGCCGGTGCTCCCCAGTTCTGTCATTGTAACTTGTCATTGTTACTTGTCTGCTGAACCTGTTTAACCTGCTGAATGAAGTCCCCTGCGAGCGACTGCCCATACTGCAGCCCGCATTTCAGTCATGCTTTGTCAGCAGCCACTCTGGGAACACATTTTAACTTCTCCTCAGAGTTGCATGGGGGACATGGGGAGGCAGAAAATGCTGCTGTGTAACTGTGACATCGTGCGATGGCGCTGTGATGTCACGGCGTGATGGGGAGAACATCCACTGCTAAGCTACTCTCATAAAGTCCCGGGGAGGAAACTGTGAATAAGGGACTTAACCTGAATCGCTCCACTGAAGTATTCAATAAAATATTCAAAAGATCCTTGGAGAAAATTCTAAGTCACTGTGGCTAAAATGGGAATGACACGCCACGTGCAGCTGGCCGCAGTGAGCCCCCTGTTTGTCGTATGTCAGAGGGCCCAAAGGACTTTTGTCCATCAGAACCAATGTCGTGAGCATGGCGCTGCGTCAGAGTGTCCCTCGTGATCTTCTGCACTGATCCGTGAGAACACGTCCAAGGTCGCTATGACGTTCGCCCCATCGCCTCATCAACACCGGCCCCAGCAACAGCTTGGCAGCGTTGTGCCCGACACTCGAGGACTCGTTCAGAAAAACTCATTTACATCACGTTACTCTGTGCTGAACTGTTAACCTTGTCTGCAGTAGCTAATTCACTGGGATCCCTTTGTGTGTAGCAGGGTTGGGGCCATACTGGAATGCATTCATTAATTCCAATCTAAATCAGGAAATGGTACTGGAGTTGGGATTGGAAAAAAAAAAACTATGGGGAACACGATTGGAATGGAATTTGAATTTCGGAGAGATTTTACTTACAACTCTAGTTCCATTCCCTGATTTGTATCAGAATTGATGAATGCATTCCAGAATGACCCCAACCCTGGTGCATGGTCATCATATGTCTATTTCTCTGACATATTCTTACATAGTTTTTTTCAGTAACTGGAATTGGTACCTTTTAAAGCACAATTTAGTTTTTATTTATAATTAAATGTTTCGTGAAAATCAGCATCAGCAGGCTTATAGTTATGTCCGCAGGATATATATATATATTTTTTTTTAATCAACCTGGGCATTCCGGTTTCACCTGGGGCTGGCTCGGCATAGGACTTCCACAGCAGCCGCCAGGTGCATGCTGGGAATTAAAAGATGGAGCGCCATTACGCTGCATGGGACGTTCAGCCCCCGCTGGGTAGCACATGGCTACGTTTGTAATGCCCACCGTCAAAGGTGAACGGGGGAGGCTAATCGCACTGCCGTCATTAACATCAGACAAGGGCAGCAGGGGCCAACAGGAACGCTGCAAACGTGGCACCTGTAAAGAAGGCTGGGAACCCTGGGCCCCGTTGGCTGGACTGGGCTGGTATCTTATCCCAGTCTGCGTTTTTAATGTAGATAGAGGCCATAACCCACTCCGTCCACGGGATACATGGCTAGGATATGTTCTAAGTACTATTTCTTTTGACTTGGAGATTTTTGGAAATTTTCTGAATGTTCTTTGTTGGATTACATGTCGACTGAGCGAGCTTTGGTTCCTTAGTTTTGATGAGGCAGCCTGAATTTAGTGGTCTCATCTCAAAAACAATCAAACGTGGACCGAGTGAGTTTTGGAAATTGGCTCTTCAGTTATGATCTGAAAACTGCCTGGTTGTTTCACTTTTAGCAGTGGTCGGTGTTGTAGGCGCGTCGCCCCAGTGACTCTGCTCTTCCATGGCCCCCCAGTGCCCCCCTGCTGGCCTTCAGAGGTCGCCCCTCAGCAGCGTCACCGCACTCCGAGATGTGGCCCCAATTGAAGGACGCATCACCTCCGGATTACTGATCCGGAAGTAGGATGTCTGTTTTAACCTGCCTAGGGGGGCCTGGAAGCTTCCAGTGCTTGGTGCCCCCCTCCGATTTGTGGCAAGGGAGCTGGAAATGGGACCTAAAAGAGAACCAACCAGCAACTCTCCACCAACGGTGACTTGTTTACTCATGGGGGAGCAAATGTGCTCAAAATGTCCCCCAAACAATATTTTCTTTTTCAGCGTAACACACTGGTTACGATTTTAGTCCTTCGTGAAAAGTGAGGTCTGAGTGTAACTGAGCTGGGGGCTCTAGGACATAAGCCACACCGCCAGGCTGGGGGGCAGTGTTTTTTTTTTTCAGGGGGGTGGTGTGTGGCTAAGCGGGTTATGACTCTCTTACAGTTCTCAGAAGGTCATTGGTTCAAATCCTAGGGCTGGCAGAGTGATTTTACCACTGGCTTGAGCAAGGCCCTGAACCCCCAATTGTTCCAGGGATTATGTGACCCTGCTTTTGCAAAAAAAAAAGATATTGCTTTGTATAAGAACATCTGCTACATAAGTATAATGCAATGGTGACGGGTTAGCATTAGCCGCACTGATGGGCACGTAAAGTCCACAGCTCCCTGCTGGTGAGTACTGGTGCTCATGACCCCTGTGATCCACGATGGCCCTGCGGGGAACCTGCGCGTCATGACGCCATTGCAGTCGGCGGTGAGAAGAAACAGAAGGAAATGATTCAGTTTCCCCATAATCCGGTAATGAGTGTCTGTCCTCCATCCCCTGCCATATTGGGAAGGGGCCGCCCTTATTGGCTAGCTTAGGTTTGTTTTTTGTTTTTTTTATGGTAGCGTAGCCTCGGTTCTTAACATTTAGCTTAGCGTAGCAACTTTTACCGTGTTCACCTGCCCGATGTATTACTGTGTGGCTTTTTTTTTCCCCAGTCATTCGGGTGTAAATGCCTTTTATTTAAGGCTACAGTTCTGAACGATCATCCCAGAGCTGATCCCATGGCTGATCCGGTCATTGGCTGAGTGAATTGTTTTTGTTCATTAGCTGCCGTTTGCTTCCTGTTACTCGTGAAATTTGTGTCTGCCGAACATGCTGAGTCACGGCGCGCCTGACTGGTGGCCTGTCACACTTAAGTTCAGCCTGTCTTCATCAGTCATCATCCTGTGACTATATACTGCACTGTGTGCAGCTATATGTCTTTACTAAAGTTAACCTATGGTACAATTGAAAGATCCCTCCTGGTATTTGGAGGTTCTTGACCAATATATGATCTCTAGGAGAACAGACTTTGTCAGTAGTGCGATCAGCTTGTCCACTGTCTCCTATGGAATGGCCTAGTACACTAAGAAGTCTCTTTATGTTCATACAGCATGCCATCCTCTGGTCCCTAACATTTTCTAACCTGGAGAGTGTTTGGTGTGTGACCCTGCAGCTGATCCGATGAGTACAAGCTATACTTTTGGGTCCTTGAGCAAGGCCCTTAAACGAAATCGTTTCATTAACTGGCTGATCCTGCTTTTCCAATTGTACGTCGCGTTGGATAAAAACGTCTGCAAAATATGTAAATGACAAAGAGGCAATGAGACAGCTTTTTGCTTATCTTTGGTAAGTCACGCAGACTTGTCTGTGCTGTGGATTCTTATGTCAGAATACCGAATTAATCTGGCTTCCAGAGTGGACCTTGTGACCTCGCAACTCACCTGTCGTCCATGAAAGGGGCGTGAAAATATGTATGAAATGTGACTGCTTTGTAGTAGCAACAGTGTGGATTTGAAAACTGAGACCGAAACAGTCCTGAGAACATCAAAAAAATGTTGGGGACACGCTGTGCTGATTGCGTGTAAGCCTTCTTACGGGTCGAACACTCTACGGTGCCAGTTTAAGTCGTTTATGCCGCAAACATGCCTGAGTGAATCATCAGCCTGTTACACATATGGGCGTTCGGTTGGCACGACTTAATTAAATTCAAGGCTGCTGCTGTGCCAGGAGATGCTGCCTCTCATTCCGGGATGTAAATTGCTGACTGCGTGACAGCAGTTACTTCGCTGTGAGGGCACCTTCCTGCTTGGCAGATGCTAAGGTTCACCAAGGCTAAACATGTTTGCTTTCGGGGTGTTTCGCTTCTGGTGCGGTGCTTTTCTTCCTCTGGAGAACAGTGTGAGTTTTACAGGTCATGCCTTTCTGCTCACAACTTCTAAAAACAGATCCGTAACATTTTTGTTGTGTAATGAATAAGGAAGGGTTTTCACTGACTTTGGAAAATCACTGAATTAGACTTCTAACCGCTTTGAGTGTGTTAGCACGTTAGCACATTCCTTGGTCCGTCACCGATGGGGTTGCATTGGGCTGTCCGTTAGAGATTATCCCCTGTTAGGGCAATAGAGCCTGGAGGGTAGGATTGGAATGAGATGGAGAGCTGATGCAAGGTTCGTGGAGCTGTTTGTGCTCACAGTGTAATTCAGTTCGGTTTCATGTTGACCGTGTAGAGATGGCCTCCACTATCTGTTTCAGAAACTTAATTAAACTAGCGAGGAGCAGGTTAATCGGTTTCCGAATCGAAGCTGACAGTAAGAATATTGCTTAGTGAGCAATAAAAAAATGCATTCATCCATCCTGCCGATAGCTGTTGGCCGAAACACTCACCTGGGCTGCACACTGGGCGAGAGTTGGATGGGACAGCGATATATACATACACACAGATAGATATATATCAGTAAAAACATGTAAATTAGTAGCAGGCCTTTTCACATTGTGACTTAAGTCCTCTGGTTAAAAGAAGCCCATTTGTTTGTGTTTATGCAAGAGATGAAGGCCTTCGTAACAGCCTAATCGCACAGGTACACATCTTTTCAAAAGAAGGTGGGTTTTATATCTATCCATCCATCCATTTCCAATATTAATTATATCCTGGGACATACCATGAAGCAAAAATGGCCGCCTCTCACAGCCCTTTCTATTCTGTTCTTCGATGGCTTTGATTGGCTTCGGCCTTCCCACATGACCCTTGGACTGTCTTGTAAAAGGGGGTGTGTTCATGGAGGCCAGTCTCCCTGTGACTGGCGTGGACGGTAAATCACAGAGGGGCTCCAGCGGACACCGGCCGCAGCAGTGAGCACAGGCCTTTAATGTCGCTAGTGCCGGTGTTCCGCCGCTGAGCATTCAGAGCCTGGGCAGGTCGCTGGCGTGAACGGGGCACGGTGATCTGCATATCGCCGCTGTGCGGTTTAGCTAGATCAGGGAGTGCAGATGGTTGGGGGGGCATGGCTCTGGGCATCCGCTAGGGCTTTTTTGCCAAGCGGCGAGGTTTGTCTTGGCACTGGAGGCCGATAGCTGAATTCAGTCTGATCACTGATGCACTGCATTGTGGGTAGTCCACCGCCAAGCTCTCAACTCCATTAATTCCGCACAGAGACCTCTCAAATACAACACGTTGTTGTTAATAATGAATGAATCCACATTTCTCTCTTAGAAACGTCTGGTTGTGTAACTGCTGTGTGCTGATCTAGTAGCACGAATGCAGTGTCCCCCGTTACATGCTGCCATGGGCCTGAAGGCTGAGGCATCATCTTCTGTCCTGGCGCAGCTTAGCCCTACCTGCTGATATTACAATAGTCCCCCAGAATCCGAGGAGCTGAGGGGGCATGGGGGGGGTATTAATTGGGTTACCCTGCACCTGGAAATCCCAGAAATATATGTGTTTTGACAACAGCTTGGAGCCGTGCTTTGGGTAGCTAGTTCTGGCTCCAGAGGGACCAGGCACGGGCTTGGAGTGGGCCTTAGTCAGCGTGGACACATGGGTCATATTTGCCTGGGTGCATCTGCCTGGTTAGGAGCTGATTAAGAAACGGTGTGGAAGGAGTTCCATATGGGCCTTAGTAAGCTCTCGTTAGCAGGCAGCACTTTGCAGGCGAGGGCTGTGATCTTTGGTGCTGCATGCGCCTTATGTTCTCCCAGTCTTCCCAGCTAAATGGGGTCGGCTTTTGTGCCAGGATGCTGGTATGGTCCAGCGGAGATTCAGAAGATGGTCATGTGTGGGATCCATAGGGGGCTCCAGACTCCACACAGTACCCTGGGGTAGGTGGGGTACTCTGGGCTCCAGCGGGTACTCTGGGTTAGGTGGGGTACTCTGGACTCCGCGGGGTACTCTGGGCTCCATAGGGTGCTCTGGACTCCGCGGGTTACTCTGGGTTAGGTGGGGTACTCTGGGCTCCATAGGGTACTCTGGCCTCCACGGGGTACTCTGGGCTCCACGGGTTACTCTGGGCTGCGTGGGATGCTGGCATCTCAACATGGAGGGCAACAGTGTTTATACTGGGCAGCGAGACTGGAGTCCCTCCAGGGCTCCCCTCTCCTTGGGAGTCCCCAGGCAGGAAGAGCGGAGCTCAGACTCCGCGCTGAGGGCGGAATCACATCCGAGTTACTTCATTATTAACAGCCCAGGAACTGGGACAAAGCTCAGGAAACTTATGGAATCAGCATTCAGAATTGTGCATATTTGCTGCGGGAGATTACGCAAGCCTCTTGAGCGGAGGCTCGGCGCGCGTCGCCCTGGCAACCGTGTCTGCGATCCCCAATGCCGCCGTCCGCTGCGTAACCGTGGATGTGCAGACTGCGCGCCCCCACCACCACCTCGCAGTCATGGGGCTGCACTTACACTACTTTCATTTAACCAGCTTTCAAGCATTTTCCTCTTGCCTTCAATGTGTTAAGCTGCCCCTCCCCCGCCCCCCCGGTCTGCTAGAGTGTCCCCCTAATCTGTGCTCTGCAGCCTGACGTGAGCCATACCGCTGATGCGGTTGCTAAGTTACTGAGGACCGGAGCCCTTTTCCTGGTACTCACTCAGGCATGGTAATGCAGTCCGTTATTAACCATCTGAGGTGCCCCCCGTCACCATGAGGACGGAGAGAGACCCATAAAACTTTGGCGACATCCTGCCCCACTGTATGTGCGCAGATGAATAACATATAAATTCCCTCGTGAGCAGAACTTCCTTCACACTCTAGAAGTTGGTGTGAGTTTGTGTTACTCTGCTCAGAATGTCTCATCGTAAAATCACTGTTTACGTTTCAGTAACAAGGCTGTTTTATCGTATGTTCTCCAAAATCCAGATTTTCTCAATGTCTTACCAATTGATGTAAATTTGTTTTGTCCTAAAAATGTGAATTAATTAGATTGTGATTTTAAACTCGGTGGAGCTCAATGATTTTCCCTATAATTATTACACATGCCTGAAGGTACTGAAAGATGAGGAAATACATGTAAGAATTGGCACACACAGGCACACACAGGCACACACAGGCACACACAGGCACACACGCAAACACAGACCATTAGCTGTTGTGATTGTTTCAGTGTCTCACAGCTATTAAGCGTTCTTTGGAGCTGTAGGTGTTTTTTAAAGCGACCTGCTCATGGGCAGATGATGGAGCGTGATTTAGCTAGCAGGCTCCATCATCTCTCCCCCTAAAATATGAACGCCGGTCTCCTGTAAATCTTCACAGATGCCAATGAGCCGCCGTCAGAATCGAGCGCAATCTGTTAAATGAATTGCCGACATAAAGCAAGCTACGAACTCCACCCTCAAACTATAAAACGGTCAAAGAGCAGAGCAGCAGAGTAATCAAGCCAGGGAGGCTGGGGAGGAATCGGAGACCCCCCCCCCCGTGATCAAGTCCGGGAGGATCGAAGCATGGGGCTCGGGGATCTGACTTTCCGAGTCTTAGTGGGTGTGGCCAATCAGATTCGTCTCACCGTGATTGGTGCAGTCGAAGCCCATGGGAGGAGTCACACAGCCGAGCGGCAATGGTGGTAGCAGCTGCATCTTCTTGCCTGGTGCGCTGGCCTCGTTAGCTTTAATTAGTCAGGACCAAGACCTTTAATCTCACTATCTTCAATGTGCTAAAGTTAATTACACTCATTCACCCATAGTGTCCTGATGCTCGGCTATCTTAGGAGATTCTTGGAGGATCACACTGGTGTGTAGGAATGGTTTGCCAGCTGGAGAGTATATTGTAAAGGGGCAGGCTCTTAGATGGCCCAAGGGTAATACTGTCACTTTATGTTTAGGTTGCACAGATTGGAAGTTTGCGGAGATGACTGTCTAGAAGGTTTATTCAGGGGCGTGTTTGTTGTTTTTGCTTCACTTTAGGGCTCTCGGTGTAGTAACTTTTTGTGGCCAACAGGCAAATGCGGCTGCTGGATGCCAGTCCTTGTGCTGCTGTGCAAACCGGAGTGGCTGTACCCGAGCCTGCGGGTTCCATGCGAGTCCGTTTCTCTCCACTGTTGTCCCGTGGTCTGTGGTGGATCATTTGGAAAGGGGTGGCCAGCTTCCAGCACTCGAGGCAGACAAGCCGCCGTACGCATCAGCTGACCCATGATGCATGTACACCATCTGTGGGGCTGCGGTGGCCATGGTGGGGGGCTGTGTCCACGAGATAGATGTTCCAATAAGGCCTGGGGGGAGGGCCAGGTGTGAAGGGGCCCATCAATAACAGTGCTTACTTGGCGCTGTCGTCTGCGAAGGGTCCCAGCGAACGGGCCAAGCACCACACCCCAGCGCATCAGTGGCTCGGTGAGTGATGGACGCCATCACTAAGAATGGGGGTGAATTTGACCGACCCTCACGCCTGATGGAGAAAAGATCGGAGGTCTTAGGACATTACAGGGAGTTAGAGGCAAGGTTTGGGGGGGGGGGGGGCTTGCAATGGGACAATGTCCCTGACCCACAGGTGTCCCCCCACAACTCTGAAATTAAGGTCACACATCACTATCAGAATCTTTACTGCCACACGACCACAGCTGTTACAATAGACAATTAAGGGCAGAGACAGACAGAGATTAAAGACAACACACAAGATACACAATA
Source organism: Brienomyrus brachyistius (assembly GCF_023856365.1). NCBI lineage: Eukaryota > Metazoa > Chordata > Actinopteri > Osteoglossiformes > Mormyridae > Brienomyrus > Brienomyrus brachyistius. The sequence goes on from NC_064546.1 coordinate 24,527,980, forward strand.
GAGAAGTGTAGACGCTAAAAAATATAGATAAATACAGTAAATACCAATCCTGGTCAACACACAGCCCTCAGGGTTCATATAGCACCTTTTAAAAAACACCCTTTGGTATGTGCATGCTGGGGTAGCTTTGCGTGGAGGGGGGGGGGGGGGGGGGGGGTACTGTCACTTTTATGACAGTAATTCCAGTCTGGTGGATTTTGCATTATCTCCCAAAGGTCAGCGTGATACTCAGCACCTCTACACTGTTTGTCTTCCCTCACTTCCTTTCTGTCCAAGCAGGACTTTATCGTCTGTTTACAGAACACATCTTTTCTTCTCCTTAATTTTTACCTCCGCTCTCTTGTCTGGCACTGGCCCGGCAATGTTCAGGTCTGATCCGACCTCCCCACACCCACTGCGATCACTGGTGCTGAGCCATTCCAGCTTTCCCAGAAACCCGTGTCTCAGACACTGGGTTAAAAGGCAATTTTAGCACTTCGTGACACCTTAAGACTTTTAAAGAAGCATTTGTCATGTGCTGGAAGTCTCTACAAAGTAGATTTTTCAGGAGTTACCGGCGTTTTCCAGACATTTAGTCGATATTTGTCCCCCCAAAATAATACTAATACCTGCCCACATAAATACACATTTACATGCAGATGCAGGAGTGCGGTTTTATAGTGGTGGCTGCAAACTTTTTCACTGTGGTGTGTGTAATCTTATTATTACCATACCTGTATTCATTCGCTTTCTACCTCAAAGGGAAGGTGCTTCTGTCTGGGCCTCTAGTGCTGCTCCAACTGGAAAGGCAATGACATGCCCAGCATAAACAGATGTGCGCGGGAAGCGTGTAACTTGCCGTGCGTCGCGACGTGACGAGCACAACACTCTCCTGTTCTTACTGACCTGGGAGGTCACAGGAAGGGATGTTTCATGTGGGAGGTTCTGCTTTTGCTCCTGAATTACTCCTCCCCTCATGTTCTCTATGGGTGGCGGGCCTGTCTGGGGTTTCGGGACAGGACACGAGGGCGCAGACACCACGAGGGAGCTTGAGATAATAGCGCAATGCCTGCGGGGGTGTCTGCCAGATCTGTCTCGATTAGCCAAACCAGAATGTCAAAACGAAGACCAGAATGAAAAGCCACAACCAAGTGTGACCATTTTAGCGCAGATAACACACCGATAGCCTGTAAGGCTCTTCTGTTGTAAACGGGCCGATGTTCTGAGGACCGCTGGGAGATCGCACACCGTACGCAATTGACAGCGATCCCAAAAATGACACCAGAGATGTAATTAATATCGTGATTGTACAGGTATGACGCTTCCCCCATGGAACACATCGATCCGTGTTCTTTGTTCATTCCCAATCCTGGAAATCATAGGTCATGGAGGCTGGGGGGGGGTGGGGGCCAGTTGGTGCTTTTTAACACAAGCACCCCATCAAGTGAACTTTCTGGCAATTATTGAGTCTTCCACCAAGAATATTCTCCCCATCTGTCGCGAACGGAGTGCGGTCACCGAGAAGGGCAGCTGTCACCTAGTGACACACTGTAATTATTCTCGACACACTGGGGTGTAGCTGGATGTTGGGGTTTGAAGCCATGAAGCAACCCCTGGCCTGTCACTTGGGGCAGGATGTCTTATAGAACTGGAGAAGGTAGTAGCGGGTAGGATCATGGTCAGGCAAAGATCAACTGAATGAAAACTGAAACCGTTGTCCGCTGTGCACATATACCTACATATCAGCATTAATGTGTGTGAGACAAATTCTGTTCATTGATGTAGAAATTCATTCGTTTAGAATATTAATTTTGAACTGGGCTGCACACGAAACAATGTGTGTTTGACTGCTTATGTGATTCTGCCACAATTTATCTGCTAATTGTGCACCAGTAAATCAAGTCAGTCAACTGCAACTTTGGTATTCATTTTTAAAGAATTTGAAGGTTGATTTGTTTATAATGACTGATAGAAACGTGCAACTTTTTTGATTAGTTTTTTGGGGTTGAGGACTTTGGTTAGCTGGCTGGTGTGAGGTTTTCAGTTCGAGACAAATCTGCACACTCATGCACACGTATTTACGTATGCAATTTTGTTACCTTGCAAAGAGTCTGTAGGGTTTGCAAACTGACCCAGTGCTTTTGATGTAGCTAATTTTAGGTTTATAATGGAATAATATAGATTTGCCGTACGATTTGCGTTAGTGTGTGAGTCTGAAGGCACGAGTGTCATGCCAGATGCGTGAGAGTTGACGACCCTGGTTTTTCATCTTTGCCCACAGTCAGGAAATGAGTTCTGCTTCAGTTTCTATTTCCCTGTACGTTAGTGTAACCTTCAGGCTGGGGACAGCATATGATTTCCGTTATTTGCCTGGCATGTTTTGTCCTGGCGTGACTTCAGGGTAGATTTCATGTGCAAAATTAGCAGGATCTCCCCCTTTCTTCAATCTTAAATGTCCTTGTCACTAATTAAAAATGCCCTGCATAACTGCATAGTTAGCAAAACGGGCTTATCGATGTGAGTGAGCAAGCAGGACCAGCGATCGATGGGCATTTAACGGCGATCGATGGCTTTCGCCGTCTGTAGCCGATGCCACTAGAGCCCTCATAATTATTTACAGCTCCAGACTGACTGGCAAGAAATTAAATAAATATGTTGCTAATTTGCTCCCTTGGTGGCTGATAACCTAGTTACATAGCAATTTCATCAAACTAGTTTGTTAGCAATTTCTAGATGGAAAACTGGTTTTCATATCGAAGTGCTGATATTGTGAGGAACTGACGCCTGGCATGAAAGTGACAACACACAGTAAAATCTTGGATTGCGAGCATACTTCGTTCAGGAAACGTGCTCGTAATCCAAAGCACTCGTATATCAAGGCGATTTTTCCCATTAGAAATAATGGAAACTTCCATAACGTTCCATAACGTTATGGCGTTCCAGAACCCAAAAATATTCATATAAAATGATTAATACAAAATATAAAGTAAAAATACATAAAACAAATTAATCTGCACTTTACCTTTGAAAAGAATCATGGATGGTGTGAGGGAGACGAGAGAGAAGAGAAGAGGAGGCTTATTTTGTAGGACGACTTTCACTATAACTAACGGAATCACTGCTATCTATTGGCTCACTGGAATCTTTTTCTTTTTGTGCGACTTTAACAAGGAACCTATCCAATGACAGCCGCTCTTGCCTCCTTTTCGATTTCGCGGAAATGTGGACATTGCATTGTCATTAAACAGATTCATCGCTCGCACTGCTACGCCCTTATTTGGGTGGTGCTTCTCTACTAAATTTTGCCTATACGAGTGACGGATGCCGACTGAGACAGAGCATGGGAGACGATTACCCGCAGTGAGAGAACGAGAAGAACTATGTGATCACGTGACGCTCGGCAAACAAAATGAACATGTAACACTCGTATTGCAAGACCTCGCTCGTGTCAAGTTAAAATTTATTTTAAAATTTTGCTCGTCTTGCAAAACACTCGCAAACCAAGTTATTCGCAATCCGAGGTTTGACTGTATATAGGAAAAAATTCACATGTATATACACATTTAGAACCTTGGCCTGCATTCCGGATAAGCTGATCATTTGACAAAAAGCAGAATGTGTCCTTCCTCTACACTTTGGTCCAGACCGCATTGTTTAGCGGACGACTTCGCTTTACTCGACAGAGTGAGCACATGGGGGCTGATCTGACTTCATCCATGGAGTTACACTGCCAGCCTCACCTTGCACGAGGTGTAAATCTGACAGAAATGTGTAACGCCTACATTAGTTTTGGCAAAAATACGTAAACTTCAGGTCAAGGATGCATTGAAATGAAATTTTTGACCGAAACTGCAAACCGAAAATGAGCAAACATTTGGCCAAAAACCGAAACACTGAAAGAAATTATTATGCTAACGTTTTGTACCATTGCTGTTATGGCTGGAATTGTATGTACTTACCTCACTAATGTCAAGGCATTGCAATTGCATAAATTAATATTCATGCTTCAAAGAATAAATCAATTACAAAGCTATGAACAAAATTTATTTAGCACTGAATGCCGACATTCCAACAATGGGCAATATAAAATAAAATGTTTTACTTGGCCCTACTCCTGAATAGCCTACAGGCCTATAACTGACTGCTGAAAGATTTGTAAAATTAAATATCTTCTCTCATAAAACACAAACTGCATTAAGTCAAGTGCATTTTAACATTCTATGTAGGACCACTACAACAAAGTGCATTCAGAACACGTGCTTTAAAAACTGATGAAAGATATAACGGCTTCTAAGCAAAGAAGTTGAAACGGACCGCGAAGTGAAAAGAATGAAAAGTGCTCTCTTAGTCTGTCGGCACACGTTTTACTGAGATCTACTCGGATCCCCTGCACTTCATCGCGACTGTACTTGATCCACGTTTTAAAGATCATTACTTGGATGTGGGGATAAAGCAGCGTGCATGAGAAATGATCCAGGCTGCGTTGGATACGAAGAACATGCTTAGATACGGAGAAGCGCACAGCGCAAGAAAGGGAGCGCAGAGCTCAGAAAAAAGGGCCCGCCTGTCTGAACCAGATGAGGGGAATGTAGCCTTGTTCTTTGATATGTTTAATGAGATTCTCCAAGAGAGTGTCTCAAATAATAGGTAGGCTACTCTGTTCCGACTTACTTTCTTGCCTTTCCAAAAACGTCCGCCACAGATGGAGTAGGTGTGCTGGGAGGGGTTTTCCTCTTCTGTGCCACATTCGTCTCATAATCAACATGACGATTGGAATGTTTTGATTTCATATGATAAATTAATCCCATCGTTGAATATTTGCATAAGCACCCCTCTTGAAATTTCAGCATTACATGCTTTACAAACTGCTCTGATATTTCAAAATACAACCACACGGCCGACATGTTGGATCTAATCCAGCCAAGCGTGTGCTGGTCATGGTTCTTTGCTTGCGTCATCACAAACATCTTGTTTCGGCCGTGTTTAAGGGTCCTTTGGGCGAAAACCGGAAAAGCATTTTTGGCAATTTTCGGTGGCCGAATTTTCGATGCATCCATATCAGAGACTGTATTCCACAGGCCATTGGTGGATGGCTTTTGGGCTCATTGATTCAAAAATACAATGGGATGGGACCTTACAAACTGATAGCTATTCACTTCATTAGTGAGATCTGTGCTAGAGATTGTAGTTTTCGTCAAATCTAAGTAGGATTTAGTTTAACCGTAAAACATTACGATTATTTCAGAAGGCGTTCGTAGAAATCGGTGCTAAACTTGCGAAGAATGTCCTGTACAGACTGAATAATTGCTTTCGTTTCGAATAATTGCACACATACATATAGCCATTTTTATTCAAGGATTTTTTTACCCTTAATGAAAGTAATCTAAGCAAGAAGTGCGAAATTGTGTGAGAAAGCAGGTTCCTTGTGTTCCTTATGAACCGCATTGTAAAATAACAAAAGGAATATATTGCTGTTATCGCACTGTATTAATAATTCAACACAACTTAATTACTCCCAACAAAATGACCCGAACAAATTTGTGTAAAATATGACGACTTAAATAGGGCAATGTGTAAAGAATTCTCATTGTTCTTTAAGACATTCTCCTTTTTATAACATAAAAAGGAGGCGAGAGCCATTTGCTCAGCACTTAACAGGCACTGCATAGCGTTTGCGTTTTCTTGCCGTTCCCTAAGTGTATAATCAGCGACAGCTGATCATACATAACACTTGCTAATTCTTCAGGCACGTGAGCCTGATAATTACAGGATTTTAATCAGATGTTTCACTATGTGCTGTGTTCTTGCTGGAAATTGGCTTTGATTGACAATCTGAAAATACATCTGTTTAATCAAGGGTGTGCTGGAGTGTTTCCATAGTCATGTGTAATGTTTATGTGGTTACAGCTTGTTTTATTGTGCCCATAGGATCCCCCCTCCCACTGTCCCTGTGATAGGCTGACATCCCATTCCAGGGTGGCCCCATGTCTCCTGGCCTGTAATAGGCTGACATCTCATTCCAGGGTTTCCCTTGTCTCCTGCCCTATGATAAGCTGGAATTCCATTTCAGGGGTGGCCTCTGTCTCCTGGCTTGTAATAGGCTGTCCTGCACATTGTGTCCATTGTTTTGCGGGTATTCCATTACAGAGACTCCCCTGCCTAATGCTCTGCGTTCCTGGGATTGGCTCTAGGCTATCTGTAGCCTTGCATTGAATTTGAGATTATAGAAGATAGATGGTTGGCTGTTTTATGGATGGATGGATGGATGGATGGATGGATGGATGAGAATTAAATATACTGCACACTCTTTCCCTGCATCCATCCATCTCCTAATTGCACATCCATATACATTTATTCATTTAGATGGCATTTTTGCCCACAGTGAAATACATCAATATCCAGAACATTGTCACCGGGTGGGGGGAGGTGTCTTGCATTATCCCAGGCAGCACAGTGCAAAGCCCCCAGGACAGGGTGCCAGTCCGTTGCAGGACACAAACTGTAACCAGTCAGCATGAACAAACTGTGCTTAAACCTTTTCAATGGTGGTTTGGCCATAGTGGCGGGGAGGGGGGGTCTCAGTCACCTCAGGGAAGGGGGGTAACTTGAAGATTAATTCGGAGAGGCTTGTGAAGGAAATTTAAAGGTCCATGTTCCACCTGAAGTACAAGCGCGCCAAGGCAACAAACGAAACCAATTTCCACAACTGCTTGGATACACTCTGCAGGGAACAGGTGTGAATGGAAATAGCTCCGCCTGCAGTGTCCCCATAGATCATGGCAAATGCTAGAGAGGTTATCCCGACTTGAACCTGCACCATTAAAGAAATGTTAATTGTTAAACGCAGTGAAGAGGATGGGAATAGAATTCCTCTGGGCAATGGTGATGATGTTACTGCATCATTTTTCTTTCTTATCAAATCAGAACGCGTCTGGGCTTTCAGTGTTACACTCACACTCGCTCATGACTGGTGGGAACGTTTCCTCTCTGGTGGTTTCTGATGATCGGTAATAAATCACCCAGTCCCAATAATACAGCAATAAAACATTTTATTGAACAAAGAGCTTTCAGTGCTATTTCAGGGGAGAGGCTAAATGAGAGACCACATACACTTATAGGCAGTCTTGACTTTTTTAGATGATTGATGGGAGACAAAGCCAATCAGAGCCGGTGTCTATATGCACGCAAAAACGCATCTGATCTTAATCGACCAATCGTGGTTAAGCATTTCTTCAGTGCAGCCTATAAGCAGATCCGTTTGTGCAGACGTACAACTGACATTTGCATATGCAGGGAAGGGTTCTGTAGGCCTACGGGCTGGGGTTAAGCACACTAATGGACCTGTTGTGAGAACTCCCTATAATTAATGAAGCCGGAGCCCGTATTTGCTGAGGTAAAGACAGCAAGTGTGATGAATGATGCAAATGTCTGTTTGTTTGCTGGTGTAAACAGTTCTGTCCCACACCAGATATATCTAGATGAAGTATGGGAAAGAAGTATGGCACTGTTTACGAGAAAGAGAATGAACGGACGGGTAGACCTAGCAAAGCGCGTGGGGCTTTCAGGACCATTGTTCTTGAGATGCGACTTAAAATGGTGCCCTGCCAGTCAAGTTGTAAAGTGCTGAAGCAAGTCAAAGCCCTTATAAATGTGTCAGAGGACTGTGGAGCTGTGTTTGAAGGAGGGGAGGAGCATCTTTGATCAAGGGCGTAGATTTGGGTATGGGCATTAGGGACATGTCCCTACTAATATCGTGTGAGGGTTTAGGGAGGCGGGAGGCTGATTTTGTCCCTAGGCTTCTGCAGAAGCAGGATGTGCAGATCACATCCCATCTGACGCGTGTCACATGACGTCTTTGCAGACCTCTGTAGCATGGATGAGAAAGGACCAGGTACCTCAGAAATCACCATATTCACCCCAGAGTAGTGGTGCAGCACCCACAAGAAACCTTCAAGGAGTTTGTTTTCATGTTTCGTTTATTTATGAATATAATGAATCCGGCCTATGACCCCGACAAAGTTAAGCGGTCCAGGTATAGATGTCTGGATAACGAATGTGTAATTAGACTTCAGTCAGGCTCCTTGGGCCAGAACCCTTTTCTGTAAAGCCCTGATTATTCAGCAGTTCTGTTTGATGTCAGATGTGAGCTCAGCCCTCATGTGATCTGTGTTCTCTGTGAACTCGCATCGCTGACTGTTGTAGAGGCGCCTCCCAGCTCGCGCCCACGCCTCTGTTGCCTGACCCGCGTTGCCGTCCGGCCACTGAGCACAGCGTAACCACCTGTTCCCTCTCTCTCTCCCTTTCCCGTCTGTAGAATCACAGTGTACGCTGTGTGGTGATCCTGAAGGTGAGTTGCCATGTTCTTTTTCTCCCCCATCTCTTTATAATGTCTGTGCATCGTAGCTGGGGGAGGGGGGGGGCAGGGAAGTTCCACCCTGTGGCGACGGGGGGGGATTGGCATCAATGCACAGCATTAAGGTCTGATTGCACGCTCATCTTTGTATTGCCGATTTTGTAGAACTTTCACAGGACCAGGCCCATAAATGCTGCTCACTGTTCATTGCCATGACGGACCTGCATGCTCCCCGCATGTGGAGGCAGATTCTGTCTCTTGTCCATTGTCCCAGCCAGTCTTTGTGCTTTTGCCATTTTTGAGCCCCCAGTGTGCTGGGATGATGATGTCGGTATGTGGCTATAGACGGTCGATTGGCCGTAAGTGTTTCATAGATTCCTGTCACCCCTGCCAATAGACAAGTGCTCAATGGCTTACAGAATCTATGCGTCTTTTGTGACGAAGGGAATCACAATACAAGTCAGTAGTTCTGGTGAATGTTCTGTTAGTTAACAGCTGTGACGTGATACATGTACAGTGCCCCTAAAGTAAAAACTCAAAAAATTAAGAAACCAAAAAACATTAAGAATACATTTATTATGATTCCTTCATTTTGAACGATTTCTAAAAAACATGTAGTTTTCTTAATTTTTTTTGCATTTTCTTAATTTTGTCATATTTTGTACTTCAAGGCCACCGTACATGCATGGCTGCTAGCTGATTGATGATCGCGCATGATCTTGTTGTGGGTTTGTTAAATAGTCGAAATTGCAGTCAGGAAAAATGTTATTTTCACAGGGTTGCACTGGACATATTAATTTAAAGAAGCTTGATCTTGGGACTGATCTCAATTCCAAAAATGTTCGCCCAGTGTCAGCATATAATTACGGAACGTAGAAATAACGTTTTCACAACTAATCAGAATGGCCGGCTTCTTTCGTCATTTCGCTCTCGCCAGGCTGCTCTTGTGTTCGCTCCAAGTCATTTGGGTAATTCTTCATGTTAAAAATCAATAGTCTCCTGATTGCATATTGGATTAAAACATAATCAGGTTCGTTCCGATAACCATTCCTGTGACCTTTGTGTTGGGCCGGACGGAACCGGGCGAGACGAGGCCCATTTCGGTATTTTTAGCCTTAAGCGGCTCGACTCTGCCTGCTGCTTTGCCGATTTCCCAGCAGCCAAAGCCAGGAGGTCAGCGACTGGCCAAAGGAGGCTTCCTGTCTTTGAGACCTTGGTGGATTCACCGGGTGGGGGTGGGGTAGACAGTGGCTGAGAGAGACGAGACAGGTCTTGTTTAGTGGAGATCGTTGCTGCGTGATTAACGGCACGTAATGCACAGGCTTTCCCAGGCTGAAGCGCAGGGGTCTTCTCTAAAAAAGGGGTCTCAAAAAGTTACTGCCCGTCTGGTTGACATCATCAAATTAAATAGTAGGGGGGCCTGATACCATGTTAATGTCCCTCTGTCTGTGATGGAAAGTGGTTTTTAAAATGTGCTTAACCCTCATTTATGTCTGAAGGGCAAAGTCGATCTTTCATAGGATGTGACATTATCTTAAGACCACTGATGCCTGCTAGAACCTCCCCCCTCCACTCCTGCCATATTTTCCGAGTGGAACACAGCTACAACGTGTGTATCTCGTGGAAGAAAGCGGTGCGTGAGCCAGGTGGATTGTGGGAAGCCTTACCGAGCTACGCTGATCATCTGCTAAGGGCTCTGGTGCTGATCAGGGGGGTTTGTCTGAGAGAGTTTGGCCCTTGGGAATCTGGGCTGGCTCCCGTTTGTTTGGCCGCAGACATACTGTAACGTGAGAGAGAAACTTTGGCTTCCAGATGCTTTCCAGTGCGCTGCTGGCTCATGGGAAACCTGACGATCACAAATGTGGGAATGTCAGAGATGCTGCTCTGATTGGATATGTGGGAAAAGTGGGCGTGGCCCAGAAAAAATAAAACCCACCCACATAACGGAGGAATAAACCATAATACGTCATGCACATAGCATTACCTTTGCATTTTTTTGTGTGAATGAGATTTTTACACACTTCTGTGACAGTTTTTATTCATTTATATGGGTATTTGAGTGATTAAGTATTTTACTGATGGCTACAGCAGTGGGGCTTCTCCCCTCTTTCTTCTATTCATTTATTTAATTATAACGAAGGAAATTGTCACACTGACTTCCTGCATTACATTAGCGATGTTACATTCCGGTTGGTTAACAGGGGGAAGCACCCTGGGGTAGGTGCCAAGGGCAGCCTGTTGCTGCCAGCCCAAAGCTGGGAGGGAACAAAATCGTGGACCGTCTTGGGGCCCCCGCAGACTGGACTGGGAAGCAGTGGCCTGGATGACAGGGATCCTAGATGACACTGATCTAGGCTGAAGCGTTTATAGGGCTTCTCCAAAAGCCCCTCGCAGTCACTTGTGTTGCAAGGTTGCGATTAGCTCTGCCAAAAAAAAATGCCACATGGGTCCTACCGCGGCCCGCAGGCCCTCGCTGTGCTGCTCCGCCGACTGAAGACATCGCCGTTTTAATGCGAGCAGAGAGGACAGTGTTGGCAGGGGCGACCCGACTGAGCACTCCATTGTGATTGTGAGCGGGGTTGCCATAACGACAGCCTGTCGGATCCCCGCCGCCCTTTGTGAGGCATCGTGGCGTGCTAACGACTGCCATCAAGGGGCATTAAAGGCGCTTGAGGGCAATACGGCGCCGCTTCGGAGTCTGCGGATCGGCAGCGTCTGCGCTCCGTCTCGCCGGCACGCTCGCTCCGTTCCTCAGCCGTCTTCAGAATCACGTTTCTGGCCAGCAAACTGTTATTGTCCCTCCAACCCGCCTGCAGGCTGCAACAGGTACATGGGCTCTGCTGAGGCCACACCTGCACCGGCCGGTGACCCACCAAGCTGAGCTCATGTGCTAAGCACCAATTATTAAAGGGACATTGCGTGGATCTAAAGAACAGTAAAGCACTGTGTTAATGCAGTACAGAAGGGTCACTGTGCATCCCCACCTAGAGCATGGGGGGGGGGGGGCAGTGTATGGCTCAGAGGGTTAGGGCACTGTGCCTGTGATCAGAAGGAAACTGGTTCTAATCCCAAAACTGGAAGAGTGATTTCACCTTTAGGTCCCCAGTTAACCCCAAATTGCTCCAGTGACTGTTTGACACTGCTTTGGATAAACCATCTTCTAAATAAAACGGCAAAGACCTATTTGCCCTGGCATCCCTCTCCATGCTCGTTGCTGGAGGTTATCGCTCCTTCTCTGGACAATTCCCTCAACTGCCACGAGCCCCAGAACCTGAAATGTCTCCATATTTAAGTGCAGGATAACTTAAGTGCATTTTTGTCATGGGTTAAAACAAGAAGCTCAACTGCTCAAACCGGACAGTGGGTCCCAGCGCATCCCCTGCCATCGCCTGACGTCCTTTGATCTGCAGTCGCCGGGCCCTTAGTAAAAATCACAATACAGATAATTAGTGCAGAAATGCCATTAGTCATAATCGCCACTGAACCAACCGTGGCCAAAACTGCATAGCTAAACACACGGCCTGCGAGTGTGTGCCTCAGTCTGTGTATTACATATAGTATGAGGAACTCTCTGTGATTTTACAGAAGCAGGTCTGCTGCTACCGTCCTCATTTCTCAAAGGCAGCTGTGCAGTAAACGTGAAGAAAGACAGCTCTGTTAAGTTTTGCTGGGAGTAAATAAAAGTGAACGTTACATACTTGAGTGTGTTATTTGTCAGCCGTGCGGCTGTGAATTGAGCCCTTTCAGAGCCAGGAGCCAAAGGGTGAAAGAGACCAATAGGTTTGGCTGCATATGGTCCGTGAGATTACCCATGATCCTCCTTAATGCCCCCCCTTCCCCCGCATCGTTTGTTGCTTTGCGATGGCCTCTCATTTGCTGAGCTGGCAGGTGTGAACGAGTGAGGCGAGTCTGCGCGGGCGGGCGATACCGGGGCTGAAGCACATCCTCCTGGGGCTCCCTCCTGATGGGTAATAGCCAACCCAGTCGGACACGCCGGAATAAATCAGGAAAGGTTTGGGAGGGATACTGGACGTGCTCCAGGAGGAGATGTGCGGCTGCGCATTTGAGCGACATTAGCTAGTGATTTCGGAATAACACTGACCTCTCTCAGACTGTTTGATGAGGGTGACCAGACCTGAGGACCGACGTTTTATCACAGACAGGTGACAGGACATGGCCTGTGAGGTTAAGAACTCATTAACCCCCAGGACGTCTGTATCTAGGGACTCTCCCGCTATATTTGAGCAAGCCACTGATGGATCATGGATGGATGGACTTGCCACAAATTGTCCAAATCAAATATCCAGCAGTATAAACAGGAAATTAAAGTCACTTTGTCTAGCAGTGTGACTTGGGCTACAGGCGTGACGAATTGAAAAGGAACGAAAGGGTGAAGCCATCACGGGATTGACGCTCTCTTAGCGCGTCACGAGCATCTCAGCTGGTAATTAATGTTCTGAATGGCGAAGCCTGCGTGTGCATTTTAACGGCCCAATTAGCAGTTCCGAGGCTGCTTTCGAAGCCCTCTGCCGGAGTTCCTGAAGGGATGTTTTCTTTTTAAAAGGCGACGGATTTCTCCGGAATTAATGACGGTATCCGGGAGGAGAGTCAGGGCTACAAATCTGAGGGACGAGGCCGAGGCGGCTGGAAAGGCTTCAGGGTATTTGCAGGAAATACCCGTTTGATGCGAGAGCAGAGCTCGATGGCAGCCTCCTGCTCGGGATTGGCCGTGCTGTTCACTGCCTCGTGTTCTAACGTCAGCGAATGCACTACACACTGGGAAATCAGCCCTTACGCTTGGGGGCGCTGATACCAGTGGATCTAAATCGATGTTGTTCTTAGTCATTCTCCGGCCACCCTCATAACCCCCCACTGGTCCAGAGACAATGTTACTAAGGCAAGCCCCGGTCTGCATCCTTGCTGCAAAATGTTAAACTGATAATGCCCCCCCGCCCCCACCCACACTGCCCCACCCCCACAGCTGTTCAGCGAGACCTCGGCCGCCCTGCCATCGCCCTGGGACACTCCGCTCCCTCCCCCAATGTGGGCGCAGAGGGGCTCTCGTGCTCCAGGCCTCTCTGTAACACAATTACCCCTAATGCATATACTCCCTGTGCCCGAGAACGTCGCATGTATGTACTTGCCAGCATGGATTTTTGTTTTATTTTAATAATCCGTTTACATCGACCTGCGGGATGCGTGCCAATCTGCTGCTTAGAGCGCATGCCGTCCAGAGACCGTTTCTAGTGTGTGTGCATCTGGGAGTATTTGCCCCAGGGTGTCTTTGCCCCAGGGAGTATCTCCCCCTGGGAGTCCCTGCCTCTTGTTCTATCTGCCCCTTTGAGTCTCTGCCCCAGGGACTATCTGCCCCTTGGAGTCCCTGCCTCTTGTTCTATCTGCCCCTGGGAATCTCTGCCCCTTTAAGTCTCTGCCCCAGGGACTATCTGCCCCTTGGAGTCCCTGCCTCTTGTTCTATCTGCCCCTGGGAGTCTCTGCCCCTTTAAGTCTCTGTCCCAGGGACTATCTGCCCCTTGGAGTCCCTACCTCTTGTTCTTTCTTCCCCTGGGAGTCCCTACCCCTGGTCTTCCCAATTCATTGGCCTGTGTGTTTTTTCTTCTTTAATTATATCAAATGCTCTCAGCATCCCTTACACACACATTGAACATTTGTGATTGGTTAATCCCATCTTTTTCCAAGTCTCCTGCTTCTTTGAAATTCCAGATTTGATCTAGGGTCCTGTGACCTCATGAAATGAATGAGTCTAATTCCTCTCATTGGGTCTTAAGCCGTTTTGTGCCATCAAAATGATGTCTTCTTCACGGCGCCGCCCTGTAGGGTGCCTGTGGACTTGCACAACAAAGTATCCTGCATTTTGAGACACGGCATGAGGTTCGAGGCTGCCCCAGGGGGCTCAACGAAGTGCGGTATGTACTGTAAGTAAGCCATTAGGACACACTGGGCGCCCCCTGCTGATCGGCCTTATGACGCACACACGACCCTCCCATGTTCTCTTCCTGTAGCTGGGAAGAACTCGGCACAAGATAATTGTGGTTACAGATCATTAAACGGGGTTAGAAGCTTGAAAACAAGCCTATTATTAGATTACATTCTGGGTATTGAAGGTGTGCAAAAAATCTATTTTTAGATTGAGATCAAAATTGTACCCAAACATAAAATACTCATAGATTGTAGATTGTGAAAAGACTCCACATTTCATCCAATTTTGGAAATGATATATCAGCAAAATATTATTGGTCTCCATGGTAATTTATCAGAACCTGCGACTGGCGACTCGGGGTATATTAAAACAAAAACAACTTGAGTAAATCTATAGTTCACTATGATTTTTTCCGTCGACCAAACCCAGTGCTTATACAGTATAAAAGTGTCATTTTACCAAGTGAGACCGTGAGGCCGATGAATACGTGCCGATCAATTCATTAAGGATTATAATTTAAAGAAAAGCGTTTGGCACCGGCCGTAGTGTCCTCTTCATCCTCGGAGATCGATCATTTGACTAACCAAGCCATCCCCAGAGCCCTTCGGGGGGGGGGGGTCGGGCTTGGCGTGTTGAGCAATGAGCTGCTGTTCGGATGGGGCGAAGGCTCCGACCACATGAATCGATTCTGCGCGGCCATCTCCCTGAGTCATGACTCGCCGCTCGGACAAATGGAGCAGCTAGCGGGAATAAAAAAAGAAGAAAAAAAAAAGAATCGTGGCTTTAGATCATCACTGAATATCAGAGCTGGGACTCCCATCTCAATCATGGTCGGTAACATGAGGGAAAGAACACAAGCCGCAGCGACGTCAACAAACCTGCCCGCCACTGAGCCGGGAAGGCGTGCTGTACGCATTTACTCCATTATCGGTCAAGTTCACGCCGGGAGCCCGGTCGTTTTTCACGGTCCAGCCACCGTTCCTCTTAAACGCCATGCCTGAGTTAAACGTCCCTTAATCGCCGCTGCTAGCTCCAGGGTCTGGATGTTCACCCTGATCTGCAAGAAGCCACTGAGAACCGGCTGATAGGGGGAATTAATTGTTATTAGGTAAATGTTTCCGTGCAATATTAATGAGGCACTTCTCTCTGCCTTGGATTTCTTCCCTCGATGTGCTTTTTCAAACAAAACCCGTAATGAGCTTGGTGTCTGACCGGGCCAGTTGTGCCGAATATGCTACCGGCGAATTACATTTCAGCTGCACGTCCTATCAGGAGTCACTAGACGCATGTAAAAAGAATTCCGGAAGTTTCTGCCTAACAAACTTCGAAGTGACAGGCTGTTTAATTAGAATCAGTTTGAACACTTAAGGCGTGTTCCAGAATTTAAAAATCTTTGTTCATTCCCGTAGGACACCCCCACGGGCATAGGGTCCTTGGCTGGCTGTCATCTATAGCAACGGGCGTCATGTTGTCCTACCCAGACAAGTACTACTTTACACCATTGCTCAATGATATGATTGGTTCACCTGCCTGCTGCCGACAGACGAGGGAGGGTCACATGTTGCCTATTTTATATCGATATCGGCGGTGTTGTCATAACAAAATCGCTGGTTGTGAGCCATGAAGGGAGTGACTAACAGTAGGAAATAAGTACTCAGGCAGAGATGTGGGAGCCTTTCTATTCCATTTCATTGCGTTGCAGGTTGCCTGAAACATTACCTCCGATTCAGCAATGTTGCTCGTTCCCATTCGCCTCATCCTTGGGTTAGTCTTTGCTGTCTCTTTCTGTATTTGATACTTTATATTCATTTATCTGCCGCTACATGCATTTTAAAATGAGAGGAACAAAGTGCACGTGTCATGTATTTTTAATTTATGCTAGCTTCTAGTCGCCACGGCGATAAGAGTTCTCCACTGCAGTTCGGATTAAATATATATGACGTTGGGACAGGTGCAGCTGTGGGCAGCACAGTGCGCCACGTGCGCCAAAGGCCAGGCGCTCTGTAGTGGCAACACGATGGTGCTGTGAGAGAGCCTCTGCCTCTCACCGTGACACAGAGCGCAAAGCATTCTGGGAGATCCACTTCGAAGCGGCCTCCTGTTCTCTGTTTGTGGACTTTGCGGGTTTTCCCTTGCACAGATTGCCTTCAAGGTTCTGTACATGGCGTACAGGCAAACAAGTGCCACTAGGAGGACTGAATCACCTGAAATTCACTTTAGCACCCGTGTACGTGCCTGACTTGTCCAGGGTGCACCACGGCCCTACCAGTTGTATCCCATGATTCCTGTTATTTCCAGGTTACCTTTTATTTGTATTCTTTGTGAAGGTCTCCAACCAGGGCTTAAAATCTCTTAACATTCCCATGTAGTTTCAGTAAACCAAACTCTGGGAGTTTTCTGCAGAGTGTAGGAAGCACACAGCCTTGGCCTCGGGGCAGATGTTCCTCATCTTATGTTTCTAGACCTTCGCAAATGGGTGGAGAATGCCGGGAACAGGCTGTCTGCCCGCGGCCATCTTCATTCATTACAGGCGGCTCCGATTACTAGAGGGGATATGCAATTCACAGAGTCCAATGGCAGTCGATTAGGCCGGGGCCTGGCGTTCCCGAGGTCCCCGCTGTTATAGTGCAGCACAAACACGGCCCTTTTCAAATCTCCCTTGGTGGTGCATAAGTATCGTCATCACTTCCCCGCAGGAATCCACGTTGTGATCAGATTACACGGCTGGCACTGGCCACAGCTTCTGCGGACGGCAGCGTTTGTGTCCCGCTACGATTTGGCGAGATCGATTTGATGGGAGGATTCTTCAAAAGCCACGCCGCTATTTCATAATTCCCATGATACCTTTCAGCTGCATTCCGAGGCCGCCCCCCTGCCTCATTTTCTCCTCGTGAGTGCTATTCTCTGGGAGACTAAAAGGAGTCATTCAGGAGCATCCTGATTGGTTCCCCAGACGCCTGTTACGCTGTGATAGGTCACTGAACCGAATCCTGCTTTCACATCTACCTCGTATTAAACAGATGTCCTCACTGCTTACTTTCAAGTGGGCTCCCAGAAACCGAGATATAACTGAAGAAATATGATTTCAGGTTCGTGGCTGTCAAAAAAAAAGGTTTCATCTTCATCTTCATCTTTCATCTTCATCTTCTATCTAACCCGTAAGTCCGTCCCACTTCTCAGGGCGGAGGGGGGCAGCTGTCCGTGACCCAGTGGCTTCTGACGTCCCACTTTTCTCTGCCGGATCCTGAGGCTCCTTTGAAGCTTGTTAAAGAAAACAAACGCATGTGGGGGGTGACGCCACGCTCTCAAATTTATATTTGATGCGAAGGCCCTCGTTTACCTCCCGCCGTTTAAATATTCAAATGGACGAGAGCGATCAGCCTAATAAAATCTCTTTCCGGGAGCAGCTTGACATTACGCTCTCCGCGTGACGAGCCCAGATTTATCTGCGTTCTCATCCTCCTGGTCGGCGCGTCAGTCGTGTCAGTTAAGCGGAGAATTTGAGTGCGGCTTCCTCGACGCATATGTCTGCTCTGAAGCAGCCTGCAGCTCGGTCTGGGAAATATGTCCAATGAGCTGTACGTGAAAACAGGCACATAATTCAGAGATGCAGCTCATTTCTGGGTGGTTGTTGGCCAAGAAGACTGAGCATGATTCGCGGTATTATGAAAATGACACTCTCTAGCCCCCTCCCGCCCCCCCCCAAGCCGTAATCGCACTTTAGTGAGTAGGTAACATACCATTTAATATCCAGTTAATTCCCCGACACATGTGGAGACGTGTAGAGAGCAATATTTGCAGACAAAATCAGCAGTGGGTGACCTTCTGAAGCACATGGAGGCTCAGCGTAACGCAGACGTGTCTCTCGCTTACTCTGGTTAATTATGCCGTTTACGCTGTTCCCATCTACCGTGCGAACTTCCAGATGATTCTGGGCACGCCGCTAGGAGCGTGCTATGAGATTTGCCTTGCTGAGGAGACCCAGGGCAAGGTGCTAAGGGCACCCTGCGTGAGAGTGTGACGATGGTGAGAGTGGTGAGCCGGTGTCGGGGGGGGGGCAACATTAAAATTGGTCAATGGGCGGGGGAGGTCTGTTTGATGGGCAGACATTTGAGTGAGCCACCCCCGGCTAATAGGCTAATCTTTTTTTTTAGCATCCTTGAGTGAGCAGTTTTGGGGGAACAGAGGTGGTCATTTGTGAGGGTAGCCCCCCCCCCCAATCCTCCTAGGAGCATGTGGTTCCCCCCTCTCCTCCACAGACATCAAGCTCTTGGAAGAGGAGGGCAGAGCAGAGGGAAGAGGTGTCCCTTCTGGCATCAGTGAACCCCCAAGTTTGTTGTGTTCCTTAGGCAGCCATCTTGGATTCCCTGTCTACCCCCACCCCCACCCCCACCCCCGACCTGCTTACGTTTCTGCCTCTCTGTTTGTTCCCTTGCCCACTGTGTAAATGCAGGCAGACGGAAAATAACTGGCTCATCGAGGGCTGAAGAGCTACTGTGTGAGTGTGTCCTTCAGAGGGTGTCCATACAGCACGTCGTCACACCGTGTCCTGGACACCGTACCCCTAGCGAGTCCCCGCCGTGCCTCCTATACAAGCACACTAATAGGCCGAGTGCGTGAGCCTGGCCTGGGATATGCTAGGTCCCGTCGGCGGCCTAAATTGACCCATGCGGGGGCACAACTGGCTCACTGGGGTGCCCCATTAAAGCTGTGCTGTGTTGCATTATCTACCCATGTCACGTGTGTGTTGGAAACTTCACAATACAAGGAAGTAATTTTTTGGGCAACTTCTGCTCTGGGATAATGTTTCCTGTTCCCATTAAATGATCGTTTAGAGTGAGAGCTCGCCGGCGTGTGGAACATGTCCGGGGTCCTGCAGGGATCCAGGGCAGGGCTGTCAGTGCCCAGGGGCCACCGCCCGTCCTGAAGTGCCATGCGGTCATTACTTCTTCACTTTCATATTTTTGTACAAAATTACGGCACCGTTTCCATGGAGACACATTGACGCATCGGTTTGCCTGGGTCATGCCATCGGCACGTTGGTGCATTTCAACAAAAGTTTCTTTCTTTATTTTTTTAAACCACTTCCTTCTTCCAGTTCCCAAACAGTAGCGCAGTAATACTGCTACGCACTGCAGTCTTCTCATATTGTTGTAGGCGGCGTGGGAATCTACTAATGTGATTCAGGAGCAATGCAGGACCTCAGTGGACCCAAGCAAACCCTGAAAAAGCACGTTAGACCTTTTCATTTTATTCTGCCCCCCCCCCCCCCCCCCCCCAATCGGGCTATGAATGGGACAGCATCTGATTTGAAAACCCTTTAAAATGTATCTTTTCATTTTTGGTGCTTGGGAGACAGTTGACTTCCATTGTCTTCATGGGAATTTAACCCACGCTAACGGGGCAAGCTGGACAGGACCATCCATCAAAAGCCAAGTGGGTTTCAGACCACCGCTGTGGTCTCACTGAGCTTCAGACCAAGCTGTAATCAAGAATATCTACAAGCCACACTACCTGAAACGCCTTTGCCTGAACTCAGCCCCGCCCACTGTGGTGATGCCCCTCCCACCCCAGCAATGCCCCTCCCACCCCAGTGATGCTCCACCCACCTAACTTGTGGTTTTTCCTTTTGCTCAGTTTGTTGAGCTTATTCTGTTACGCTAGTATGCGCTAGAATACTGCCCACCATGAAGGCATAACTTTTATCTTTTGAAACAGCTTTGATGTCGGGCCTGGCGGTTAAATTGATGGAAAGAGCTTTAAACAGCTGCGGACGTTGTTTAAGGAGCTATGTGAGCCCAGTTGTGCTCGCTGGAGCTCTGGAAGCAGAATCTTCTGCGCTTGACAGGTTGCCATGCCGATGTGTACAGTCACTCAGAGCATGGCTCTGGTCCCTCTCTCTCTCTCTCCTTCTCTCTGTGTTTGTTTCCCAATCACTGGAGACCTGATCCTCCAGAGAATGTTACAGGTCAGTGCTGACAGCTAATTTAGAGGCCCCAGTAATTGCTGTTTGATGGACACTGCTGACCTCTGTCCTATTTTGCCAACAATATCTTTGGTAAATGCGGAGGACGCTTCTGCTTTTATATAAGTAGTGGGCCTTGTGAGGAGGTAAGCGGGCCGAGGCTAGCGGCTGCCAAACAGCTGATTGGCTGGAATGTCCGGCATTTATCTTCCTCTAGGCATTCGTTCTAATTGGAGAATATAAATGCACAGGCCGCAGAAAGAAAGGTAACTCCGTATCCGAAGGAAACGATGCTGAGAGCTTGCAGGGCGCAGTCAGCCACAGATGGCAGCATTCTGCGTTTATCTGTGAAAATCATTGAAAAATGAGGACTTCCGCGCTGACGGGTAACACACAAACGATACTGGCAGCTGGGCTGAACGAGCACGAGCAGGAACTGTCATAAAAGGGCTGGTATGATGTCGCCATCAGCTCATCCTGGTGGGCGCAATATCGGATTTTGTTTAGACTCGAAGCGGCTGGAATACTGATGAAGCCGGAGTGCATTGCGCTGGGAGTTTGGATGGCGGGAAATTCCGGTATTTTTTGCATTAATAAACGGAGCCTTAATGACAGCCCCTTCCCCTGCACAATTACAATACCGCCAGGCACTATATGCAAATTTCCCCAAGAACAATTGCATCATGTGAGTCTCCCTGACACTAACATCTTTGACTAATCATAGTGGGAGCCAAGGAATTATGTCGATTAATCCGGAAAATAAACTTCAGGGTTTATGTTGAGGACGGGAGCTGTGGGTAAGGGGTTTTGTCCGCCAGCGGTATTTAACATCTTAAACACTGCTGGACCTAAAACACTCATACTTACACCATCCTGAGTCAAGCAGCGCTGTGAATTCTCATGCCTGCTTTGCATATGGATGGGATGCATCTGGAACTGCAGTCACGTCGTTATTGCCAGGGGTTCGAAAAGCACGCATTACAGTGATGGGATCTGCCTGTGCTCGGCGTTTCCTGGGAGCCTCTGACATGACAGTCAGCAGATCTTCTGGGCCTGTTACTCTGAGGCTCTGTTGATCCTGATCACAGAGGCCATGGTGAGAAGGTGAGGGAGATCAGTGGGGTTGATGGTGTGCTGTGACCCCAGAGCACCATTGGGTGCTGGGTGGGGCCAAAGAACCCCCCTTTCCCCTTTTCCCAGTATCCCCCAAAACCATATTACCCTTATAGGTCAACAGACCTTTCAGTACCTGGATCAAATAGTTCAGATGTGAGTTGGAGAATACAATCAATGCCAGCGTGGCATTACAGGAGTGTACGAGGGTGTCAGGCAGGGATGGGATGCCGTGTGTTCTGTGTCGCAGAATGTACAGGGAGGACGAAGGAAGGTCTCCATGGGCGCCACCTACTGTCAGGGTTTGCGAAGAGATGAGTTGGCGCTGGGGCTTCTCAGCTGGCTTTGTTTGTGATGAGACGGCGGTATGTAAACAGCCTCTCGTGCCGCCTCCACTCCGATGGGAACACCGCTTGTCTTGATGATCGAGGAGCGCCCGCGATGGAGGCTGCCACCCACGCGGGCTTTCTGCGGCTCTGTCTGACAAGATGGTGGTGGAAAACGAGAGCCATCCGCGAGGCCGGAGCCCCCGTAAAGCTCCGCGATGTGCTGCCGCGCGCGGATTCAGAGCCATGACGAATACCAAGAGCCATAATACTGATTTTACCACAGCGAAGCAGCGGGCAGATTTAGTGATGCACTTGCGGGCCAGAGACACGGACGCTGTGCACCGAATCTCTGTGCTGCTCTGGTATACGTGTGAGGGAAATGGCGTCTGGCAGCCTCAAACAAAAAGAGGAATGAGGCGTAAATCAGGGTCCCTGAACTCCTGATGTGGGCCCCGCATGTGGCACTGTGCCCATTAAGGGTCGTTATCACCAATTATTCACTCAATCAGTTGTGTTTGTGACTCAGGGAGAAGGCGACATTGCTCACTAGCCTTACCCTGGCCTCCACTGGGATTTGGGATCAGAGGGAGAGAGGGAGAGGGAGAGGGAGAGAGAGAGAGAGAGAGAGAGAGAGAGAGAGAGAGAGAGAGAGAGAGAGAGAGAGAGGGTGGAGAAAGGGGGACGAAGGAGGGAAATGGATGTTAGGGTTAGAGGGAATAGAAATGAAGAGAGGGAGAGAGAAGCAAAGAGTGAGCAGGAGAGATGGGAAAGAAGGAGGGAATTTGGAGAGAGAGGGAGGGGGATGATGGAGAGGAGAGAAATAGGAATTAAGGAATTAAAGAGAGAGGGAGAGAGGGAGGAAGAGAGAGTGAGCGAGAGAAAGGGGGAAGAAGAAGAGAAATTGAAGGATAGAATTAAATGGAATTGTTATGTATAACAGTTAGTTGGGAGCTGGGGGGCTATAGGGGGTACCGATTGGGCTGGGCATCAAAGGTGGGAACATGGGCCACACCACCTCTGCCCCCACATGGACGGGAATCACCTGAAGCACATACATATCAGCGCTCCCCAGCGCCACCTGCTGGGCGAGGCGTGGACCAGCAGCCGGCAGCAACAGCTGCGATAATCATTAGTAGCACTTATTAATAGCTGGACCCTCTGGCCTCTGGGAGGAGGGTTCTCAGCATCTAAAGGAAGCTGAGGGTTCTAGCCATCACTGTGCTCCTGTCTCTTCCCTCACTGAGTTAATTCCTGCTGTGGGGGCTTTTGCCTTATAAATTTTCTCTTGATGGACATTAAGATGGCAGTTTCACGTTGTCAGTGCCATATGATTATGGGTGATGATGGCTCCAGTGCACCATCACCCATCTCCCCGCACCTGTCTTTCCCATCTCTATCACTGGCGGCGCCAGTTTCCCAAATGTCTTTGGAAGAAATTGATAAATTGTTGGATTGATTAGTGGATCAGGAGAAGTTAGTGTAGCTGTGGGTCAGTTAAGTAACGACTATGGGCATTAGTGGGTCAGTATATCAGCAGGTTAGTGTAGCATCGGGTCAGCATAGCGACTGACAGATTGTGCGGGTGATCGGAGGAGGGCTGTTTCCGCCACTCCCCTCGGTTAATCCACTCGCTTGCGCCGGGCAGCGGGCCTCCCTGAAGTCCGCCGGTCACCATCGCTCCTGCGGCATTTGGTGGCGCCGCGGGGACGGCCGAGGACAGCCTGCCAGTGGAGCGTTATGCAACCGGCCTCGACCTCGGCGGTGCCGGAGCGCGGGAACGGGGGCCAAGCGGTGAATCAGACAGCATCCCGCCAAGTGCAGGTCAGAGCTCCGAGATGCTCCGCAGTCGCAATACAAAGACTATGCAATCTGAGTATCGTGGGCCTGCTTTAAGAGCACTGCTGCACTGACCACTTTCAGGTTTGTTAGCTTCTAATGGAAGCATCGCAGTTCCTGACTTTGTTTAAAATTCATTGCTTCCCCCAATTCTTTCCGTACCTCCCATCATTCTGACAGATCCTCTGTCCAAATAAAAAAGGCTGAAATTTATTTCTGCGACTAGTGACTAAAGCATTTAGCAGAGCAGTCCAAACATGGAAGGCGGCAGGTCGGCGTGGGGGGGGCAACACGCATGTCCTGGCAGTTCTGTGAGGCCTGCATTTGCTTGGCTGCCAGTTTGGATCAATTTGCTCAACCATGTTAGAAGGTTGGTGAGCCATGAACTTCTGGGACTCGAACCTGGAACCCTTTGAAATGGAGCAGCATGCTGGCCTAGAGAAGCCCAGGGTCGCTGCAGTCCCAGAATGGGATTTGCTGTTGTACCATTTAACAAAATTACTGTTAAATTAAAACTGTAGGAGTGGGTAAAATTGCTACACTGGACAAAAGGACAGATTGGATGGATGGATGGAATGAAGGAAAAGACTGAGGGTAAACTTCACAGATAGATGAAACTACGATGTAAAAACATAAAAATACTAATACAAATTTTAGAGCCGTGTCATGGATAGTTATTCATGCCCCCTTTGCATTCCCCACATCTCCTGTTCTCTCCATTTCTCACGGTTCACTATGATCCTGCATTCTAGAGGTTGAGTTGACGTTGAGAGAAATGATCCAGACCTCACAGAACATCGGCGTGGTAAACACCTCACTGGACCTGTCATCCGTCAAAAAGCAGGCAGCTCTGGGCCTCAGGAAATGAAACATAACTGCATTATTACTGGCTCTGTACTAAATTGGCAATCGAGTGAAACAGATCTGTGGCATGTGTAGGAAATTTATCATTAATTCAAGCAAAACAATGCTAATCAACCCCGAGTGAGAATGCGTCTGGAGATTGCCATTATTAATATTTTATTATTAACGCCTTGTTTTGGTCAGTCGGTCTTTTTTCTGTGTTTCCCCTGAGTTTCACCTCACACCCTTGAGCTGACATGAATCAAGTTTAAATGGGTGTGAAAATGTGTAATTCTTGCAAATAATTTATTAAACATCTTTTTAGAAGCAAAACGATCTTGTGTGCCGGTTCCCGGAGCTGTAAGTTGTTCATCGTCACACCCATCATGTCTTTTTCCACCGGGGGGAGCCCCCCACCATGGTACGCCTCTGATTCCCGTCCAGTGCCGTGGGCCCATGGTGGAGTACCCTAACCGGCAGAATCCCAAATGGCCACCAACTCCTCCTCAAGCTCCATCTGCACAGTGACCATAATGCAGCTACTCAGCGAAGAAACAGGAATTGTACGAATGTTTCCTTAGTTCAAATTCACAGCACAAATGATCAGCCCCACATATTTTATTTAAAATGTTAATGCAAAAATAAAAGTGTATAAATTTGAAAATATTAGCAGTCGCCAGTGTGCAGTTAAAAAAAAATAATTTAGTCTGCGTGAGATTCAGAGCATATGAAAACGGATAGCGATTGAAGGCCGCCACCCCCCCCCCCCAACACACTGGAATAAACAAGATTGAGAGTTACACTGCCGCTAAGCATCACTTTCTAAAGGGCTTTGGCGGAAGGCAAACGGCTGTGATGTCATAGGACCCCAGAAAGGCGGCACAGGGTTACCTGACACCAGCAACAGGGGCCATATACCTCTGCAACATCACCCCCGAGCAGCTAGGGGGCAGCAGACTCTTCCACAATGCGGGGTGTCCGTGTTTGGCTCGGTGTGGCACGGTGCCGATCCGGCACAGATGTGGCTGATCCCACTCCATTTTGTCAAGGCCCCGATTGCTTTCGCTTCATTCCTTCCTGTGAACTTTTCATCCAGGAAGATGAAAAAACATGGTGATTATTATTACAATGCAGGTTTCCTCTCCCCTTTCAGATAAACGCAGTGCATCAGAGACACTCTTTCAGGCTGGGCTCTACTGCGGACTCATTCATTTGCATGCCAGTGACTCCCCGGTGTTCGTCTCATTCAGAAGCTGTTCTGAAATCGCTGCCACATGCTTACCGAGTGTATTTTTGGTTGGTTGCACTTGGGGGTGGGGCGTGGACAGCACCAATCTAACATGATCTGCTCATCCCCTTCCCATCCCATCTTATTTTCTGCCCCAGATGGCTAACATGGGCCCCCCCTCCTTGAACAGAGAACCATACAGCCTACCCCCCTCAAAGCCCCTCCTAGGTGCAGATTAATATTAATTTCAAAACATCAGTTTTGTGGAAGTGAAATGTTTGTTAAGTGGTCATAAGGCATTATTGTGAGAGAGGGCTCCAGAGGTCAACAGGGGAGGCTGCAAATAGTCTGGTGTGCAAGAGAGTTCCTTTGCTTTTCTAGTAGCCAGTCATGCATTTCCTGATTTCTGTCCCTTGAAGTGAAACACCCACACTGACCTGGGAGGACGAAGGGCAGCATTTGATGATACAAACAGCCATGGTCTTGGCCTTGCATGCATCTCGTTAACGTATACTGTCCGCCACAGTCCACATGCTCCTTCACCGGGCCTGAGGTACTGACAGGACGGCATGAGCATGACACGCTGACGGGCATCGGACTGGCCCACCCACCTGCCCGATCCCCAAATCGAAAGAAGTTCAGCTGGTGAGGCTGGGCAGCCTGTCGTCCAAGCTGACCTACATGCCTGGTATCTACACACACGTTCAGCCTCCGTTGAGATGCTGTTTTAATGTCGGGGGAGGGGGACTAATTTCAGTGGCTGGCATTGCTCACAGGAAGTGACACGTTAGCAGGTCTGGTCATACCGCTATGACTCGCTAAAATCGATCAGTTTCATCTTTTGAGTGACTGATGACTGCGTCCTGAGGTCCTGGGAAAGCCCAGACGCCGCTGTACGCAGAGTCATGTGGTGCCCAGATTTTGAGACGGGATTCCTCTTTTCAGTGACAACAGAAAGGAACTTTTGAGAGCGAACAAGCGTAAAATTGCACTTCCGGCTGTATGAAATAGAGTAGGCGAGAGGTTTGGTCGTAAGCAGTCCTGTGTCGTCTGGTCCAGGTTACTGGGGAAACAACACACAGCGCACCAGTCTGTACAGACACTGGACACATGGGGAACGAATCAGTATAAGTGACCATGGTCACCTGACGGCCTGAGATGGTCACTCCCCCCACAGAACTATTTCAGCTGCTTCAGTGCCGAATTGTTAGAATTTCGTCAAACTCTTCATTCATGTTTTTTTCTCTTATTGGTGATAAATTGTATTATATGATACATCACCTTGTTTCACAGCCGCTAAAAGAAGACAGTAAACCTCCACCCTTCCACTTACGCTAATTGAATTTAGTGAGGAAGCCAGGAGCTTCCAAGGGTCAAGTCCATGATGGGGAAATGGATCCTGTGAGCAACGGAGCAAAGCTTCTGGGGCCATGGAGTCACTCAGTGTCACCACCTTCAGTTCACACTGTTAAGCCCACGCGCTGGGTGGTGCTTTTCTATCCGAAACTAAAGGATGTAGGGTGTTAAGATGATGAAATACACGTGGAAAATAGCATTTTTTTGTTCGTTTGTTTGTTTTCGAATTGCAGTTGCTGAAAGATTTACTCCTTTGTTACCATTGCAATGCCACATCACCCTTCGGACTTCCGTCGTACGTGATCGCTACGGAGGACACCTGCCGATGTTATTGAAGAGTACAGGACCTCCACGAAGGGCTCTTCTGCTGCCCGGTGTTGCCTGCACGTCGACTTTAGTGGCACTCGTGTCTGAGACGCCCCTGAGGCGCCTGGCCAGCGGTGCGGCACGGAGATGCCCGCACACCAAGGAGCACCTCCCACCTGCCATCGGCTCCTTCTTGGCCGTCGGTTTCCCTCGATATTTCGAGAGCCGCGTCTGATAAAACCGGCGAACTCTGCGGCTGGCTTTTCTCCCGCTGAGCGGTGAGTTGTGCTTCCCTGTTCTTGTGCCGGTGAAGATACGTTTGTGTCTTCGTGGAAGCGGGATCGCCTTATCTCAGTGGGTGCGGAGCTGCTGCAGGAGACTGCTGATGCCGGCACCTCCCTGGGTCGGCTTTCGCTCTGTTTCCCGTGCGCCCCCCCCCGCCCCCTGCCTGCCGCCCCGCCTTTCTCGTGTGCCGGGCGGAGCCGAGTGCAGATTATCGCGCCGTGCCGTGGCAACACTAATTTGTTCCTTTCATGATAAGCAAGGACTGGGCCTCTTATCAGGAACCCGTAATCTTGAGAAAAAGATGCAAAATGAGAGCGTCCGCGATTTTCCGCTGAGTTCCAGCAAGGCGGTGAGGCGGGCCGGAATATGCAGGGGTCCCACAAAGCGCCATCTTCCACACGGGCGTAGACTTTATGGAGTGGAGGTTTTATGGAGTAGAAGACACCATAACAGCAATGGAAACATGGCCTCTGTTTCAATCGTCACAGTGCGGAAGAGCGCCCGCAATGAAAAGGATATCTGGAACATTCCGAAGGGAAGAGTGAAGCTGTAGCAACTACGATTATTGCAAGTTATTTGCAGACATCTTGTTAAATTCCCATTTTGTAAGGCTTTAGCGTATGTGGTGCACCTGCAAGATGGTCGGAAAGAAAAAAATTATCGCTCATAAGAAATCTTAATTTGACTTCAAACCCTAATTCTTTTCTCTTCTGGCTAATGGCTTTCCTGCCAAAACAGACAGATAACACTAGAAACCACATTTCCCTGGACTTTTTTCGAGTCTTGGTAAAAACATAATTAAAATAATAATCTGTGAAGCGGGGAGGAAGAGCACAGTGGTGGCGGGGCCGTCTGTACCTCCTCTGGCTTTCAAACCCTGCAGACTCAGAAAGGCTTCAAGCACTCAGCCCAATCTCCTTGTTTAACGTCCAGGCTAATAACACTAATGATGGATAATTGTGCTGGTGGCTATAGATGTAACCCCTCCCGTTTGCTTTCCAAGAAATGTGGGACAAACTCCAGGAAGGTGGGCTTTTACCTCTGCAGGGCTGATAATCAAGCTCAAATATTGATTTCCTTGTTCGCAGAAGTTGGCGTTTTTGAGTGGGTGGGGGTGGGGTGGGGTGGCCACCTTCTTTGTAACCAGGAGCCCCTTAATGAAGAGAGCAGCCTTTGGTGTGGATATCAGCAGTAACCCCTTCCTTTGACGCCCCTCTCGATATTAACATTGTTCGTTTTTTCCCTCAATTTCAAAGTCTTTGTAAAGTTAATTTGCTTTTTTAGTTGCTACAGCATTACACGCTACAACAGCCCTGTTTAATAGTCATAATAAAACAGTTTATGGCTTTGGGATATAAAATAATATTTTATGGAGTAAATTTAATTATGCCACATGTGAAAGGAAACAAATTGCACGCATCTGAAGCTGCTGGGCAGGTCAAGGTTGGTTAAAGTGTGGGGGGCCAGCGGTGGGGGTGAGGGATTGTGAGCGTACATAATCGCTATTTAACCTCGCTGATATTTTATCCTCGCAGCTTTTTCTGGTCACTCACTGGCCACCTTCCCCCCCCCCCCTTTTTCCATATGATTTTTCTGTTCTCACCCATCAAGGTGGAGAGTTTAGCCGCCGCAGCAACAAGGCCCGATAATGGAGAGCTACGGCTATGTGCGGGGCTCGTTTGGTTTGGTCTGAAGGTCACACAGTCCCGGGGCTGCCTCAGTGCAGCCCAGTTGATCAGCGGTGCTCATCCTCGCCAGTTGAGATAGACTCAAGTTAGCCGCCATAAATATCTTATTAAAATGCTAATGCTAATGCGCTACCGAGCATGAGCATCCTTTAATCGTGCTCTGCAGAGTCATAAGAGACCTTTCCTCTAAGCTAGCTAAGCATCGCTTTTATATCACCAGTGTCTCTTCACCATAGTGTCCCTGCCTTCCCTCGGCATTAAAGCCACACTTAAGCTGAGTGTAAATGGACCCGTGCTTTCTGCATGGCTAGTAGGGGGCCTGGCGGCCCACTGAGGTGATCAGACCCCACTGAGGTTTCCGATCGATGTGGCTAGTAAGCAAGCTAACCTGGCATGGCCTCCTGCAGGGCCGTGCTGTCTGTGTGGTTTGCAGCCTTTCAGCAGACAGAAACAGAATGTGGGAAAAAGAAAAGGCAAAAAAAAATGGGATTCTGTAAATCTATTGGTGATTTTTTTCGGCATTGACTCATTTGGACGTGCATGTCGATCCGCGGATGCAGATCTGTCACCGTGACTTCTGTGTTTATTCGGCCCCTTGTAAAAGCGCCATTGTCATTTTAACGGCTGCTTGTTGGCCTCAGAGGCTGCCCCCTAGAGCCGTGATGTAGCAGGGGGCTCGTAAACACACCCTGAGCTGGACAGCGCCTCTGAGCAGAATCGGTCGGGTCGGGGAGGGCGGTTCCCTGCCTCGCTCACAGCTGCCCGCCTTCCTCCGAGTCCGATCTATGTGTGGAACTGTAATTCCTCCCAAATCCCATTACCCCATATTGGTCGGTGGACAAAACGAGCCTAACCTCTAGGCTTTCATAGGTAACAGAATTAGCATTTATGTATCTTTCTGTTAGCTCAGTGTGCTGCACCTATACCCATGCCCTAACGTGCATTTTGTCATCATTTGGAGTACCCATAACCTTTTCAAGGCACTGGGGCATTATGGGAAACTGAGGACTATGAATGGGGAAAAGTCAATATCAAAATATGGAAAGCTGCCGGCAATTGGCACATGACATTTTGGTCTGTCGTATTACTGTTATTATACAAACCCGATATGAATCACAGCACGAACGTCTCCCAGTGATTCCTTGTGGGGAAAAGGCTTAGTTCTCCTTTTAAGTATGCTAGCTAGAACTAGCCTGGACATACAGGCCTACAGACAGAGACTGTGTGAGTCACCAGCACACCCCAAACTGCTTACAAGCCATGCACCCCGGCAGCCTCTCTGTCCAGCCCCCGCTCTCCCTGTTTTCTGAGTTACAGAATAAGTTAGATTAAAAATGAGAAAGTCTGCTAATTTAGCTTGTGTCGAGTTAGGAACATTCTGTCTCACTGCTCTGTCCTGAGGGAAGACGTTGCAATCCGCTCCCAGATTTCCTCACTCTTCCTTCCGGAAAGCACCGTCGCCCGGCCGCTGCATTACCGCAGGTGGCAACCCGCTGGGGGCCTTGGATGGCAGACTAGATTCCAGCCCCCCCCTCAAATTACTGCCTTGCTTATTTTTTTTCCGGCATGCGAGAGGCAGTTCTCCCAGGGCCCCATGTCTCTCAGGCTGATCAATAGCAGCATGGCCGGGCTACCTTAATCAAGAGCAAGCTAACATTTATGACGTCAGATGCCATCCATTAGTAAGGTGCTTTTAGCAGCAGGACAGGCAGGGGCGGGGCCACAGGGGCACTGGCCCCAGCTCAAAGCTGATTGGCCCCCAGAGTGCCCCTACCCCTGTCACTCACTGATTCAAAACATACCATTGGCTAATGACAAGGTTGGCCCTTCTGTATGAATTATGCCCCCTAACTTAAAAAAAATCATAGAATTACCCCTGAGGACATGTGTCTGTCTGATTTACAGGCTCACCAGAGCCATGAAGTGGCCTTGAAACTAACCCCAGCGCAAGACTCAAATTAAATGAGTGATACATTAGTCGTGATGCCTTTTTCAGAGGACACCCCTGCATAGGTCCCTATGCATCCCCGTCTCTCTCTCGTCTCTCTCTCGTCTACTCAGTCACACTCTTCATAAATAAAGGGTCTCCTTCAGTTTTACAAGGGCGAGGCTTTATTGCTGCGGTGCTGAGTTTTACGAGGCATGGACCATACTTGTGGCGTTCCAGTGAGTGCCTCGGTTGTGTTTTTCCGAAAACGGGAGATTATGAGTTGAAGGTGGGCCGGTCTCTGGGTCCCAGGGATGAAGCACGGTCCGGGAAAAGCCGTCCGCACAGAAGCTTTTGGGGCAAACCAATGACTAGGTTTGAAGACAGACAGAATCTGACCCAGTCCAGCTCGCCTGTCATTGTTTCGTGTTTATTTCCTATGGTCATTCATCTGAAAACTATCTGCTGTATCTGCTCATGCGGGGAACCCCAGAAATGGGCCACAGGTGTCCTGGTAATCAAAGACCCTGGGATGAAAAGGGCCAGGGGGTCCTCCGGATGTCCTTGTCATGTGACCATTTGTCAGGAAGGATAAGCGGTTTGGAAAATGGATGGATGGATGGATGGATGAATTGAGAAAAGTGTAGGCAGGGGACACTCAGCAGAATCTTGCCTAGGGCACCAGCACCCCCTGGGCTGGCCCTACTGGGAGTTAGTGCTCTTTCATTTCTGTTTTGGGCCCTGACTGGGAGCTTTTTTGAAACCTAGCTCACAGTGATGTGTTAGCAAATAAAACCACAATATTTGATCGCTTTGCTGTGCATTGTGGACTGTGTTCTGGTTTGACAGAAATGGTGACACTGACTAAGCCACAGTTTTCTGTGGGTTACACATGTGTGTGGCTACAGGTTGCCTGGCTCTCCAGTGTATGTGCCCCCAGACAGTCCATATCTCCCTTCCAGCTCCCTGCACACTTGTACCAGGTATTTTCAGGTGTACTGGAAGCTGGGAGGAAGGCCATTTCCAGTGTCCTGTTAGCTCTGGTGCCAGTCTGGGGCCCGGGAGATGTGTCTGATGTGTCGCTCGACTCCGCCTGAATGTGGAAGACCGTGGCAGGAGACGACCGAAGGCCATGCTCACTTGTCATCTATATAGAGAAGAAAGGAATGTGTCCTGGAGGCCGTGCCCTTGACAGGGGGCTTCTGGGGGGGGGGGGGGCGCCATTTTAATCTTACGGTGACGAGGATGCTGACGGAAGGCGCTGGTGAGGACGCACACGAGCCCGACGCCGAAGGTTGCCTCCTGCCTGGCGGATGACGGATGACATCTCCACTTCCCAGTGATGGCCAATTATTTTACTTTGTGTGGAATAAATGAAATAGCAGCCTGCGATCCCTTGCTCTGTGCAGCACGGAGGAGCGGGTGGGGTGGGGGTTGGGGGCAGGTAATGACAAACGGACACCATCTTTCATTTGCGGCTCTCATCAAGATCGTGGCCCCAAATGTCCTCTTCCTCCTCTGACCACTCATATTCCTCAGTGGAACCCCCTTGGAAATTTCAGCCAGGAAATTAAATCTGACCCACATGGTGAGGCTTATTTCTAACAAGATCAGGGATGTCCTCGTTTCATCGGCAGGGACCCTGAATCACCACCGCTATTAGATGTCCATCTCCATCAGTGGTTTTAGATGTCATTTACCGTGTTCACCGCATGCTACCATAAGCTCTCCTTTCCTGCTGCCCAGCCACATGTCCTGTGCGTCTTCTCACTGTCTCTTCTCTCTGTCACCCTGGCAGACCAGCAGTATTCATGGTCCCCGTTGCGGCACTTCGATGAAGACAGTCCGTCGCCCCCGGCCGGGAGCATGAAGGGTCTCTCGGGTGGTCGAGTGGTGACCCAGACTGCACCGGGGCACACCTGCCTGCTGGCCGAGTGCGAGCACCCCCAGGACCTGGGTCTGCATCACGGGCCCGAGCCACGGCCAACCTACCTACTGAGCCCTGTCGACGGTTGTCCCACCGAATTGCGCCGCTGCTCACCGCGCAGCTCTGTCCACTCCGACTGCACGGCGATGCCTGCCGGCGCACCCGGTGACCACGTCTCCAGCAGCACTTTCCCGCGCATGCACTACAGCTCGCACTACGACGGCGGCGGGGGGACGCGGGACGACGGCGCTGTGGTGCCCTCACACGGCAGCGGCAAGATGAATCGCATCCCCGCCAACCTGCTGGACCAGTTCGAGAAGCAGCTGCCGTTGCACCGAGATGGCTTCCACACGCTGCAGTACCAGCGCGCCTCGGCGGCAGAGCAGCGTGGCGAGAGCCCCGGCCGCATCCGGCACCTGGTCCACTCTGTGCAGAAGCTCTTCACCAAGTCCCACTCGCTGGAGGGCTCCTCCTCAAAGATGAACGGCAGCAAGGGCGATGGCCACCACCACGATCACCACAGCCACCACCACGGCAGCCACCACGGGCACCACAAGCATGGTAGGCGGAGCAAGAGCAAGGAGCGCCGGTCCGACGGCAAGCACCGGCCTGGTGGAGGCGGCTGGTGGAGTTCCGATGACAACCTGGACAGCGACAGCACGTACCGGACACCCAGCGTCCTCAGCCGCCACCATGCCAACCATGCCGGCCACTGCTACCCTGAGGTGGGCCCGGGTCGCTTCACTGAGCTCGCCCTCAAAACGTCCCGCAGTAACAACGACGTCAAATGCTCTGCCTGCGAGGGCCTGACGGCCGCGCCGGAGGGCCGCTTCATGAAACGCAGCTCCTGGTCCACGCTCACTGTCAGCCAGGCTAAGGAGGCCTACCGCAAGTCTTCACTCAACCTGGAGAAACCAATGATGCCCCAGGACCTCAAGCCCTCCCTGAGGTCCTGCCATTACCTGCAGGTAAGCCTTTTTCATTCCAGTCTTTGCGGAGTCGTTAAATGCCCTTTTGTGACTTCTTAGGCAGTCTTGGCCTTTGGCTAATGTCACAGCGCAACTAAAAGTGACAGATGAAAGATTCACATTATAATTTGTTGGGATTGAGTCGGGGATTAGCCAGACAAAGCTGAGTAGAGTTCAGATACCCGCAGAGACACTGAGGCCAGGAAGTGGCTGCATGAATCCTTGCTGTATGAATGGTTAAAATTATGCATGAGGGCTGGTAACCAGGAAGCAGTCAGTCGCCTCGGTGACAGCGGTAACAGGCTAAGATTGCCCAGCCACTTCTACACATAATAAGAGCAGCTTCCTGTGGCTTATCGGACTGTACATCGCAAGCAGACCCCTGGCTAAGGCTATGAGTTACAAAGAGAGCTGTTAGGGAGGGAGAATCAATGATCGTGTGAAGACCCATGGTCTACAGAGAAATAAACACCCAGGAATAAGAAAGTCCTGGGATCGATGGAAGTCCCGCCTTCGCATTGACAGCAGAGTCACTCCGGATTCACTATTGTCTTGCAGGCCCACTTATCCAGTATCTGTGCCTCCTTTGGCCGAGAGCTTTCGGGCTTCCCTGCAGATCAGGCCGTGGAATTGATCCGTGAAGTCGCCGCATCGCTGCGGGGAGGTGCAAGTCTCCAGCCCCACTGCTGCAGTCTAGTGGGTGGGGGGAGGGGGCGGGGCAGGAGTTTGTAACCACGGACCAGTCAGCTGGGATTCCCGGCAACACTGGCCAGTGATTGCAGGAGAGGGTTGGGCGGTTCAATCAGGTCCCCATTTCCAGGTCAGCGTGCCACGCCGCTCCTTTGAGGAGGCGCGCTTGGCTCATTTACCCACTGACACACATTCCGACATGGCTGAGAGCTGCTATAGCGGCGAAGGTTCCTGACAGAGTGCACTGACGGCTGCAACCCCCCAACAGCCTGGCCGGCACAGTGAGGCACGATGACTGTCACAGCTGGCGGCCTGAATCACGGCTCACGGGGATCATTATGGGCTACATCATGGTGTCAGGATGCATCAGAGTGGCATTCTGTGATAAACCGGAAAACACCAGAAATGTTCTCCTTTTCAAGAGATCTACTGGAACATCCGAAATTGCGTGGGCGGGCCTTGAGTCAATGGACACACGGGTAACTTCACGCATGGCTCATGTAAGGATGCAATTAGCTATTTGTGGCAGGTGGCAAGCCAGTGTCCACTGTGTTAGCAGCATCTGGAGGTTGGTTCTGCTGGGTCTTCAGAGGAAGTGAGGCAGCGCTATGGATCGGTGTTCTTGCGAACATGATGCAGCGGCAAAGAAATTCGCTCTGATTCCTTCACAGACCTTTTCTTCCTCTGTCCCATTTAGCTGACATCCAGATGGTGCAGAGCTCATTTCTGGCCACACGTATTGACTAATGTGATAATGATGGGAAGCACTAGAACAATAACCACATAGTATCTAAAGGTTTTGCATAAACATGCCAATACATCTCCAGACACGAGCACTGTTGTTTAATGGATTTGGTAGACATGTGCAGATTGAGGCGGGGCTCTGGCATCGGCTAAAATGTCTGAAAGGCACCAGACCATATGGGCAACACAGCTCCCAGCAAAAATCCCCCAAGCCCGTCAGAGCTGACAGAATTATTCTACGTCTGAGATCCTCTCCCTGAAGCGATGGGGGATTCCCTAATATTTCTTGTAGCACCTTTCTGAAGATGAATATTCTTAGTATTCATCCCGCGAATACTTGCTAGATCTGAGACATCCTCAAAAGTAAACGATGGATCATTTTCCTTCATTTTCACTTGTTTAGACCTTGTGGTGCTAAACCTGGCCTTCCTTTGGTAA
This sequence comes from Brienomyrus brachyistius, assembly GCF_023856365.1. Classification (NCBI taxonomy): domain Eukaryota; kingdom Metazoa; phylum Chordata; class Actinopteri; order Osteoglossiformes; family Mormyridae; genus Brienomyrus; species Brienomyrus brachyistius. The sequence continues at coordinate 24,563,893 of NC_064546.1, forward strand.
ACTTTGTGTGTGGGGGGGGGGGGGGGGGGGTTCACACCTCAAAGGCTTCCACACATCCCAAGTCCGCAGGCTGGCACTGATATGTGATCCTGAAGGGAAGGTTTGACTTTTGTCTACAGTAGGGTCTAAGCTCCATCCACAGCAGATTCGTCAGGGAGGACACTGGGTTGGATGTCAACAAGTCTGAAACCCCCAAACATCCCGCAAACATTCTGGAGGTGTGGAGTAGAGCTTGACGAATTCCAATGGCAGTAACGAGGGTGATGCATTCCCACCATTAAATCGCTCTAACGAATGGCTGCCGATGTAGAATGGAGAAACAACTTTTTTATTGCTCTCTTAAAGCCTGATTAATTTGGTTTCTAGGGAAATGCAGCCCTTTTTTTCACAAAGGGTACAAAGAGGGGATTAGACTTTGATAGTTCTGCTGATAGAGCATTGCGGCAGCATTTAATAAGCTAATTAATTACCGTGTCGACCGGCCAAGGTGGACGGCCGTTAGCACCTGATTAGAGGCAGAGTGAAGCGGCCTGACGTGGTGATGGCTTACTCGGTGTGACGGGCCACCCAGGACGCCCTCGTTATGGGAGCGTGTCACTCCTGCTCTCGTTAGAGTCGCCTCGCTTGACGGCACCTCGTTTTGCATTCAGCCGCCGACTCGCGTTTCGAGACACAGATCCCCCTGGTGCTGGGCCATCTTCCATCCAGGGGGGCCTCCTGTCTTGACGACTGGCAGGAGGCTGGACACAGCAGATGCAGAAGCAGAACCTCCAGTATCAGCCAGAGTCTGATGGAGCATGAGTTCCTACGTTCTCGGTTGAGAATGCAGAGAAAATCTCCTTACACCATGAAAAACTTCCCATTCCAGCTGCAACCCTGATGGTCCTCAGGAACCTTCCGGTCTGTTCAGCCATAGTAGCCCCCCCCCCGCCCCCCCTTCCTCTTTGTGCCAATCGCAATCGCAAATTAAACATAAATACTAGCATGGCTCGCACTATGCCCGCCGGCATCTTGCCTTAATTATACGTCTAAAAATATCATACTCCTCGAAGACTTAATTAACCTCACCACTGCACGCTGCTCAGTGTTTGTGGCAAGCAGAGCTAACGCTATCTGCTGGCTCTGGCGCCGGATCCATTCCTGTTGGGTGACGATTTTCCTTCACGCTCCACGCGCACTAATCCGCCATCTCGCGAGGGCCGCAATGTTCTTTATTCAGTATGGGATTTTTGGCTATTTATCCAGTGGTGTTTTTCCAGCAAAGAAAACAAACGAACGAACGAATGACTTAGCCGGCGGTTAAAGGTATCTGCTAATTGGAGTGTAATTGATCCATTATTCACGATGTGTACCGCCTTTGCCTGTGTTGTTAGGGTTAGAGGGGAGGGCAATTATTATTTCTGGTACACCACAAAGATGGTCACATTGAATCGAAATTTAGGGGTTTAATTAATGGCTTATTTTTCAAACAGCTTTTAAGTGATTTGCTATAGCTGTTGTTTTTAACGTAAAGTGTTTATCTGTAATTTCCCCTCACATAAATTTCCTTATTAATATGCTGATCTTTTAACTTTTTCTCCGACGTGAGACAGCGGAGATTCGCTGGGTACCATGTCAGAAAAACAAGGTACCAGTTTGTTCCTTTGCTTGTTACTCACGCTGTACCCTCAAGGGTAAATGTACCTTTTAAGGTACAGAAATGGACTATGAGGGACATTTTTGTACCATCGGGGGTAAATTAACGTTGTTTATACTTTGGGGATGTTTCTCAGAATCCATTTCGGTTCCTTAAATTAGACTAAAAGGTACATTTATCTACAGCTATGGTACATCTGGCCGGCCCTTGAGGGTGCAGCCCCAGTGACAAGCAAAGGTACAAATTGGTAATCTCTTCTCTTATAGTGGGGGGGTGGGGTGGCCACTGTAACACTAGGGCATGCAAATTACGCACTTCTGGATTCTTCAGCTTCTTTGGATTTCCTCTCAGTCATATGTGATGCGTGACTCTGGCTGAAATCTCCAGATTGTTTTCACCTTAAAACCCCCACGAGGGGATATTAGGTGCGTGGGGGTGGGCGTTTCACGTCTTCACAGAAGGTCATGAAGGTCACGTTCTCAGCTCTGATACACCGGCTCACTGCATGAATGTTCATTTTTCGTGCCCCCCCCCTCTCGACGAGCCCTGGTGTGCCGTGTTGTGCCACACAGGTGCCCCAGGACGAGTGGGGGGGCTACCCGGGGGCCGGCAAGGATGAGGAGATTCCCTGCCGGAGGATGAGAAGCGGCAGCTACATCAAGGCCATGGCCGATGACGACAGCGGCGAGTCTGACGGCAGCCCAGCCACCTCACCCCAGAAGTCCATCCGGCCCGATGCACTCGTTAAGGCCGTCGTGCAGCGCCCCCTGCTGGACCCTCAGAGGTAGGACACTCCTCACCTCAGAATGGAATGCATTGGTCTTTCTGGGCCAGTCTTATGTTTACTGTTTTAGGCTGGGCAGAGATTTTGAAATCCTAGAGGGCGGTCTAGCCAATTCAGCGCAACTGAGAGTGAAACCAGGTCGGGTTCGGTATCTGTTGGCGACCTAAGTCTGCATGCAGGCTGGGCTGTCTTGTCGAGGTGAAGATCAGAAATGTCCACCAAGCTTGGAGTAGAGATCTTCCTTCAGGCTTGCAGTCAGCGAAATCTGCAGGGGGGCCATTTTCCCGGAGCCTGCAGTACTTTCCGTGAGGGACGTCACGCTGTGAAAGAACCTGGCTGCTTAGGCATGAAATTCACTTTGCAGCATCATGGACATGAGCTCGCACATGGCAGCAGGATCTGACAGCACATTAAAGCAGTTAACAGGCAAATTAGCGTTGCACCGACAACAGCGTGCTCACCAGGGGTTGCTGGAATGAGGCGAGTCTTGTTTCTTTGAATATATGTATCCATAAGTAGCATCGTAAAAATAATACATTGAATCATCTCATGCCCCCATTGACCCAGACCAGGATACGCAGTTAAAGGATGGATGGATGGATGGATGGATGGATTGATTAGGGTGTGACGACTCCTCTTCTCTCAGTTGGCAGAGGTGATGTAATGCAAGGATTTACCCAGGCTCTAACCCCCCTGGACAACAACATTCATTATCACCACCCTTGTAGTATTCGTGGGGGTGGGGGGGGGAGAATTGAAATACCCCAGGGCCCTCTGACCATGTGAATGTGCATTTGACAGTCGCCCCCAACGTTCACACCAAGCAGCTCGGACAAATTCGTACTTCAGGCACTCAGCCTGCCTGCTCAGCTGTGACAGGATGTGGGACATTTCAGTCTGATTCGCTGATAAACGTCTTTCCCAAACTACAGGGCCACATCCTTCTGTGCCCAATCAAGCCCAGGGCAAACCCGTTTAATTAGCGCACTCTATTAAATGTGTATCTTTATTGATTACCTGTCACACTTGTCACACTCTCTGAGCTCCGAATTACATTCCAGCCATGAATGTTACAGGAAAATTCAGGAAAACAGAAAATAACAGGACATGACAGAAGGGGGGCGCCGTGGAGCTCGGATGATTAAGCTGGTTTTTGGTTTCTGGATGTGGGGTCAGTTTATGAGATTGAATGAGTCAGTCAGTAAAATTATGGAAAATACTTTTTGTCTAATTTAACCTTATGTTTTATATTCTTGTATTTTATGTATTATTATAGTTTCATTATTTAAATTGTTCTTTTGCATTTGCTGCACGGTGTCCAGAAAGGCATTTATAAATAAAATGTATTAATATTATTATTTATTATTAAAACCTGATACGGGGTTATTTGTCAAATGTGCGACACCTCAAAGTGCGTTGGTAAAATGTGAAAACGCGCGTCTGCAAAACAGCAATACGAAAGAGGCACCTCATGTTTTTGTGCTGTAATGGAAAACCTCTGTAGGGAATTAAAATTGGACGTTTATACACCTGTTAGTAATAACGTGTATGACATGTGCTTGTTGTAGAAAACTTCTAGTGTGGAACCAGACAGAGCCCAGTACAAGCAAACACTGAGAAACTAAGGTACACTAGACAAGATCTAACTGTATCCATGCATAATTAGTAATAGTGTTTAATAGTGTCCACATAAACTATTTATCTGTACGCGTGAAATGTATCAAGTTTGTGTATCATAGCTAATCACTATTACTAAAAGTAATTAGGATTAATGGCCTGGTTTGCAGTGATGAATAATTTTGATGAAGGATAGAAAATGGAAACATGGATGAGTGCAGGGGTGGGTTTGTCGTTTCTGGGGATCTCTCTGCCCCCCAGATGTTCCAAAAACTAAACAAGTAGTTATTAAGTACAGTCAGAAAATTGTAGCTAGTTAGCTGGTTAGCAGAACATGTTACTTCAGCATCTCCTAAATAAGGTGTGTCTTTATGTAACATTTGTTGTGATGATTGATTGTGGCCAGCAGGGGGTGGCAAACCTCAGGGGCCTCTTATAAATAGGTGGATTGAGTTTGTGGTAAACACCTAAAACTGCCCTTAAACTGGTGAGCCCTTTTAACAACGACCGGTGCGATCTGGCTTCCATCTGGCTACATCACCGGCCTTACCGGCAGCAGCGGTGAGATTTCTGTTCCATTTGGGTGGTGTGAGGTTGGGGGCTCTGCCTGCAGCTATCCACAGCATTATTCCCGCCCCCCCCCCCCCCCCTGGCGGCAGCAACCTGTCCAGCAAAATGAAGAACAAAAAAGAAAAATGGTGACATAAATTGAAGGTGACAAAAGGTGCTTTATCAAGTAAAATAAATCAAATTTCAAAGGATCTTATCAGTCAAAAGAAATTACGCTAGTCTGCGCCGATATCAATTTTAAGGAAAATGAAGATAAATACTTTTCTTAGCACTCATTTTAATTTAGGGAAAAAAATGAAATTATTACTTTATTTCTGTCGAGATACTTCCTTTGTTCTCATCTTTCTTATTGAACAATATGGATTTGAATATTACGTGAAAAATATGACATTTTAATGTGGATTTGGTCCCTTCCCATGAAAATGTAAAAGTGCCATTGTGGAAAAACACAATTACTATTATCTCCCAAACAAGACTGCGTTCCTCGGTGTTCATTGTTGAGCACACAAATTATAATTACCATATACATTCCGAAGCGCATTTAAAAGGCACCTTCTTCCAAATCAGCAGCCCAGGTCAGTCCATTCAGGATAACGGAGAACTTTTTATCGCCTCATCTTCTCGTGCTTTTCCAGTAATGGTGCCACCCACAGACTTGAAATGTTACAGCATACAGCCTGTGAATTCGCAAGCAGTTTATCCCCTGGTCATAAATAGATGTCTTAAGAAGAAGAATCAGCTTTTCATTTACAAACAATAATTCTTTCCTGGTTTATGGGTAACATTTTCCTTGCGTGGTCTGTTTTGGACCGTTTTTGGAGTGATATTATGGTTTACACGCGTTTTACACATTTTACACATGTCATCAGGACCTCTATCACACTTGAGCCCCCATTCATTCTCACTTAAGTCTTGTTTTTCTACCATGCATATGTTCTGCTTTGTGAATTTGGAGATCAGTCCCCTGCCTTTTTCATGACTTGGTGTGAGCGGATTCGGTCCCCTTTTGGACGGTCTGCAGGTGCTGTTCTAATGGTTGTGTTTCAGTAGGTCCTCCTGCGGTTGCTTGTAATATCTTGGTCTGACCGGTACTTCCCCAGTGTTCTTCCTATGGCCCATTAAAAATAGGAAGTCGGCCATCTCTCGCCATCCTGGTGCTGGACATCCCTGTGACCGCGATCAGGTGCTCCTTCTTCGCGGGGGCCCTGGATCAGTGCGGAACGAGCTCTCGCCTGCACAGCGGTCAGGGTTCCTGTGCCAGGATGCCCTCCTCCCCCCCTACCGGCTTCACATCGGTATTCTCCGCTGGCTCTGAAATTACTGCTCCAGCACCACCACTTTGGAGCCGCGCCTAACACGGTGACAGAATCCATCATGTCTGCCAAAGTTCCAAAGTTCACAAAGCACTCAGAAAGAAATGCCTGTATCACACGCTTTTTTAATCCCTGTAAGTTAGCTCCTTTTCCAGCTAATACACTGTATGATCCCCCTTGTGTCCTGCCAGAGGAATAGAGACAAGGCCCCCACCATTTTTCCCATGATTAGCGAGGATGACTGCAACAGTCGGCGTTTTTTGTTCAGGCACATTTCTCGGGCAGCCTCTCCCGGCTTCACATTCAGAGATATAGACCCTCTCCAGCTTGCTCCTTCTCCTCCTTTGGTTTTAAAGGCATGACCTACGTCAGGCCCCACACTGCCATGTTATGGACGTCCCCTTGTGCCCCTTGGACACCGTGGAGAAGATGGGAAACGAGCACTTTGAAGGCATTTCCCAGTGTCTTTGGTGCCATTTACAGTATCCAGATGCGTCACGCTAAGCTGTTATCATTATGCTGAATAATCATCCTGCTCTCCCCGTCGCCCAGAGAAATTTCATGTCTCAGCGTGTGACTGTGAGTTTTGGTGGCCGATGGTGACATAGGCAGAGCGTCACGTGTGTTCCGTCTACGGAGACGCTGACAAAACAGCAGCGAAAGTCACACACAGCTGTCCGGTATCTCCCCACTGCAGGTGCCGGGAAGGGGGAGGGGGTGATGGAATCCTTGAGCACAGAACTTATTCTCACTGTCCCTCAGACGGGAAGCCACTTCAAAAGGCACAGCGCGCACCTGTGAGCTGTGTGCAAAATCTTCCTCTCGGTGCAATTGGTGCTGTTGAACAGCTCTGGGTTTATTGGCAATGATCGCCGTGCTGAGAGATGCTGCCCCATTAATAACTTAACTATGAATAATTAATCTATATGGAATTGCATTGTTCTTCCACCAAGTCTCCCGAGTGGGCTGTGCCCTCCCTGTCCCAGGCTGACCGGGAACGCAGATTGGTGGATCGTATTTATACACAAACGCAGATGTATTAATGGTGGACCCCAAAAACAATGGCGTGTGATAAAACAAGCGGCCGTGGTAGGAGATTAATGGTTCGATCAAAGGATCATGGATAGGAGATAATAGCAATGCAATCTCTCTAATTCAGATGAGGAGTGCTTTCTGTAATGACTCCTGCCTTATTAGGTATCAGACAGGGTCTGTGGCAGACCGTTCAATCACCCACCGTTATTTGGGGTTTAAAATAACTCCGCTTGTAGCTGTGATTATCCCTTTGAGTAGCCGGCATAATTAATCAAAATTACTCACGAAAGCACCCATTAATTCAGAATGTGACATAAGGTAATTATTCACTCAGATCATGCTGTTAGCAGACACTCCTTACTCACTTCCTGAGATCCCAACTCCAAATTCCTTAATTCATAATAGTTTCGGCAAGGTGCCAGTATGGCGGCCTGGCCTTCTGGAGCTCTGTTGCCAGGTGTCTTGATTAAAAGCGGGGTCACCTTGGTGCATGCAGGTGGCGTCTGGACGCTCCCTCTCTGGATCCTTCCACAAGGCCCTACTGCTCTTTGTTGAGTTGTAAGACACTGCAGGTTGGGTCTTGGCGGATTCATCATCCATCTGTGGATCCAGGTGGTTTGTCCTTATCTTTGACGGTGATTTTGGGGAAGAGTTGAAGATCTGCAGGGGATCAACCGCAGCCCTTCACGCTCACAGAGGGCCCAGGCTGGATGAGATGCAGCCGGTCTGTGCCGGGTATGACCCCAGGTTGGTTCACTCTGCCAGGTTTTAGCTAGGGTTGGTTCAATGCACTGGGTTTTACCCCAGCTTTTTTTTGCTGTGGTGGGTTTCAGCTTGGGTTGGTTCTGTGCTGGGCTTTTCTCCAGTTGACTCTGTGCCAGGTTTGACCCTGAGTTTTATGCTGGATTTAAGCCTGAATTAGTTCTGTGCCTCATTTGATCTCAGGCTGATTCTGTGGCTGCTTTGTGCCTTGGTGGGTTATGTGCTGGGTTTGAGCCTCGGTGGGTTATGTGCTGGGATTGAGCCCAGGGTTTGTTCCTCGTGGAAAGCAGGCATTCTAGTGAGAGACTGAGTCTTACTTCAGTCACTAAAGGCTGGGCCTTGCTGCTCTGTTCCCGTTGTCGACTTCCTGATCCTCTCCACGTTACTGCTATTGTATCACCTACAGAAGACAGGTCACAGAGGCCGCTAATGTAGTGCAACTCCTTGATGCCCAAGACTGTTCCTGTGTTTTTTTCCCATCTCCATCCATTACATCAAGGCCCATTGGCAAAGCCCAGTCACGGTCTGATACCAGGCAGCGAACAGCATTATCTCTCTCATAATTAAGTCTGCTTGGTAAACGGGGGGCTTGCTTCTCGTCTGACTTCCTGTTGCCTTTGTTCATCCATGCCTCTTCGGAGCCCCACGGAATCCCCTCGGCCATTATTCCCTCCCTATCAAGTCCATCTTCCTCCCTCGCTTTTTTTTTTTTTTTTTTTCCTTTTATGATATTCGTGATGTAAATGTGCCTCCCGGGGCCAATCGCCTGACCGGTCGGTTCAGGCGTCGCCGTGGATGGGTCGCTTCAGCGCTGGCCGCGAGGGGAGATGGAGAAGAGGAATCCATGTGGCATCCATCATCCCTCTCCTCTTCGCTTTGGTCCGTCTCAGTCGCATCGCTGACTGATGAAGACTGAAATGAATGCACTGAAGTGGAGCAGATACAAGGCCTGTTTGCAGTAATAGCTTCCCCCAATAGGAGCGACGTATCAGCATGTCCAGACACAGATTGCAGATGTAATCTGCATACCTCTCGCCGCACTACGCTGCTTTCACCTGGAGCTGCTGATTTCCGTCAACAGCGATGAACCTACATAACATAGTATATAATAATAAAACTTTTTTACTCCTCTTCCCTCTAACAATTATTTTTTTTTGCTCATAACTATGTGAAAACAACTGTATAGGTTTCCAATTTACCTAAAACAGCGACAGAGCCGGAACATTCTGGATGCGGCGTCGTGCCGTGTTTGGTGTTCTCTGTCGGATCTTGCTGTGAAGCTACCGTTAGAAGCAACCACTCCGTAAACAGGAAACTCGGGCTGCTGTTGCCATCTTGAAATGCGCTTCGCTGACGAGATGTTTTATTCCTTCTGATTATTGTCGGCCATATGGCGTGTAAAGGGTTCCAGGGTTTCCTCTCTGGATGCAGTAAGGGGGTAAACTGGCATCGCGAAGCATATGTTTATCCGCGGGACGCTTACAAAGTCATTAGCGCGCCTGAAAAAGAGTTAATCGGCTGCGCAGTAATCGGCAGTGGTGGGGGAGGTCCATTCTGAAGATTGAGGCCTGACACTGGGTTTCGGCTTTTCTCATTGGCTGACCTATTTGCTCAAGGGTGGAGCTTAACCCTCTTGGGTCTAGCAGTAGGGAACACACTTTTTCCCTGACTGGGACATGGTCGCACATTTCATTCCATATAATAATTCAATTCATGGCAAATAAATTATTTCTTATGTATTTGTTTTGGCATTAAACTCACCTTAATCTTAGTATACTTTTTAAATATGTAATATTTATGTGAAGTTTGACATCAAAGTATAGACATTGCAAAATTCAGTTTGGAACACTTGCGGAAACATTATAGAAGTACATAGTAAGCAATGGTGGCAGTTTGTTTTGATCCCAGATATCTGATCACCAAAGTCTTGGCTACATGAAGATGACTAAATGGTGTAGTTGCAACATTCAGTTGGATAAATAAATAAGAAAAACCAAACTCATGTCACTATTTCTGGCCTCCAGCCATTGAATATGTAGGAGCTCTCATGTGTATGAATGAGCCGTTCACACCTGGCCACATCCCCCCCCCCCCCCTTTTTATGGTGCTGTTGCGGATGTATCTGGATCGCGTTTCACCGTTACGTTGTTCATCTAATTACCATGCGAATGCGGTTTGAATACGTGGAAATGCGGCTATTTAGAATGCGAGTAGTGATCTTCATGTGAGGGCGGCACTACACACCCCCGATGCAGGTAAAACAAAGAAAGGCGACATGGTTTACTTTTTTGTAGATTTAACCTAATTTTAAAAACTTTAATACTTCCGACAATAGATGTTTTGAAAAGAAGACAGATTACGGATTTAGTCAGTGTTTTTTCATGTTTCTACAATAAGATTTCAGCGAGTTATGAACTGAAATACAAGAGAAAGACACGCGGCGTCACCCTTCCTGAGTCACCGTTTCAGTTTCTTCTCTTTTCTTTCGCAGTTTGTGGCCTTTGGATAAAAAGAACGGAGACGTGACTAACTACATCACCAACTTTGCGGCGGATTTAAGGTGAATACGTCTGGTTTGGCAAACCTGTGTACTTCCTTTTCCTTTCCCTTTAATTGACACGACCTCATCAACATCAATGAGCTGATTGCTTGAAACAGCTCACGGCAGCCAATCTTAAACCTTTATTCCTGTTTCCACCCTACAGAGATCAAGGGCACAGTGTGCATGGACACACATTCCATGAAAAAGTAATACTGGGATGTGCCGGTAGCCTGATCGTGCCTTTTTTCCTTTTGTAGTGAGGCAGCACATCCTGCAAAGTGTCTAAGGTGCCTCGGCTGTCATAGACAGCCTACAAATGGCACGTTTGTAATACACAGTCAACATACGCAGTCATGCTGCATTCCCGTAAGTCCTGATGATGCGGAGAAACCTTTAAGTTCGGGGAAAAAAACACTTTTGATTTGTTTATTCTGTGCTTTTTAATACAAAGCTTTGAAAACCATCTCTCTCTCTCTCTCTCACTCACTTCCTTCATCTCATGGTGCTGAAGATTAGCAGAATCTATAAAGGGCCACTTTTGCAGGCATGGGGAGATTGGTGTGGGGGAGGGGGCTGTCCGTCTCTCTGACCTTGTAAACACCACTTGTTCTTTGACAGCCACTTACTCGGCAGCCGAAAGGAACCTTGCCTTGTCCTACTTCTGTGGCTGGGTCATTGCAGCAATAAATGAAATGGCCAATTTTATATATGTTGTATATATAGAGTGTTATCAAATGCTGCATCTTTGGCCATGTAGTGAGAGCCTTTCTTTCGTGGAAAATGGCAATGGTGACTCCATTGCTGTCCTGCTCACTCCTGTGGGACTTACATTCTCTGCAGGATGATTTAGACTGGCAGCCTGGTTGTTAGTTTCCCCGTGTGATGTGTGAATGCTGGTACCCACCTCCTCAAAAGTATGTGTTTTTATTTTTAAATAACCCTCAGAGATCTACACGACATGCACAAGTTTTGGTACCAAGTAGACAAAGATTTATTTGTTCCACTTATTTTGCCTTGTCTACAGACGAGTGTCTTCCGCTCCGAATCGGCCCTCACTGCTGTCTCACCCCCCCCCCCCCCCCTTCCCGTTTCCCGTCCAGTCAGAACTACCATCTGCAGGCGGCCCGCGACCTGCACCACAACCTCACACTGGACGCAACGGCAAACTACAACTCGCCCAAGTTCCGCTCGCGCAACCAGAGCTACATGCGGGCGGTGAGCACACTGAGCCAGGCGAGCTGTGTGAGCCAGGTGAGCCGTCCCTAAGCACATGCCCTCCGCTCCTCTGCTACACGGGGGCTACCAGCAGCTCAACCCAGGATCATGTGACATCAGGCAGCTTCAGAGTCTCACCTTCATCTCTCTAGTTGCCCTCCCTGAGTAGCGAGCAGGTTCTCAGCCAGGGTTTATCAGTTTAAAACGGGAGCGATTCGAGGATTTTTAAACTGGGTGCATTAATGGGGCTATAATTCATAAAGAGGGGGCCAAACGCCTTCATATCATGAGCCAATGATATGTTTTGAATTGATGAGTGACAAGGGAGGGGGCATTCCAGGAGCCAATATGGTTTCAGGTGAGACCAGTGCACCTATGGCCCCACCCCTGTGTATGCCCCTCAGTTTAATGGAAACACCGTAATGGTGAATAAAAACGCAAAATCCTACGGGAATATTTTAGTTTTCATTGAGAAAATCTTGAAGGCGGTTTTGCTGGAAATAATTATATATCAAGCACGCAGATCGGATGCTGAACTATTTACAGATTAACTATGCAGAGCACCGGTGTACTGAATCGTCTCACTGAAATGTTAAAATAGTAATTTCTGATTACCGTTATTGCTTGAAGATTAAGGACTGTAATGCACGAGAAACTGTAGATGTTAATTGAGGATATGATGTCAAATTGCATCGCTTTCGGAGAATCAGCAATCTTTGAATGCTTTTTGTAAAAGTCCCCTTCCCACAGCTACATCAATCAAATGAGATTTAAAGATACGGTACCCGATTTATGGTTAACGAGCTCGCGCAAATAACTCAGCGGATCGCCTGCAGGCTCCTCTCTGCAGATTTCCTGCTGTTCAGTCATTCCCAACATTTTATTCCCATTTCAGGCTGATGCAGGACAGACTGGCGTTGCTGACTCTCTAGTCATATAAGCTTGATCAAAAGTTTGAATTTAGCCTTGAAGTCATTGTGCATGACACGTCCGCAGTCATAAATCATCATTTGTCCTGATGTTAAGTGTTTTGTTCAGGTCTGGCTGAACACGGGGATGTAATTCACAATGACTCCACTAACACAGGTGAACAAACTTGCATATATAATAGTCAGGACAGGGATAATGCTTCATCAGCTAAAGTCATCTGTTAGCCAGTTTAAAATGGTAACAGCAAATACAAACCACAAGAAAAGCTCACTAGCTTAGTATTGTCTGGCTGATGTTTCATTACCTTCTAAGTGATCGTCTAGCGATCCATTTTCGTGAGTCAAATACATTCTTGGCCACCAGTTTCTGCAATTGTAAATTTTATCACAGTGCCAATGGCAGCAGATTTGCGTGTAAAGATCCTTATTTCAAATAGAATCTGGACTGGGGGTGACTGGTCAATTAGGGGGGCAAATATGAACATCCACTACGGGTGTGAGATGCATAAATACTAATGAGCCGCCAGTTACGTACCACACATGAAATGGAGATGCAGTTTCCCTGCAGTGTAATCCTGACAGAGAGCAGTGTCAGCCATTTCCAACAAAATACAAACATCAGCAAGCCTCCCAACGCACAGCGTGAATCACAAACCCCTCTTTGGTATCTGGTAAGCGATATGACTTGAAGAGTCCCCCTGGTGACTGTAATACACAGAATAAAGGTCACGACAGTTGTACCTGAAATAGTATTAAATTTAACAGTTACTTCAGTTAGATCATTAATTAGTTCACTGTATGGTGACGCTTCAAAGCAGGCTGGCTCGTTTGCAGCAAATCTGAATGAACGAAACGCCAGTCGTCCTCCTCTCCGCCCGTTGTGCTTCTTTGTTGCTTTATTCACTGCGTCCATGACTGATTAATAATTCTGGAATCACGTCGCTAACAAGCATATCAATCTGTTATGTTGATCCTGGGTTCGGTGCGGTCCACAGCGAGCCCGGAAGTGTGCCTTCTCCTGTCTAACTCCTCAGGTGTGCTGGGCGTCCTTAAACACGTTCTTCTCTCTTCATTTCCAGCTATAACTTTCTGGCTTCTGCAAAGCTCTGCGAGATCATGCTCCCTAAAAAAAATATATATATATATAATAACAAAAAATAGAACAGCAGCAGACTTTCAAACGGTGCGGCGTCTGCTTTGACCGTACAGCGGCCAGTGTTGGTCATGAGGGTGTCGGGAGTCCGTCTGCATTTCGCTAATGTTCCTCCGTGTTATTTACCGCACAAAGGAGAAGAGTCAGACTCAGACAGAGAGGGGAAGACGCGAAATTAAGGACTGCTATTCCTGTTTTTGTCTCTCAGGTGAGTGAGACTGAGGTCAATGGCCAGTTTGAGTCGGTTTGCGAGTCCGTTTTTAGCGAAGTAGAGTCTCAGGCCATGGAGGCCTTGGACCTGCCGGGCTGTTTCCGCACCCGAAGCCACAGTTACCTGAGAGCCATTCAGGCTGGGTTCTCCCAGGACGACGACTGCCTCCCCTCAATCGCCTCGTCTACTGTGACCTCCACTATCAGATCCACAACAGGTAACAGTATGCTCCCACAGAGGAAGGCCATGTCCGCACATGCTCGCCGATGCACTTACACGCTGTACTCATGTATGCCTTTGCTGTCACTGGAGAGTTCTGGGGCGGGGTAAAGCGAATGTTTACTTGTGTGTTTGGTTGTGTTGCCCCCTTCCTCTATTTCCTGAGTGTAATGGACTGGGGTTTGCTTGCATAGTTTGCTGCATGGAACCCGCCCCCCCCCCCCCACCCCACCCCCCCCCTCAACCCCAGGGCATTCGCTACGACTCACCCGGAGGAAAAGTAGCTGGTGAAAAACAGTTATTATTCCCCCCCCCCCTTCAAAAAAAGGGGAACTACCATGTACATTCACGGTCCCCAGTGGGGTGTGACTTGTGGGGGACTGGGGGGGGGGGAATTGTGTTGGGGATGCAAGTGGGTGAGGTATTGGGGAAGTGAGGACCAGAAAGTGGTGGTGGCTATGTGGGGGGAGGCTGTGACACCGACACGGAGAGACCCATAAAGCCTGCCCCCTAGCTGATGTTGACGTACAAAAGTTCAGCAGAACCAAGACTGGGGGTTAGTGCGCAAACACAGTGTGATTGTGACCCAGGTAAGTTACCACACTTTGGGAGACAAGGCTCTGCTGGTTGCACAAAGCAACGTAAGGCGTTCAAGCTGAAAGTTAGTAGTCACAGACACAATGCGATGTGAGCGTTTGAGTTAAAATAACTGAGTTACCAGATGGTTACAGTGTCTTAGGTTTTTGTTGTTCTGATAATCTTGTTCTGTGACCTGAATTATTATTTTGGACTGTCCTAATCCTCTGACTTGTATACATATCCTTCAGAAACTTACATATTTATAGCCGCATATAATTAAACCTCAGCGAGGGAATTTAATTACTCCATGTTCTGCCTAGATGTCAGTCACGAGTGTGTGAATAACTCAGCGCTGCTGTGATTCAGTTAATTATGGAGGCAAATGTAGACCATGACTTCATTTCTCCACTGTTTAAGCTGTTTACAAATTAACTTCCAGCCTAGCAGCTGAATTATATTAATTTCTATGGTTTAATCGGACAGTAATTTCGCAGTGTGTTGTCAGGAGAATGGGGGGGCTATGTGAGATACGCATAGTGAATGGGCCGTCCGTCTTCTTTGCGGCTTAAAAATGTGGTCGCCCTCTGCTGGTGCGTGTAGGCACCTTCGACGTGACATGCTGAGCTTAGCCACTCCACTGCACCTTTCGGCTTTTTTACCCAAGGCAGGGTTTGTGTGATTAGACGTTGCTTTGTGCAAACAGGACACACCCCCCCCCCCTTTTTCTAGCTTGATTTTTATATTGATTGTTTTTTTGTTTTTTTTACTATTTGTGGTGTATGCATAAACGAGTGAAGATATGAACCCTATTGAATTTTCATAGAAGGAAAATGTGAATTTAATATCTTAAGAGGTTTCATTTTTATTACATTTCATCCGTTTCGCATCCAGTCCTTTTTCTATTTATGAATATTTTCCATCAATTCGGAGTTGTACCAATTCCCATCCTTAATCTGGCTTGCCGGTTCTAAGCACTTAGAGGTTCACCTGAGACCAGGAGCTCTGAGAACCAGGGGGTGCACTCCAATCCCACGGTCGGAACACCCAACGGAACCCATGTTTTATCTGTTGCTGATTTCGCCGCCGGAAATCCGATCGTGGCCCACCGTTACCACGGGCTCTCTTTTGTCTCTTTGGTTATGCACAGGACTCTGGCCATGGTGATGGGGGAGGAGAGTGTGCTGGCAATTTATCAATTTTTGAAGGGTATCCCTCATGATCTCTGAAGGCTTCCATCCAACCTGTAAAATATCTAATATGTAAACATGTAGAATTTCAAGTCATAAACTAAACAAAAGAAATGATCTTAGAACCTGCTAACCTTGAAGAACCTCGTTTTAGTCCTGAGATGGGAAGTTAAAAATATTGGAGAGAATGGCCCTCTGACATGGATGAACCTTTTGCTGGGCCTGAACGAAAGTTGGGCAACTTCATTTGGAATCTAGGGTCTTAAAATCTGAGTGATAACCTAACAGAGATGTATGAACCGCTACTTTTCAAGGTGAGGGACATCACGGGTCATTGCAGTAAGTAGGGTCCAGTCCAGTCCGATAGGGTTGCTCATTGTCGGCATCTGATGTGCGTTAACTAGTGTCATATTTATTTACGTAATGTAAATCGTGACGTCATTGTCATGGAGATTGTCTCTCATTATGTGTGTCACGTCTGTGAGCTCGAACATGCAGACTAAAATATATCTGTGTGTGAACAATCCACGGTCAAGCAGTCATGAGACCGTTGGGTTCATCATAGATTGGAGGGTTTGGCACTTGTTGTCACACCGAAGCCAGTGTCTTTCACCAGGCCGTGCTACCCTCCGTACGTTCCTCCCATGTTGGATCCAGCCGTCTGCATGATTCTGAAAAGTCAGCTTGGCCTGAGATGGGCTTGTAAAAGTTTATAAAAAAAAAAAAGGAATTTGGCGTTCATGGTCATTTAACCAGCGGGATTGGATTCTGCTGGTTACGCCAATCGCTTTGCCTGCAGAGCGATTGTTGCTGAGTAGCAGAAGTCGTCTGGGAGGCCATTAGCGTTTAACCACACCGGACCACAGACATGCTGGTCGGTCGTGTGTGAAAACAGCACACGTGTCAGTGCTGGCATTCCGCGGTACTGCATCATGCCTTTGGAAAACAGGAGGGCGATGTCCTGTCTCCTCTGGCAAGGTTCCCTCTCGTGGGGGGGGGGGGGGGGGGGGGGGAAGGGTGGCTCAGCTGGAATTGGAGTCGGTACCTCTGAGACATTTACTGGTTTCAACATACATATTTACACTGCCTTCTCAAAGTGTCAGGCACAACACTGAAACAATAACCTGAATTATTATTGGTTTTCCTAAACTTATTTTTTTTTGGGGGGGGGGGTTTATAGGGACACCTCACGTTGGGGTTTATGTTTTGTTCAGTATCAAAGTGTGATGCCACTTCCAAGAATGCTGGAGAATCTTGTGTATTCATAGGCATCTAACCTATTTCTAAACACAGGTAATGGATACTTGAGCTAAATACAATTTATATAGAAGAGCTTCCAGCGGACAAAACATCACACTTTGGTATAACCCCTAAATTCAGGCAAACAGGCAGGAAACAAAGTCATCCTGTGGTGCTTCTGCCCGACGGTGTTCAGTACGTCACACAAGCTCTGTTCCAGGTCTCTGTTCTTTATCGGCTACACTTTTTAAAAGTAAAAAACCCCTCCACAGAATGCCGAGGGACTTGCCCGCGGGCGACAGAGCAATTCGGCGTTTTCCACGCTGCTGAGGGAATTAGCCATCTCTGACCGCGGGATTGAGGTCCCTCCTCTGGTCATGGGCTCCGGCAGCATCTGGTCCCGTTCTTAAAGGATCTCTTGTTCAATAGGGTTCATACCTGCTCCTTGTCCAAGGCATGACAGGCTTGCAACCTCCACGGTTTGTCTTTTCATCTTTCCACGTGGAATGAGCCGCCACCCTTGAGCCATGCCTCTGAAACCTGTTTCATTTTCTTTAAAAACCATAACCCCCCCCCCCCCCCCCCCCACACACACACACACCTCCATTGTTGGACATTAGCGGCCGAGAGAGTGGAATGGTGAAAAGACTTTCCGAATTGTATGTCCGCTGAACGGTGAGAAGGCAGTGTAAACTCAGAGTCAAAACCTGTGAGAGTCAAAATGGAGTCTGGGCCGTCGGTGGAGGATGAGGATAACCCTCGGGGGCTTCGTGCAGAAGGACCACCTCCCCATTTGTCCATTATAGCATGCAGTGTTTAACATGCTAGTGCATATTGACTTAATAAAAGGTGGCAAGAAAAATATAATTATGTATCTCATGAATAATTAATAGTTTAAGCAATTCCATCAAAGGTTGCAGGATAAATTGGAAACTGTAGGGAGTGAGAGTGGTATTCCGCCCCCCCCCCCCCCCATTTTGACTCACATGTGACGTCCCATAAGATTCGACACTGGGAGATGTTCTGTTCCAGCTGTTCCTCCCTGTAAGCCCCCCTCCCCCTGTGCGTATTTATATTTGTCTTTCAGACGGCTATGACATGGTTGAGGGCACCTCTTTACTTAACGAGGACGATTTGCATGATGACGAGTTGGACTCTTCGTCACTCTATCGGGAGCTGGGCCGCTCGTGTAGGGAGGATCGTGGCCGTCATAGCCCAAGCTCCACCCTCACCGCCATGTCGGTGCCTGGCATGCCCTCGCACTCCTTCCGGGCCGTGCCGCTCAAGTCTGGATCCTCACGCCGCGCCAAAGCCCCCAAGGAGCCAGCGGGGGATGTGGCCCTGCCCAGCCTGCCCTGGAAAGAGGAGATCACAGCCATGCGCTGCGAGCTGGCCGAGCTGCACCGTGACGTCTGCGGCGAGTTGCGCACCTTCAACAGCAACTTCTCCAAGTTTGCCCGCTGCTACAACACATGGGCGCCTGGTGACCGCGTTTCCGTGGGAACGCAAGCCGGCCCCGGCGGCCTGGTGCGGCAGAGCACAGCCGACGCCTCGGTCTCTTGCCGGCCTGAGCAGCTGCCACCGGTCGACCCCAGCACACCGCATTCCTTCTGGCCTATGGTCACACCGCGCCCTGGCACCCCTGAGAGGGCGGAGCCAACCTATGCCAGTCCCGGCCGCTTTCTGTTCTCGGAGGATTGGGATCCCGACAAGCGGAGAGCTGAGTGGCGATCGGGCAGACAGAGGAGCGCCAGCCTGGAAATATGGATCCGGAAATGCACCCGGCCACCACTGGCGTACATCTCGCTGTCCTTCTAACTGATGTTCGTCGAACCAAGAAGAACACAGAGAAAAGGAGTGTTTTCCCAAAAATACAGAACTCTAAGAACCTCAGAAATGTGATTTCAAGATCCTGAAAGGGTGTGACGATAGAGGAACCAGATCCGGCACCCTTTCGTTCTTTGCAGGGGTAGTAAAAAGCATAGTCTTCTATTTGGGGCCATTACTGGACCCAAGAAATTGCCTCAATTTGTGAAACCTGTTTACAGTACGGGCAGAGTGGGTGTGAAATGTAAGAAAGGGGTATACTGTACACTGTCAACCCTGAAGTGCGGAGGGAGGGGCTGTGTACCTCCCTGGGGTTTCAATGGGGAATCAGGTGGTGCATCGCTGGTACAGTGTCCCCCATACTGTGCTCATACCATACTTAACGCCTGACATCTTTCAGTTTTCCTTAGGGTTAACTCATCTCGATACACTGCCCTTCAGCTAGGTGGTAAATGTAGCAGACTGCGATGCACCATACATACAGAGAACCCATTCCCGCTGTAGTCCTCTAGATGTGGAATGGCAGTGCTAGCGGGAATGCGTTGATGAATGTTTACAAATTTGCCTTATCAGACCATTAAAAAAAAATGCAGTATGGGCAGCCAGCTGGCCGTTTACTGGGCCATCTGCAAACAGCCAAAAGTAGCCGGAGACGCGGTAAGTGTAGCTGATTGGTAGCGCCGTGGGGCTCGGGAGCAGTGGAGCTAGCCAGCTCTGCCTGCGAGTCACACGCGTGTCTACACACCTGCACTTACCAAGCGACACTGTGAACTCCTCACTTTAGCTAGTCTTGTGATATTTAACAATAAATAAACAAAGATGTGGCGCAGATTAAGAGTAATTGTGCCAAGTGCTAAAAATGATCTGGACAGAGTCTTCCTTCAGTGGTGAGGCCCAGTAGATAGGAAAGATGTTCATTTAAATAATTTAATTAAGCAATCAAATACGACCATGAATATTTAAAACGATTGGCATATATAATTATGCATTCCCAACTGTTATTTAAGTGATTATTCAAGTTATTTAGCTAAAAAACACTGTACGACGTGGGTTAATTTTCTATCCGTGTGCCAAGAACGTACAGTGTTTTTATAAATTAACCGAATACCCAGGGCAATGTGTATACATTCGTGAAAAGAAGTCTTTTGATTTGGTTTTTCTTTTTTGCAAATGTTATATTGTGTGATTTATCTTTGTACACATATCAAAGCAGGGGTCTTCAAACAGACTGATTAAGAAAGCGACAGACTGTAAGCCATGTTCCTCAACTATGATCTTGTCAAACAAATTCAGTTATTAATTGACCATTTGATTAATTGACCATTTTACGCTGCCTGATTAACATTCTGTTGCTAAGCTGATGCTCCTGTCCAAAGCAACTTTAACTGTTTTGTACAGCTGCGTTTTCACCGGGGCTTTTCAGTTGAATCGCCCTGTTCAGGGGCACTAGAGCAGGGAGTTTGAAGGCCACTGCATTATGGTTGTGACGGTCCCGCACCGCGGTGGGTTTCTCAGTTCCGTTGCTTGTTGAATCGCGGTAGGTCCTGTCCGACTCCAGAGCGCATTTCATTAAGGAAGATGCTGTACCAAACCGCCACCGACTGCTCAGCACCGGTGCTGCGTCCGCCGTGAAGAAGGTCTCCTCATCATCCGTCTTTGAGTCTTTAACGCTCACCCCTCCGACAGACGGTGCTTAGAAATGTTCCTTCGGAAGGATCTGGAATCGTCTCTGTCTCGGACAGCCGGAGAGCTCACCCCTGCTCCCCCGGTCGCCAGCACCTGAGCCTCTTCCTGAATGCTTCTCATCTGTCGTCGCCGAATTGCACCAAAGTCTTTTTCTTCCGCCCCGGTGGCTGTCGTGACGTTTTCTCAGCCTGACAGCGTTCGCTGGCTGCTGTTTCGTTTGTTCTCGGCTCTACGGGGCCCGAAGGCCGACGCCGCTTGATACAGCTGGTCCGAATAAACGCCCATCCAACCAGCCTGAGGCTTTTGGCTGATGTACCCTTTGAAAACTATGATGAGACCAAGATCTTCTTTTTGTGCACAAACGCAAATATATTGCAGGAGTGACTTATGAAAACAGCTCTGAATAATTGTTGACGCTTGTGTTTCCAGTAGGAATCTCTGATAAGGCTAATATCACAGTCAGATCACTAGGGATTTCTTCCAGGGATCTGGTGACTAATTCGGAGCCGCCTTCTCTGCTCTAATGGACGCATAGCGCTGCCTTGTCATGTCAGAAAACTGTGTGCTCACACTATAAACATTAAAAAATGAAAACTGCGCCCTCACACTAAATACATTATAAATCTCTGTTGGCTAAATTCCGCTTCTGTGATCCCAGATTTCAAAAGTCCCATCAAAGCCAGCAGGGAGATGTGGGTACACTGTTCGGCATCACTGTTAACGAGACCCCACATGCGTCATTTCTCACCTGGGATGGGAGTCCAGGAGGATTAAAAAAAGATGTGTTTTTGCAGTGCTGGAATCGGCCTTAGGTAGTGTCCGAAATTTAGGAGGACAGGCCTTGAGGCTGGAATTATTATCAGTGCATAGCAGTCAAATCAATCGTGGAATAATGTTTAGATATCTCAGTGCTGAAGGTTGATATTTACAAATCACTTTTTTACATGGGCTAAAAAACTTTGAAACAATACAAGTCGATTTTGCCTCTGAATAAAGGATAACAAAAGAGAACAACGTCGCTTTCATAGTTCATGCTTGTTTTGCGTCCTTTTCCGGATCGACAAAACGGGGTGAAGGAGGGGTAAACGGCTTCAGAAAGAGAAGCGTTACCTGAACAGAGTACAGGCAGCCATTGATTGGTTCATCCTGAAATCCCTGAATCAGCCCTCCATTGCGCTATCCCGGTTTGCCACGTGCTCTTCTCCTACATAATTTATTTCTTTGCCTTAAAGCAGAACTTACTAGTCGCCATTTTCACTTTGATCTTCTCCAAGTAGCGATCTGAATTATATATTACTTGGTATTGTCTTTATTAGATACACAACATGTCTTGTTTTATTACTATTAATGAGAACACTGCTTATGCACAAGGAGCAAAGTTCGTCATAGTGATATATGAAGATAAAGTTGAAAGGAAATTTGCAAAATGAGGCAAATCCGATTCAGTCTTTCAGTAACTCATTTAGCATAATTGTGAGTTTTTTGGGAGCCTTATTGCTTCAGAAATAACAGATGTATGAATCGATTTACTGTGGATGTTTCTGAGATCTCCTGCGTGGCCTATTAAGCTCACCTGCCGAGAGATAAGCTCCTCGGGTTAGGCTTGGTGTTAAATTGCTGCAAATTACTCCTGCCGTAAATGATGCTGCTCTTTTGATATTTCTTTGGCGTTTTTATTTTCCATAGCTGAGGATGATGCAAACTGGAAGTGAAGGAAGAAAAAAAAATGCTGAATATATGTAGCTGAGGAAAATGTAAGTACAGAGTATCAGAGCTGTGTGGTAACTCACCAAAAGGGTATGGAAACTCGCTGAGAAAAGCCGCATTCCTGAAGGTGGCAGCTTGCATGCACCACTATCCTCCCGTTGCATCATCTGAAGGTCTGCCCGGGTGAAACGGACCATATTAACGTTGGCATCCAGTCTACAGCTGGGCCGGGTTTATTTTTTAGGTAAACATCTGAGGCTTCTGGCCCAGCACTAAGATGACAGGCGTGTGGGAGGGAATTCGAGGAGCTGCTTTGACATGTTCTGGAGTATTTCTTTGTATTTGGTTTTATCTTTTTTTTTTTTAAAAAAAGTGGTGCGCAGGCGGTGGGCGTCCGTCATTTAAGACGTTAAGCTGCCTAGGTTATATTTTGGCTTATAGATATTACGGGATGTTTTAAGATAGAGACTCACTTAAGTTTATTCGATTATTAATTACTGAGTTCTTATTTACAAAGTGTAAGAGCTTTACTCCTGAAATACGCAGCCAAAGCCTGGGACAAATAGGGAAGGGGGGGGCACGTGCTGTGATTATTTCCAGAAATATGAAGCTCTTGCACTTTTTACAACAGGGTGGATGGCTTTTTAAAAATTCAGGACGTCCATAATTACATCAGATGAGCTGCGAAGATTGAACGGGCAGACGTACGCAGTGCAGGTCATTAAGGAAGCGGATCAGCAGCCTAGATGATCACTGGCGTCTCAGAACGTCACAGAGCTTCTGACGTGCATTAAGCCAGTAAAGCATAATCCTCCCACTCAGTACATTTACATGCACACTAAGAAAATTGAATTACTGTGTTAGTTCGACTGAAACTGGACTTTTAAAGCACATGTAAACATGTTAGCCCGACTGAAATCGTACTAAATTGAATTTGTCGAAGTCGAACTAAGACACCCAGATAATGCGATTGGGAGTCGATCTGCTCCTGCGTGTGTACGTTCAGTCGGACTCAAACTGGCCCACACATGCTCCACAGTTTCCCTCCCTGGGCTCTGACCCAGAAATAACAGAGAAAGCCGGTACACAGAAGAAGCTGGGAGCACAGCAGAGGACGTGCAGCACGTCCGAAATTTACCGCTCAACTAAAGAGCGCTTTTCAGTCACACTAGGTACCGTACTTTTGGTACTTTACGAAGTTACCAAAAGTATTGTATTTCAAGGTGTTGGTTTTCCACTGGTGTAAAAATTGGTTCCGGTGCCGAATGACATCACAACACAAGGCAGTGTGTTTTGTAATGAATTCCAAAAATTACTGTAGTAGAACTGGACGATGTGCGATATTAATACCAACATCGTATGTCATGCATATCGAATTCTTACATCGCTTGTCAGCTAGATTAAGACCTGGCTTTTACTTACCTTCAGTTTGGTACGAATATTATAACGCAGGAGGAAAAAACCTACGTTTTGCAATTTTAATGATTATTCATTTTCAATATTATCTAGTATATGATTAAAAATCAGTTTACAGTTTACCCCCACTGCTGTCGTATGAGCGCTGCATGCGTTCTCCGAGACCACAATCATATTCATCTTTGGTGTTTAAATCACTCCTAGACGGGTTCGTGAGAAATATATGTTGAACTCCATTTTTGTTTCATAAATACACCAAATACATAAATTACACCAAAATCACATTGCAATATTTGTAAATTTTGCAATACGGTGCTGTCATAATGTATTATACAAAATACTTTATTTCTTGTTATGCTATCCCGATCTTATTATATCTGTTCTTCCAACCAGATCGCAATTGCAGTTTGCGTCACTTCATTTGTCTGTGCTTCCATTATTATTGTTTTTATTATTTTTTTACGTGTGACGTAATAGGTCAACCGGAAAAAGCCCAATACTAACATGCTGAAAGGAGCCACATTGCTCCCTTTTGTTGCGGAGTCAGACATACTTCGGTTGATAAATCGATCCCCCTCCCGTGCGTTATACTGCGACAAGGACAGTAGTCCGATTAAATGGCGTAGCTGAGCTAACACCGTAGCTGAACTTAGCTGTGCATTTAAACGTACTGAGAGGCAGATTAGCTAGTGGACGTAACCTCGGATGCTGATCAGCCAACAAGGCCTTTGTTTTAGTGCAGTTCAACTCATTTTCCTGACTTAATCATCAATGCAGCAAAAATTGTAACGCAGAATCGGCGTATCGAGTGAGGACTTGGATACTCATTGGAAGAGTGAATCATTGCATATTATTATCACACATTAATGGTTTATAAATAAATTATAACCAACTTGTGCTAAAATAAAAAAAAAAATGGTTGAACACACAAAGAAATGGTACATCCATCATTTTCCTGTTGCTGCAGGGTATACCCCCCCCCCCCGAAGAAGCATTCAGGGAGAGGCTCAGGCCCCCTCCTCCCCGTGCAAAAAGTAGGACAATAAAATTTGGCATGACAGCCACAAATTAAATTTGGGGCATTGTGAAAATGAAAATGTTTTACTTCATATGCACAATATTTATTTACCTTCTAAGTTTGTGTAGAAGTTTGCATTTCAGCGTAACGCTCCGGTGATGGAATAATGCCTCTGTGAGGAAACAAAATGGCCGTGGTTTGGGAACAGTCCGAAATTTCTTGACCTTGTTCAGGTTCAGCCGAATCAGCCCAAGCACTTTTTTTTTTTGTTGCATCTCACTGGTTTTGATTGTCTTGCAGTTCTGACACACCTGTAGCTCACAGCTACATGTGGAAGGTCTTTCTTTCAGCCAATGCAAGAGGCGTTTTAGGAGGTGGGGGTGGGGTTGGCTGTCCATGGCCTGTTGATTGCACGCAAACAGCCCTGCTTCACTATCCACTATCCTTGACCTTGCAGAGGCGCTCGTCCGTCTCAGCCGAGAGTTCTGACATTATTGTGGGCATGAAGAAGTTCATTACGGAGCTGAAGTCCACTGGACTGTCACCCCTCCCTCCTCCCCTGTTGCCATGGGAATACCGATGGCTGTATCTAGCTACCTTGACCAGACTGTGACTGGGCCGTGCCATCATTTCCGAGCAGGTCGATCCCTCCTGTGACTTTGTGACATGCCCATCATCTCATCGTCTGTAAGCTAATTGGCTGTTACAGCGGGAAGCTCTCAGCGTCATTATCAAACGGGAGTGGGACTGCGGACCGTTAAGTTACATGCTGTGACATGCTTTCATCAGTAATACCCCCAAGTATATCACTTATTCCTCTCTACGTACTGTATATATCTGTGTGATTGTCTACATCAGCCACTGTCTGTGTGACCTTTGCTCCTTTCCCCAGTTACTGTCCTTGCCTCATAGTCATTTGTTTTCATCTCCGACGTATCGCAGTATCCCTGCAGTGCAGGCTTTCCCCCACGAATTTTGGATTTAACAATGATTAGTCGACAAGATGGAACCTGTGATCTGCGTTAAATTTGGATTAGGTAGAATTGGAATCGTCAGCCCCCGCTGCCGGTCTCGGTCATCCTCTGCTCAGCTGAAACGTCGTCAGACCTGAATGTGCCTTTGTCCTCGAGTAAGTTTTTTTTAGAGAGAGTGTGGGGGTGGCTCATTTTTGTGAGTGTATTGCCCTTTTTGAAAGGCCCACAGTCACCTCTTCCATGAGACATGAGCGAGATGCAAATGGACTGAGTTGTGCGTTGAGTGGACGGGGTGGAGTCACCTGGCAGACCCTCCTGGGCCTCCACATCGCAGGCTCCTGCCTGTGGGCTGACACATCCCTGAACAGTCCACTTTGATAGGACAGCTACAGCAGTATACTGGGGCTTGAATTAAAACGGGGAGAAAAAGAGAGAAAGGAGTGTGGAGTTTAAATTACCCATAATCCACTATGGATGACTAGGACATAACCTAAACTTTAAAGCTGCTTCTTCAAAACAGGTTGAGTTTCAGTGTAAAGTTGTTTTAGGAATTCTTGTAAGCTTGTATTCACTAATGGTGTCCAGACGGTTTCGGTATGTATGTATAAGTATTTCAGCAGAATATATTCATCTGTAGCTGACATGACATTGTGTTTGTGTCTCATTCCAAACCTCCTCTAGGTTTTCATATGCTAATGAGCCTGCCGTGCCCCCCCCCCCCCCCCCCCCCCGCGCACTCTCCTCTCCCGCCCGCTCGTGAATGGCCAGGCTTTATCACAAACTGAGACACTAAAGGTCGACCTGTCTGCGTATCCGAACAAAGGACGGTGGGCATTTGGCCCTGTCCCGCGATGGCAGCGTCCCGTGGGTGTAATAACAGTTCCGTGAATAACGTCCTCTAGAAAGGGTCATCCACCCCCCCCTCGGGGGTCCACGGAACAGGAGCGCATATTTTGTTTGGCTAGACGGTGGTCTAGACAGCCGCAGCTGAGATGCGATGTTCACCTTCCCTGTTAGTGCTTTGCGATGCATATCGCTGAGCTCTACTCACACAGTGTACATTTAATCCAGACCTTTGGCTGTAAAAAAAAAAATAAAAAATTAAAGGTTTGAAGAATCTTAATGTTAGGGTTATCTTCTTCTAAAGATACGCTGGAAACCAACCAGTCTCTGAACACAGAACAACACGGACAGCTGTGATGACTTTTTACTTGCAAAAAGGGAAGTCCGGTCCTGACTACGAGGTGTCAGCCTCTCAGTCGAACTCAGCCAACTTCGAAAGAGGAACTCCCCTCGCAGTATCTTTTATTGAGGTACACAAACAGGATATGCAAATAACATTCAACATTGTTTATCACCATGTATGGGGTGGAAATATTCAAGCGACAGTTCTTAAGACTCTAAGGAGGGTTATTGCTAAATTAAGATCAAGCTGCTGCAGGGTGTTATTCTAAGAAATGGCATCTAGCAAAATGACAATAAAAAAAGTACATATTTCTCTAACACTTAAGACCACAGAAAAAAAGATATTCATTTTCATTTTCTTTACTCTGATAAGGACTGAACTTCCTGGACAGTTCAGTTTATTGGATGTTGATGTTGGCATATTGTAGCCAAGTACCTGGTCATTGTTGATGATGGATCGACCCGTTTGGTGACTCACTCAAAGCTCATCTTGGGGATTCTTTGTAGCTAGTTTGTAGATATGCTCAGAGACTCATTTGGAAACTTGTTCTGGAACAAGCTGATCCTATTATAAGGTGTTATGTCAATACCACCCCCAACACAAACACTGCTTGGACTCCGAATTGTAGGTACCATACCCTGGGTAGGTGGAGCAGCTGTTCACCCGCTGCAATCGCCATGGCAATTCCCCATTTCCCAAGCCGATCAAATTAAACGATATGAAAATTTGCAAGGAGAGTACCAAGGGGAAGGCCTGCTTTTAAGCTCGCGTTTGAAGCTCCCGTTTGAAGTGTGTGGGACAGGTACAGGTGTACGTGGGAAGGTGTCAGCATGAGATCTTTCCCTCATGAGCATTCTGGCAAATTTCTGCGTTTAAGCTAATGTACGCCTGAAACAACGTGTCTTTCATCCGGGGCCAGAAACAGCCGCTGCTTCACTGAGGATGGTGAATGGCTACAAATGCATCTATTTTTATATGTGGCTGAAATCTGAAATTTAAACATGTTCTTTTCTTTTAACTGTTATTTCTCTTCACACATTAATCCTTGTCACGCCAGCCGTCTGTTTTGAATTATTTATTTCTCTTCTCGTTTCGTTTTGACCCGGTCACACCCACATCTGTGTGTTTGCGTGTCTCCAAACAGAAATGTTCATTTAGGATATGTCTTAATCCGGGGACTATATTTTTCGTACTGAACCCCACGGGTGTTTCTGGAAGCTATCTGTGTTTTCGTTTGGCTCTACTTTTTTTGTGTACCTGTGTCTGTCGTGCCCCCGCAATCGCTGACATCCACCGCTCTTTGTAGGGATCCAGTTCCGCCTCCCTACTTCCTGTGCCGCGGACAGAACGTCCCAGCAACCTCCAGGTAAGGACTTCGCCTCTAAATGCAGCATGTTCACGATGTCCCCCTCCCCACATTCCGGAATTTTCTGTCCGCCTGCTTTTACAGCCCATCTGCACCTGCTGTTTCCAATGTCAGATTTTCCATCCAAATTCTCTGTGTGATTTTCTTAGGAAGTCATTTACATCACGGCTTAGTTTGGGAAAATGTGGAGAGGGGTTTAGCTGCTGCTTATATTAGTGTTGTGGTGCCTGATGGAAGGGGGAACGTGCTGAATTATGCATCATGCCATTAATTATTCAGTTTACACACCAATTAACACAGGAGGCATTGTCAAGATGGCAGTTTAATAAAGTGATCCCAAATGAACTCTTCTACCCCCACTGCTTTAAATTAGTCAGTTTCAGTCTTGACTTTTTTCTTCCTCTAACAGACCCCCTGAGATTCTCCAAGTGAATTTAAAGTTTGGAGCCAGTCGATAGTGGACCTCTTGTTGATTGAACTGGTCCGAGAGTCAGAAATTGAAAGTTCCAGCATGTGGAAAAAATATAAGCCACTGACCGTGTTTGACTCATCCCAAAAGCCTGAGATCACGGGGTCCTGCCCATAATCTGGTCGAATTTCCTTGAAAAAAATGATAGTGGACTGTATTCCACATGTACGGCATTAGGAAACAAAATAGTGGAGCTTAGGGTGCCCTGAAAGGGTGTTTAAAGTCCACAGGAAGTCGGATGAGTTCTCAGGACAGCGGATGGGGTGTTGTTATATTACATCATGTCGGGTCTCTTCAAATGCGCGGACTTCAGCCGTTCCGTTTCCACGGTGCCCTGCCTTAGCGATGAGCCCATTAAAGTGGAATGAGTTTGCCTTGACTTCATAATCCCTGAAAATCACTGTCAGCTTTCTAATACTTTCTGGGTTTTTATTCGTTACTTCGCCGCTGCCCTGGACTCGCATCTGCAACGGGCCTCTTATTGATTGGTCCGGACCAAACTGTTATCTGGCAGATAAATTGGAAACCCGTCTTGAATGTGAAATGCCCACTCAACTCACCTCCTCCTTGTCCTCTTCTGCATTGCCCCTCCCTGTCTGCACTAGGGGAGAGAGAATTGAACTGAGGGAACCTCAGTCTGCAAGCCAGTGATGCTGAGCGATAGCCATATTACCAATGACCGCCCCCCCCCCCCCCTCCATTGCTGCAGTTGGAAGAGCTATTTTTAGCTCGCCAATAGCCTTTGCGAGTGGCACTACTGACTAATCTGTTTCGGGTTTAGGACGCCCCCTGTCTCGCAGATATGGGAACTGCGCCGTGGAGATGCCTCAAGGTGACTTTTGGGATTTTTGGAATCTCGACGACCTGTAGGCAGAGGCCTAAATTTCCCTTGGAAGCTCGTTTCCTCCGGGCTTCTGTTCAGGCTCCATTATCTTTAATCTTATTTACATAATCGCTCGCCTTACAGAGAGACGGGCCTGGGATGTATTATAACCATTTGCCAGAGTGTGGCGAGTGCTGTCATGTGATAAATTACACGCAGGTCCTCCCCAATGGCCTTTATATGCCACAGAACTCCCACAATTCCGGTAATATCTGCCTAAGCCAAGGCAGCGAAGACGATGATAAGCGGCCGTGAGCATTATGAATCGCGGGCCCGGTGCTTCTTTGCCGCCTGGCTGGGTTGAGGACATTCGCTTTGCACGTTCTGCCAAGCATTGGGTACAAATGTTTGCCTGTTTTGCGGCAGCAAATTCAATCTGGGTTAGCAAATGCTTCCCGCCTCTTTAAGGGCGCACAACAGATGTACGCTTCAGCTAAAATAATTCCACCGCTCCATCTCAGGAATCCCTACAAAACGATCCGGGCTCTTTTTTGCGGAGCTCCAGTACGGCGTGGGTAATGAATTCCCCCTCAGAGGTTTATGGCTGCTGCTGTATTTTCTATGTGAAATAGCGGCCCGTTATTCCAACTCTGCGAGTACTCGGCGCGTCACGGAGCGAGGCCCTGGTGCCACGTGACGACACCGGCGTGGTGTCGAATAGTAACGGGGCTTTGGATGTTCGCCGTCCCATGAAACCCCTGAAAGGAGCCCTTGCTTTTCTTGCCGCAATCAACTCAGTCACGCAGAATGAGCTTCACCCTCCCTCTCTGACAGCCGGCACTTTTCGCATTAGCATACGATTCAGGCCCAACACAAACCCGCCTGTGGCATCCCTGCGCTCAGCTCTCAGCGTTTGGCTTCCACAAAACATGAAAGGAAGCTTTATTTGCCATTTATACAAATACAGGTGCATTAGAGACTATGTTTCATGTACATCCAATCTTGCTCTGCTTTTATGAGACATAGACATACACGGGGAGCAAAGATTAGGGTCAGCTATCCTCCCAGTACCAATGACACATTTTTCGGTGAGTTAAGGGCCTTGCTCAAGTGCTCAATGGAAGTGTACCAACTCTGCCAAGCATGGGGATTCAAACCAGCAGCCATCTGATCCATTGCGCTAGTTTGCTGAGCCACAGACCTGTGTGTCTGTGAATGTTTTTACTAGTGGATGTGGAATTCTTCCTCTAGCTTTGCCCCATGAGTTGGCTAAGATCTCCCCAGTATCGACACCTCCTGTATGCTGGCAGAAGCCTCCTCTGTTTCATCACAGCACCCCCCACCACCACCCCTTAAGAGGAAGGTAGGAGAGCTCCGGGGCCTTTTCAGAGGTCCCCTTTCAGATGGCTGCCTCTGCTGGGGGCCCCATTACATTCTGTAGGGCACAGAAGGTGGGCCCAGGGGGGTCTCTCTCAGTGTGCCGCTTGAGCCCTGTTGATGAGTCAGAGCCCTAGAACAGTGAACCTAGCGGCTGAGCGCCAGTCACGACATCCCCCCCCCTCGTGCCCCTCCACCACTTGCCTGGTAATGACTATTTTTGTCACAATGCCGAATCACCCCCCCCCCCCCACCCACCTCAGCTTCCTCTGTCGTTGTCTCACACCTATAAATCCCTTTCGGCCTCCTGAAATATCTCTCATTTTGAAAAGTAAGATTGCAGATGGAAGAGAACCTTGATGAATTCTCTTCACCCTGGAGCATCGGTGGACTATGGAGAGAACCATAGTGGCACTAGGACCACAGCCACAGCGTCGCTTGCTGAGAGGAAGCGGGCCATTTTTAAAGGGCCGGCAGTAACCGAAATGTCAGACTGGACATGGGATTGAACAGATGTCAATTGTTATCCAGAAAGGAGCCACGCTGAAAGGCGGCCTTATTATAAAAGCACCCGCAGCTCTGATAAACAGCTCAGCTCAGTGCAGGGATTTTTTTTTCTCAAATCAAACCAGTGACTCCTACTCCCTGCGCATGTAAATAAACCAGCTCTGGTCGGATTACAGTGTCACACATGCTTTTCATCCCAAGGAAAAGGTCACAGAATTATTGAAGTCTAGGCACAGAAATATCATAAACTACAGCATCATAAAGTCATATATTTAAGAAAATCACACACAGATAGACTGATCTTTGCTGTCTTGGTAAGTCCTAATAAGCCATATATTTATGGAGGTATGTAGGTAAAGTGTTGTGAGTTTTGAGATCCCCCAGATTTCTCAGATAATGGCATGTCAGCGCTCAAAGCTTCCTATTAGTCCTGTGTAGCTGCTTGTCATGTAACCCCTGGGGTCTGTCACTCACTCTGACATGCTGGGGCATTAAAGCCAGCAGCAGAGAGCTCCCTTAGATAATGGTGAGCAGAAGCTCTGTGCTCCTCAAGCCCCCCCAAGAAAGGCCCATATCTAACGGAGAGTCCATTTAGCGGCGGCATCGAGAGGATCCTCTCGATCAGTAACCCGGGACATGGGGGCCTCAATGGACCCCTCTCACTATCTCTGGGCTTATCGAGGATTTTTGTCACCCACCGTGTTTCATGATCCATTCTGAATCATCGCGCCGTTGTCACTCATGCACGCATGGTGCAAAAATATCCTCTTGTTTTTCCATTCACCTGACAGAAAGGTGTCTTCCTTCCTTGTTATTTTTTAGCGGTAACGTACACCCCCAGCTTTAAGAAGACCCCCCCACCAGTGCCACCACGCACCACCTCTAAGCCCCTCATCTCCGTGACGGCCCAAAGCAGCACCGAGTCCACCCAGGATGCCTACCACGAGGGTCGGCTGGCCCACGGCGCCCTGTGGCCGCCGGACAGCCTGGGCCGGAGCCTCTACAACTCAACGGACAGTCTGGACAGTGCCAAAGCGGTGACCATCGCCATGGAGACGGCCGCAGGCCTGAGACACCCTTCCACGGACAGCCATAGCTCGGTGCTCACTTGTGACAAGGCCGTGCTGGTGTCCAAGGCCGAGGAGTACCTCAAGAGCCGGCGTTCCTCCATCGGGATCCAGGTGACGGCCCCCTAACATCCCTTCGTCAGTCTGATGAGTCATTCCCCCAGAATGGTAGTGCCACCAGCGCTGAATGGGCTGCTGAGCCTAAACAATGCCATCACACATCGGCAGTCTAGTTGGGTAACAGACGTGGCAGGTCGCCATGCCGACCGGCCCGCCCATCATAAGGCTTGTCGCCACTGGAGACAGAGTCACTGTTGCCCAGTTCCAGTCCGCGCCCATTAGCGCACTTGTGTCTTCATTAACACCAGTATGGAAATTCATAATGACCTCAGTGTTTTTTTTACGGGGCAGCAGGTGGCATGGGAGTTAAGGAAATGGGCTCATAACCTAAAGGCTGGCATTTCAGGGCCTGGGGGGCGTCTATAGTACCCCTGAGAAAGTTAATTAACTCAAATTAATCGTGCTATGACATCAAAGGTCAGATCACATAAACGTGTTGCATAAACATCATGATGATTGTTATTCTTTGTGTGTATATTTAAGAGTAAGCCCTTCCTCATTTTGAAGTTTACGTTTCTGGTATGATGTCTCATATGAACCACTGCTGTCCACCGGACGACCAGGAACGCACATGTAAACGTGCGCAGTGATGAGAGTGCTGATCTGCGGCAGTTTGAGTGAAAGGGGGACCCGGTGCACCCTTCTCCTCCGCTCCGGCGATGACGGCAAAAACACCCATGGTTACCATTAGGCCACAAGGGACCACAGTTTGCAAGCAGTATTTAAAACCCTTTGCCGGCCACCTGATGGAAAAGGACTGTGCTCCTCACCCATCCCAAAGGTCAGGGCTATAAGGCTACAGCCTTCCTTCAATCTTCTGGAGGACATTTTTGACCTGTCACACAGAATATTCCAGAAGGGGTTCCCCCCAATACCATCACGTTGTGACATAAAGAGATAAATGAATATTCCTTAAAATGAATCAAAGCTATGCTAAAAGTGACATTTAAGGTCAACTGAATCCAGCATTTGCACTTCCTCCTAACCGGGCCCCCAGGGGGCATTGTTGGGTCTACCAGTGAGTGCTTCGAGCCCCTTGGGGGTGATAACCTCCCTCCTCCTGCTCAAAGATAATTCCTCTCACTCAATCCTTTCTTTATGCTCTTTCTGGGCCCCCTGGGACATATGACATTTTCGAGATGAGCAACCAGACAGCGTCAAACAGGACTCCAGTGTCAGGAACAGTGGAGGTGGGGGGGATCAGCTCCACTTCTGTCTTCTGGGGGGTCTCTCTTTTCATGAAGGGAATTACTTAAATATCGTTTTGTTTTCTGGCAATGTTGTCACTCCCACAGGTACTCATGGAAACAGACTCGCGGGTCGGATCAGCTGCCTGTGTGCGACCTTCCAATTCCCCCATTGTCACTTGAGAGGGGAAACATTTTAGCGAATTGTCGGTGAAGTATTTATTGTCAAAAAGGCAAAATGGGAGATTCTTCTTCTTCTACTTGCCTGTTCTTTTTTGTTCTTTTGTGGAAATGATATCAGACCCTACATACTGTCTCTGCTGTGTTTACGTTTGGTTTGAGATTTCTTGGCTTTTTATAAAGCTGGATATTTCATTCAAGAGCCTTTGGGTTACCAGCCCATCAGCCTTAACCCTCTGGGGTCTAGGGGTAGGGAACACACTTTCACTGAGTGGGACATGGTCACACATTTCATTCAATATCATAAACTTCATTCATGGCAAATAAATTATTTCTTATATATTAGTTTTGTCATTAAACTCACCTTAATCTTAGTGTACTTTTATTTATGTAATATTTATGTGAAGTTTGTAATTTGACATCAAAGTATAGACATTGCAAAATGCCGTTTGGAACACTTGCAGAAACATTATAAAAGTACACAGTAAGCAATGGTGGCAGTTTGTTTTGATCCCAGATATCTGATCACCAAAATCTCGGCTACATGACGATGACTACACTCTACTACCTGCTACCCCAAATGTTGTTGATGTATTTCAGTTATCTAGGGGTAAGATCCTTTACTGATAGTCAATACTCCGTGGCCCGAGAAGACCTTGAACAGGCAGCCTCCATGAGGGCAAGTGATTCAGAAGAATGCATCATTATTTTATTATATTCTGTCGTGCAGGATAGAGGGTTACAGCTGCTGCAGGTATTTATAGAATGCAGACTCTTTCATTTAAACTGAATGTTTGGCTCCTTCACCGTCCACTATTTGTATGAGAAAATTAATGGGTGTTCACAGCAGGAGCCAGTGAGCCTCGTCCGTCAGTCTGAGTGCCATTTTCTCACCATGCCAGGTGGAGGCGGCAACTGACTCTGAGTCTGAGAGCCGGGAGCTGCGGGAGTACCATTCAGTGGGGGTCCAGGTGGAGGACGACAAGAGGTATGGCTCTGCACACGACCTGACATGGGGGTCACCCCGGGACAGCCCCTGCCTCCCCGCCTAGCATGAGCCAATCACCGGCAGCAGATGGTCCGACTTGGCTGGTGTGGCTTTGTGCCTGTGTGTGTGTGTGTCTGTGCATGCATATGCGTGTTCCTGCATGCGTGTTGGGTGGTATGTATGTGAACACACATGCATGTGTCCTTTGGCGTGTGCTGCATCGGTGCTCTTACACAGGTATGTTGCAGGTATTTGCCACGTGCATGCCTTGCTCTAACCAAAGCCTCTCTCCGATCAGGCATGGCCGGTTCAAGCGGTCCAACAGTGTGACGGCGGCAGTGCAAGCCGACCTGGAGCTGGAGGGCTTTCCAGTCCACATGGAGGACAAGGGCCTGCAGTTCGGCGGTGCCTTCCAGAGGCACTCGGAGCCCAGCACTCCAACACAGTACGGGGCTGTCCGCACCGTGCGCACGCAGGGCCTCTTCAGCTACCGCGAGGACTACCGTACACCCGCCGAGCCGGTCAGCAGCCCGCGGCCCGAGCCCTGGCCCACAGAGGTGGCCCGTGAGCCTGGCGACACCGGACGCCTCTCACCTGGCCGCCGTGATGGCAGCTGGTTCATGCAGCTGCTTCACACTGAAACCAAGAGGCTGGAGGCCTGGTGCAAGGAGATGGAGCGCGAGGCGGAGGAGAAGG
Organism: Brienomyrus brachyistius; assembly: GCF_023856365.1. Lineage (NCBI taxonomy): Eukaryota > Metazoa > Chordata > Actinopteri > Osteoglossiformes > Mormyridae > Brienomyrus > Brienomyrus brachyistius. The sequence goes on from NC_064546.1 coordinate 24,599,478, forward strand.
ACCTGTCAGAGGAGAGTGAGTCCCTGCCGAGTCAGCGCAGGTTCCAACCTGGGAGTCTGATCACATGCACTGTGACTCAGCAGTCAGATATGTGTCGGATAGTCCTGTTATGTCTTCTAGAAAAGAACAGTTTCTAGGTAGCTGGTAGTGTCACGGTTAAGAACTGAAGTTTGCTGACCCATTTCCTGGGGAGGATCATGCTGTTGTCCCCCTGAACTTTTGACATTCTGCGTGAAGCTAGATAATGTATTTCAGCTAAGCAGTTATATCTGAAGGTCTGGTGTCTCTCAGTTCTAGATAAAAAGCAGTTATGCTCTCTCCCGTGTTCTTTCAGTTGCACCCTAAGGCTTGTGTCCATGTCTTGCAGTTCTAGGTAAAATCCGGAGCGCCGTGGGCAGTGCACAGCTCCTCATGTCCCAGAAATTCCAGCAGTTCTACTGGCTCTGTCAGCAGAACCTGGTAAGTGGGTGCGATGCGTCCGCTTGCGGGTCCTGTACTAAAGGGCCATGTGTGTCCACGAGTGTCTGTGTGCCAGAGTTTGCAGATGGGTTTTGCACGCGCCCGTATGGGTGTAATTCCACATGCCTGCCCCTGTCGTCAGGGTGATCGTGTGAGCTGGTCACATCCTCAGCCACCGCTACACAAGGTGTAGCCACAAGGTGACTGCGCAGGAAAGTGGGTAGGAGATGCGAGGGGGCCGTCATCCACCGAGTGGAGAGAATAAGAAGATCGATAGGGATCTGGGTCTCTCACCGATGATGAAAATGCCCCGAACGGCATCAGAGCAGCGCATGGCCGCATTCTCCTGACTCACGCTGAGGCGAGCGGGGAATACGGGAATAGCTCTGGCTTAAAATAGCGCCTGAAGCAGCCGCTATCAATCACCGGCCTGTCAGCTTTCATTCTGAGCACCTGAAACACACTCGAGCTCCACCAGGAATGCTAATCCCCATGCGGCTCTCCTCCTAGTGGTCCTCTCCGGCATTGCAGACAAAAGGGAACTCTAAATCCTTTGATATCCTTTGATAATTACTTTTCCGGAGGACATGGAATTCCCTTCTCTGGAAGTTGAATTGGTGTTTTGGCTATGCCCATCTTTTAAATGCTGTTTTGGTTTATTGTTTTGTCACAATTGCTTTTAATGAGCCCCTGAAGTTGACACACGCACGTCATGTGACCCTTCTGCCCCAAAATTATTTGGGATAATGACCTCATCCTGGATTTACCTCCTACTGTGACACATGTACAACTGTATTAAGCTGCAAACTTTGACAGGTTTAAAATTTGTTGGGTGACTCTTTTTGATGTGCATGTGATAAAAAGAAACTTGACAGGTAGGCCACTGGTCCGGGATGAGGACATAGACCGGGATGAGGACATAGACTACATATCTGCACCTCAGTAATGCATTGCACCGCACTCCGCATTTGCAAAATCCATTCCCTTTCTGAGCCGACGATAAACGCGAACGTTGTCTCGCCAAAGCAATTTCCATTTTTATAACAAGGACACAACGAGAATTTATAAATGAAAAGGCTGAGCGTGGTTCTCATTTTCTTCAAAAGACGAACCAGGATCAGTGGAAAGAAGAGGCTGTCATCCCCAGTGTTTCAGTGATTCCACATCTTGTCCCAGTCTAACCCTTCAGAATATTCCAGAAAAATTCAGCCCCTCTTTTTAAAATGACTGAGGGGGGCTCAACCTGTTACAAGCTTTTTGAAAGTACTGTAAGCTACTGCCAACGTTGATCCAGGCTTCCGATTTTCATAAAGGTTTTCTAAAGGGCAAGAAGAAAGTAGGAACTCTGAGGGCCAAATTTGGCTGGTTCTGCTTCTATGAGATTTTGGCTGATAGGACCCCCCTCTCCCCCCAACCTTCATCAAGGACAAGACAGGCTCCTGAGTCCCCCCCCCCCCACCCACCCCCGCCACTCACCACTATGTTACAGCACAGAATCCTGGTCCAAACATGAATGGGCATGTGTGTCAGTCCAGCTAGGCCTTTGCTGTGCCGTCTTAATAAGCGGCCACCAGCCAAACAATTTTGCAGCGAGAATCTCAAACGTGGGGTGAGACTGGATTTGTCTGTATGAAGGGGAACTGATGCATAGATCCAAGCACCAGTCAGCGGCCCCTAAAGCTTCATGAATAGACCTTGAGGCTACACTATTTCCTTTTTATTTATTTATATATATTTTTGTCACGTTGTGTCTTTCTCCCTAATTCGTAGTCTGAGCAATCTGCTTTTCATGTCATGAGTCATAGTGAGAAGTATTAGTCGCCGCGTTAGGTCATTAATTACTTTCACCTCGATCCTGTCATGAGTTTCTCCTCGACGCTCTCCCAACGCATGCAAACCAACTGCTGGGTTTTCCCGAGGCTTGACGAGGCCATCTGCTGGGTACTGGCGGGATTGAGTGAAACCACGCTCATTCAGAAATTCGTTCTGAGCTCCTTCCTGAACCGCCTAAGGAGACTTGATTTTTTGACATTAAGCCCTACCTCCATTACTGGGTGCCGTCCTGATGACATTTATCCCTTTTTGTCATAAAATGCCTCAGGCAAGTCTTCGGAACGCAGCGTAAATTGGTCTAGGTACATTGAACTATAGAAACGGGATTTCTGCTAACATGCCGGGTTTATAGTAGATCCAACATCTGTTTAGTCATTTTATGTAACTGCTGCAGTGGTTCCCAATCCAGTCCTCAGGGACCCTCAGACAGTCCAGGTTTTTGCTCCCTCCCATCTCCCTGTTCACAGTTTTGCTCCCTCTCAGCTCCCAAAAATGTGAACTGTCTCCCAGAGGAGAAAAATGGGAAACACTGAACGACAGGTTTTCAAAGCGACTGTGAAGGGTGTCGTATATTAAGTCAGGCTTCACATTTGTACTGGCATGACTGATACCTGAGGTGTCGTCTGCTCCACACCCACCTCCCTCACCCCCCATCACCCTCTGCCAGGACCCCAGTGCCATGCCCAGACCGACCTCTCAGGACCTGGCCGGATTCTGGGACCTCCTGCAGCTGTCCATCGACGACGTCACCGCCAAATTTGACGAGTTGCAGCAGATCAAGAACAATGACTGGAGGCTCATGGAGATCCCAGAGAAGAAGGTGAGGCTTCTAGGCGAGACCCTTTAAATCACCTGGGTTGTGTCCTTGTTCCGCTAAGTGAACCGGATCCTAATCTGGCCACTGAGGGGCCCCGCCGCCATATTCAGCTATATATTTTCCTGCTGTCATGTTTAAACACATGCAGCTGCAGAGAAAAACCACCCAAATCGCTCCCGTTAAAAACGTGGCTAAAATATCTTATGCGATAAACGTGCCCCTCTTGGGGTCTGTCATTATATCAGACTGGTTTTGGGTCTCGCTGACTCACCAGGGCCAGAAAGCGTCGTCGGCATTCGGGTTTCATGTAATTTGTTAGATTGCAGCGTTGGGCTGAACTTCCTGGTGCCCTGGATGCCCAGATTTAAATTTATGACCGATATGAGTGACTTTATATGCTGAAATTAAGCTTTGGCTGGGTATAACAGGCTCCATAATTCATACTGAGGGGCCAACCTTATCATCAGCCAATAGTATATTTTAAATCGGTGAGTGACAGGGGATGGTATTCTTTGAGGACCAATCAGCTTCCAGCTGGGGCATTATCCGAAGCCCCATCCCTACATATATGCCCCTGCTCTGCTGAATTGTAACCACAGGATGAACACACAGGCAGACAAACTCACCACAGATTGTTTCCAGAACTTGCATCGACAGCTATCACCCCTCTGCGACCGAAGGAATGACAGCCACCTGTCTCTTTACCTCCCCATCTTCCATGAACGCGGAGCAGCTGCCACCCCCTGTACCAAAGAAGAGCCTGAAAGGGCGGATGGGCGTGATGCGGGAGAAGTCGCTGGACCTCCCGGACCGCCAACGGCAGGAGGCGCGGCGCCGGCTAATGGCGGCCAAGCGGGCGGCCTCCTTCCGGCAGAGCTCAGTGGCTGAGCGTGCCGACAGCATAGAGATCTACATCCCCGAGGCCCAGACCCGCCTCTGAGGGTGCCCCCCCCCTCCTTTCTGGTCTCCCAGCTGGCCCCCATTTTCTGTCCTCACTTACGCGGTAACAAATTTGTGTTGATCCCAGCTAAAACACAAAGATAATATTTATCTAACCGTCTCGTGTTAATACGCTACTCTACCCCCACCCACCATTTTGCCCCAGCCACCCTCCATCACCCTTCCCCCATACAGTAGCAGCTTATTCTCCAGTCAGTGACATGTGTATCTGACAAAACAGCAGTGAAGAGCTGACTGTGTTCTGGTACCTTTCAGCGCTAACACCCCTGTAGTGTTTACCTAGCAGGTGTGGGGAGATGAGTTCTAGGCCCCCGTCAGGCCTTCTCAGAGGCCCACCAGCACTGGGGGAGGGGGGCTTTGGGCTAGAATCTAAGATGGGGTGAATACTCAGCTTTTCGAGCCTGTATAATTAGCTCTTAGTAAGCGAGGGGGGTTCGAAACCTGTTTAGTTTACGATTCTTTGGAATTCGACCAGGAAAACTGTCCTAAAATCCGTGCCACGGCTCAAGCAACCTCCGGAAAGGTGCGGAGGAGTTTGAGAATGCCAAGGCATCATCCTCTGTCTATCCTGCACCTCCATTCTATCACTTAGGCACCTGTAAATAATACCGCTTCTGTTTTCAATCATTCCGCCTCGACGCTGCAACAAGATATCTTGTGGGCGGAGTCACAAGTCATATAGTTCTGTACAGTAAATAATGAATGAATAATATTCCTGTTCGTATTTCCAAGGGAAATGTTAGCAGTGAAGCCCACTCAATATTGTTGCAATTGAATTGCAATGGTACGAAGACTTCAATTACGTTGGTTTTTACCTCACGTGGTCCGATTTTCCCTCCCTCTCGATTCCTGCACTTGTAGCATTTAAATACCGTGCGAAAATGCATAATAGATGCTTCGATCAGCTGCTGGCTCAAAGCAGAATGCGGTGCAAGCATCTCCCTTTCCCAGAGAATGGTGCATTCGTGTCACGTGGACTTGCCGAAGGTCAGCCAAGTACTTGTGTCCAGTCTTAATGAGGATGGGAGGAGAGTTCTGATTCTGCTAAGGGTGTTCTCAACCTGCGAATCAATGGACCTCCCTCACTCCCACAGGGATAAAGTTAGCTACGTTGGGCAGGGTGGGGGTTCCACATGTATTCTAAGAAGCCAAAAATAGAGTACGCTAATGTTGTTCAGCATGAGAAGAAAACACATTGATTGACCCACCTGAACTGCTAGACTAGCAGGACGCAACTGATGCCAGCACCCGTCTGGAGAAAGGACTGGCCCTGGCAGGAGAAAATCTGAGAATGACATGACGCTGGCGTGCCACTCTGCCCCCTGCTGATGCAGGTCTGGGAACGAGCTATGTGAACCCAGAACACGTCCCGAAAGCTGCACAAAATTGGAAAAAGATCACGCCGGTCGAGCTAGCTGAATGTGTGTAGAGACCGGTTCTTGCAAAGTCAGAATGAACTGGAATATCCTTTTAACGTCTTCAATGCTAATCTGCACATTAAGACCTTAAATGTAATTTTGCCACTGTAGTCTGAGTCGAATATTACTTAGATAGGCTCAAACAATTTTAAACTACTTCGAGATTAATCAACAGATGAAATGGTGCTTCTTTGTACTCTTGGGTCTTGTCTGATCCAATCTTAGGTAAACAATTTAAGCCACACGAATTGAATGGCGGAATTTGTTCATTTCGTATACAAATACATCTGTAAAGAGTTTATTTTTTGGCAGAGGAAATTGTCTAGTGTTCACGTCAATGTATTTGTCCATTGCATTATGATTTTTATGGTCACTGTGTGGCAACGGCCGAGTGCCAAGTGGCAATACCAGGGCACGGAGTGTCATGTGTCCAATCGGGATGTCGGCAGCAGCTGCAGACAGACTTACATGAAGGTGACCACATGCACCTGGTGGTTGGTGGTCACACCAGCCCTGCTGCAACAGGCCCATAATGAATACTGCTGAGTTTTGATCTGAGAGACCCTTAGGCCTTGATTCAAACAGCATTTCTTTTCCTTTTGCACTGATCTGCTGTCAGATTTATGCCATCCCTCGGAACTGCCGGGAATCAATACAGTGTATGGGGGCAGGGAATTGCATAAACTCTAAGCATGTGTGAGAACTGATGGGAAAAGCCCCCCTGTTTGTGTGTTTTATGAGGTCGTCAGCCACCCATCGAAGCCACTCGGCCTCGCATCTTTCACACTTGGATTAATTGCTAGTCTTGTGTCCTCGGTTGCATGTTTTTATACAGGTTAGAAATATTTTCACATACTGTGTACCGGAATGACTTGTTAAGCTGAGAGGGCCACAAAGGTGTGAATGACTAATATTAGGAAGTCTCAGTTCTGATCAGATTCAACAACGTGTATCCTGGAAAATCACGAATCTGCCTTGTGTGAGATGTGTGGGTGTTATTGTGTTTCTGCTACCACTGGCTGGTGAGGGATTCAGACATTGGCTTTTTAGAGTCATGTGACCATTTCCGTTCTAGCAGTCATGCTTAACGGCTGACAGTGGGCTGTCTGCAATGGAATAATGCAGTTGTGATTAAAATATAATTATCCACTCGTTTAACCTAATCCAGTCCCCCCCATTTTTGTAAATGTGTGCTTAATTTACCAGACAGCCTTAAAGTCAAACTTAAGCAAAAATGCCTATGAATGTATGGGTCACAAGGTGCAGAATCTGTGAAAAATAAAGTAACAAAAATTCAAGGGAATTAATAAATTAAAGGGCCATTGTTCTGTTTTCCCTTTCCGATTTTCAGGTTTCAAAGATAAGGCCCATGCGTGAGTCATTTCAATAGAGGCAGACCGTCACTGAAGCTTTCTAGGACTGTGTCCAAACCCCAAATCATGCTCATAGCCAAGATGTAATCATAAATCACTCTGCCAAAAATGACAGAAGGTATATGTGTGTGCTAAGCCGTCCGTCTGAGACCTGTTATCGTCAAGGGACTTTTCTCAACATCATGTAGATCAAACCTTGGACACGCAGTCGTTTCTGTAACATGCAGGGTTTGTGCGTTTATATCCAGGACCAATCATCTGCTGCTATCAAAGCTCTACACACATACTACTTTGCAGAGATGCTGCACAGACAGCGAAAAGTTAACATCTAGTGTACATGCATTTTATTTGAGTCTGCTGTAAGGGCGTACGTGAATCATTTATCCTAAGCTCTCGTTCAGTGTCACTTACCTGATAGTCAAGCGGAAATATCTGTCTCAATACCGGCACATAATTACTGCTCAGCACTTTGTGAAGAAAAAACCTTACGTCAGCCATGTTATTTTGTGAGTGCAGAGATGGAGCTTAAGGCTTTTGCAACATTCCCCACGGAATTTAACCAAAATTTAACTGATTGTTGATTAGCTTCCACAGAATTTATTTGGTACAATTATCGGCGTTTTAGGGGATCAAAAAAGAGGAGAATTTTTTATTTTATGGAAAATTGATTGACGAGTTGAAGTCAACACGTGTCAGAGTATTTATGTATATTTTTCAAATGCCATAAATTCTTCATATTCGTTTTTATTTATGCTAAGGTTAAGCTGTGCTGTAAATATAAATTGTACAGATGAGGAGAGATTTTTTCGGTGCCTTAAAGATTGAAATATTAAACCTAAAATAATTCTCTAAAGTTTGAAAAATAAGAACTTTAAATACTAATGGAGAATTGCCCTTAATGTAACTGTCATTTAAGCTGTTATATCTGAATAGGAATAAAAGTTTTGCCACATAAAAGCAAACAATCAAGAAGTCAGACGTCAGAGATTTAGTTTTTGCTAAACAACTAAAATGTCAGGGAGGAGTGGATATGATAAACCTGACGGTTTGATAAAGAAAATCGCGAATGACAGATGAGGATATTTCCATAAAAAATAACGCACTTTTTAACACAGCCTAACAATACATTTTCAATGACAGTAGAACAAGGACTGGGATGGATGGGGGGAGGGGTGGCCAGCGTTAAATGCTTTCGACTGTGCATTCATAGATACGCAGAGAATCATGGCCAACATGATAAACTGCCAATTATTTTTTTTGCGTCATAACACAGAGTTTTCAGTATCGGTACCAAGAGTCCGTAGTGAATGCAGAAATGCACTGATGACGTCATGATTCGAGGGAACCTGTGGTCCCGGGGGGGATGGCCAAGCTGTCGGACCATTCAAATAGCTGCTACAAAACCGAGCACTTTGATGCATCATGCTACCTAGGCATGCTAGAAAGGGCTCAGATGCGTTCTTCCTGTCGTCACTAGTCAGGTCAGGCTAATCCGCTATTTGTTGTTTCATTTCACACACGCAGGTCGGACCAGAGTGTCCATGTCAAATGTTTGGGACGTGCCGCAGCCGGACATTCCCGTCCTCTTTTGGGTTTGCTGCACACGCATTTACTGTGCTTGGAAAAAAATCAAACAAAATGATCGTAATCCAAAGTTCCTGAAGATTAGCGCCTTCTAGCCCTGTTTACTCCAATTTGACTTCATTATCTGTTCATGTGAGAAGCTGAGGATCAGACTAATTGTGATGGGAAAATGATACAGGAATAGGATAGAATATACAGAAAGGATGTTGTCTTTTTACAGTGTCCTATTTACAATGTATACATATAATAATCATCGTGTGATACAGAGGATGTAGCTACAGAGGGCTGTAAAGAGTTAACAACTGTGCATATCTGCATAACCTGATGATATATTGTGCCATATGTAGTTTTCCTGCTTTTCCGTTTTGGAAATCACCCAGGGGTCGCCGTCCACTTTATTTAGGCTTCTGCTCTTTGAAGGACACGGAGCGGCTGTGTTACGCGGACCCGTCGAGCGCGTTTATGTGTCTGGTTGTTCCGTTCAATGCAGCACCACTCTTCTTCTCTCTCGCGCTGGAGCTGGTCTTTACGTTAATTCTTGCACCGTGTTTGACACCCTGCGCGCTTTTCTGTGCCAGTGTAAAATGTGCATAATGTTTATATGTTACAAGTTATCATTTATTTCTTTTACGGAAAAGATCTTTCCTCTCAAAGGCATTTTAATACTCAAGTACTTCTAGTATATTTATGCTAAGAAATAAGCATTAAACCCACCGACGTAGCTCTAATTTTACTGTAAAATTAGCTGTGCCTGTCAGAATTTGTCAGCAAGGGTGAAAACAGAGAAAATCGCTGTAATATAGTTCTCATTATATTATTTTATTCTCCTCACCTTGGCTATAAACTGTGCGTAGTGTATAAATGGGTGGCTCTTTCAGCGTTACAGGAAAAAGCTGATTAAATCAGGGGAATGTGCATATTTAGCAATAATAGTCTTCTGTAGAAAGCAGCAGAATATACTGTTAAGCTTCACCCCCTGAGAATCTGTATGAGCGGATAATTATAGTTTCCATTCACTGAACTACCGGTAAACAAGTTAAAGTGCGTTCAGATGAAGACCACATAACGTGTTCACCATCGTTCTGTTTTTTTTCTAATGCAATTGCTGATACATTAATTGTGCATAAATATGTGCACAAACTTATAGCGATAGTCATTTCAACTCGAGTCCACCTAAAATGCTTTTAGAGAGGAAGAGCTTTGGGCATTTTTTTTTCTTTTCTGATTAAACATGAGTTACCATCTGGACAAATGTACACCACCTCCTAGATCATGGAATGTGAAACAATAAGTAAAAGGTAGATGTTTAGTAAAACTATTTTCAATTCTTGAATATCATATCAATAAAGATGAATATAAATGCCAAAAATTCATAATTTGTAAAGAAATATAGACATATAGAAATATATAAATATATGCTTAGTTTAAATCAAACTTTTCGCTTGTGTTTTAATTATAATAATTATAATTTGCATTATAATAAATTATAATTTGCATTACTTTGAATGAGTCATGATGGCATGCAAGACACTAATATTGAATGTATGAGTTTTCACGTTTTCGTTTAGAATAAATATTTTATCTATATGTCATTTTATTTATGTGTTTATTTACTGTCATTTTAGCTTTGAATATTACCAGCAGGTCTTACATTTCAATTTTACTGTCATTATAGATTTATTTTACTGTGCTTTAAGTGTTTTGCATCATTTCATGTTTTTATGAATCTGGCTCTTTAAATAGTTAAAGCACTGCTATTCATCTGTAAATATTTCTGCAATTAAATTTTCTAAGAAAATGTTAAATGCGTTTGTGTCGCTCTTCTGTTCCACATATATTTTAGTATATTTACTGTAAAATTGCAACTGCTACTACTTGCAATATCCTGGAATGAAAGATACAAAATGAGCAAAGTGCACGTCTTGGAACAAATTCTAATCAAGTTATGTACAGTTTCAGTCTGTCGAAGCATCATTTCCATCTTGAAATTGTGGCCTGCATTTCTGTAAGAAAAATATAAATGTATTTTTGTGGTATAAAAAGTAAGAATTTAGTAAGTTTTAATGCAGTTGTATACATTTTGATTGTGATTTTGATCGGTTACTGCAGAAAAATAATATAAATTATAAGTATAATAAGTTATTAATTTTGACTAAACTTAGCTGTATAATTAGTGTATTACGGCCACTCTGCAATTAACCGAAACCAAGGGGCGCAGTATGGTAATAGTTATCCTGGGGGGGGGGGGGGGGGGGTCCAGTAGTCTACCTTACATGGGCCATTTGATACCGAAAACTATGTGTAAAATTACATTTTGTCTGGGGTCCAAAATGTCTCCAGCCTGAACCACACCAATATTCTTACAGCACGGAAGTAACGTAGATTTAAGACTGCTCTATAACCAGGGACGGATTATGGGTTGTGTGGCCCCTGGGCAAAACGTTCGCGAGGGTCCCCCCCCCCCACCACCAGCACCACCACCACAACCACCACAATTCAAGGGCCCTTGGCAGCCAAACGCCCTCCCTATAGGGTCAGGGGCCCTTGTAGGCAGAGGATCAAAGAATGTAGGCCCTCTAAAATAGACAAACGAAAATACATTGTTGATAAGCGTTGCAAATTGTTTTGGGCTAGGGGCCCCACGGGCCCCCTGCACCCCATGGGCCCCTGGGCAGCGGCCCTGCTGGCCCGGTCCGTAATCCGTCCCTGTCTATAACCCATGTTTAGAAAAAGGCCATTACGCCTGAAGAGGCCGCTATAATATGCAAGGAAGAGCAATATGGTAGACGGACGCGGCACGTGCCTTTCGGGAGCCAGAAGACTTTACGGAGAAATGCGCCCTAATAACTACAGCACTTATGTATGGCATTTTTTAAATTGACTATATTTGAACATGTCTAACATACATATCAAACTATGGGACATTATACTGCGTATTTTATGGGATTATTCACGTTCACTCATAGAAAATGAGTATCACGCAGTTACAACCCTGCTTGACTAACTTTAAAACTGTTGATAAAAGTTCACCGGTTTCACTACACTGCTTGTATTTGTGTTTATTGCAACACATCTGCCCTCTCCTGGTCTGGTGGAATATTACTGCTACATGCCGCCCGCAAAACCGTCCGCAGCATGAAAGCGCACGCGGAAAAGTGAAGCGTAAACCAGGCTTCAGCTAAAATTGTTAAGTCACTTGTATTACAATGATTTTGGTAGTACTGCATTTTTTGAGAATCATGTGATCACAATCAAAGTCACGTGATAGCATCGGGTAACAGTAAGCTCAAAGTGTCGCTGGAGCTTGTGCTTATCGCTGGGGTTTAGCAGAAGTTGTGGTATGTTGTTCTCTGCCTGCTATGTTTCTTTTAAAATGTCTGTGCTGGTATATGCATGCGTATTTTAATTAGTCGTAATAGTTCGCGTTAACGTAGTCGTATTTACGGCAGTCTGGAAACGACTCTCTTTTTGCATTGTACGTCCATCGTCAGTTTCTCTCAAGAGAAAATAAAGTGACAAGAGTTAAAGCGTAAAATATATTTTCCTCGCTTTGTGACCTGACATCTGTACGTGTGTTATTGGGTCAATCAGTATTCCTGTATATTTTCTTTTGTCACGTATAATATATAAGTGCGTTTGTTTATATTTATTTGCCTATTTGTGATAATCACGTGTATAATCATATACTTTGGATAAATGAGTTCGTGGTTTTATGTGTGTATGGATGTTTTAAAATTTAATATTTCATTGAAGTTTGTTGTCACTTTGAATTAATGAAAGTATTATTATGGCCCGGTAAAATAGCAAGTCGCAGGTTGCCGTAGTCCGCGTTATGGTTATTGCTGTTGTGGTTTAAGTACTGATCCTGTCAACTGGTGACAGGCGCGTTCCTGCGGGAAGGACTCGCTTCTTTTTGCAGAAGACGGAAACAGGTTTGTTAAGTTTGGCGAACGAAATAAAATGAAAGAGAAAATGAATCTGCCACCGCCACACATCTGCAAATATACGTAAACACTGGCGCGCTTGTCACAAGTTAACACCTTTTAAACCCTAATTCCAATGTGCATTTTCATCGTCGCCTCGTAGGAACTTAGACGACATAGTTGGATGCTTTTCATGTATCACGGAATATATCATTTATTAGCCCCTTTATGTACTAGAACGACTTTCTGCCACAGTGAAAACAACGCCAATACTTGATTTATTTAACAGGACAGCGACTGGAAATCTGTAAGTCCTCCCGGTATAAAAAGGGAGTGACGCTGGAAAAATGGCATTTGAAGAAGATGGTTTTCCTCCACCCAGCGTGTTCACCATGGAGTACTCCTCCTGGGCCGTGCGCTATGCCTTGATTGGTGTGGGTTTCACGTTTTACAGTGTGGTATTCCTCCTTTCCCACATCGTCTCGGCCACCTGCTTCCAGACGTACAGCCTCCTGTTCCCTAAGGAGAAGGTGTTCTGGAATCTGGCGGCTACACGGGCTGTGTTTGGTGTCCAGAGCACGATCGCCGGGCTTTGGACACTCACGCAGGACAGCGCCTTGTCTGCAGACAAGGTGGCCGGCCAGGAGGACTGGTCCTGGTTTAACATCCTGACCGCCACGGGCTTCTTCCTGTTCGAGAATGTAGCGCTGCACGGCTCCAACATGGTTTTCAGAACCTTGGACCTACCCCTGGCCACACACCACTTCTTCGCCTTGGCTGGGTATGTGGGGGCTGTGGTGTGGGACTCTGTGGGTCACTTCCTCCCCATGGTGACGCTTCTCCTGGAGATGAGCACCCCATTCACCTGCATCTCCTGGATGTTCCTCAAGGTAGAGCATTTCCTGCTTTTATGGCCTGTCGTTTAATTTTTTAAGCACAAATAGCTAGACCTATGCTTACCCTCATTTCCCTATCCATAAAGTGAAGGGGAATGTTTGTTTGTCTACATAATATTTAAGACATTGTTGCATGACAGATTTAACTTTATGTAACCTGGGAAACCAGTGTTTTCCGTTTTTTATTCTGTTAATTTGATGTAGCTGGATCCTTGTGGTCACTGACAGCAGGTCTGCTTCTGCTTTGTACTCATCCCATTAAATTATTTACTCTCAATGTGACCAGAAGACCCCTTTTTGTGCCATTAACTCACAGGACACCAAGGTTCCTGGAACTTCATAACCTTGGTTCCTAAAAATGAACAATGGAAGTTCATTGTTCGTTATCCTTTAGAAGGGAAAATCTGGGGAAAGGGGAACCTGTGTGAAGCAGGCTTCTCTTTTACTGTGATTCCTGAAATGCTCTGGATTATTTTCTATGAATAACCAGGGACTTTCTCAGCCTTTTTCCCATTTAAAACATAACTGCTCACCAGTACTGATCCCTCGCTGTCTCTTCCACAGGCCGGCTGGGCCCACACACTGTTCTGGAAGGCCAACCAGTGGATGATGATCCACATGTTTCACTGTCGCATGGTGCTGACTTACTACATATGGTGGGTGAGCTGGTGTCACTGGGACGGCATCACGCTCAACGTGGCCCTCCCCCACCGCCTGCTCTTTTTCACCGGCCTGGCCCTGCTCACTGTCTTAATCAATCCCATCTGGACACACAAGAAGACCATGCAGCTTCTCACACCAGTTGACTGGAACTTCAGGGGAGAACCAAACCATAAGTCCAACAAGCCCCATTCCAGTTAGTGTGGCCAGGAAGTAAGGAAGCCTTTAGCCTGTCTGTGAAGGCTTCTTAGCGAGTCTGCACTGCACCTGTAAGCTGTCGGTGTGTTTTATTTTTGACGTGAGTTTATCTTGGATTCAGAAGCCAGTTATTTGCATGACGGATATCTGGGTTTTCAACTTCTGTGTTTTCGGACGGTGTTCAGGTTATAACATGCAAGCACATTTGCACAGTTAGCCACGCAGCAGCAACGTAAAGGATGTCACGTTCACCACCAAGTGTTGAACAAAGCATCCGGTTTTTGTTAGGGTATGAGTATCTGTGGGAGGCATTTTCGGCTGGGTTTTGGCTCCTGAGTATCCGCCTCGTAGAAAAGCCTTTTCTCTTTCTATTTAAACGTAAATGGCATCATTTTTCAGTGCCCTGTCATATTGATGACCTCGCGATGCCCCTTTCGATGTCATTCTGTTGTGCTCAGCTCATCTTAATTCTTAACTGAACATGCCCTTCGACTTCTTCCTTCAAAGGATATTTCAACTTGCATTTGACCAACGAAACGGAAAAAGAGGAAACGAAAAAAAACCATCTGCTGAATGAATTCTATAACCACAGCCTTTGTTATTGCATGGGCCTGATATTGATTGTGTGAATCTGCTGTTGTTTTGCACTTGAATTATTGGGCTGTCATATAGAAAGGTTGGGAAGTATTGGGACACTGGCTATTACACCCACAGGAACAAGTTATACCAAGACATCTTGCAGCTGTTAAAGCTGAAAAGGGGGACCGTCTCCATAATTATTGACACGTATGTATTTAGAATGGGACGTCATAAAAGTTCCTGTGGGTGTAATGGCCAGGTGTCCCAGTACTTTTGTCCGTATAGTGTAGATTTTTGAGCAGAGGTGTGCAGTTTAATTCACTGGTGTTTCTGTGCATGTTTTGGTTTCATACGGTGCTTTTGCTAAATTTATCAAAGAACAAGGACTGATTTTGCTGTAACCCAAAGCCGCCATGTGATTTAAAAGAGGAAGAACTCGACGATGGACCCTTCCTGGTGACTGCTGCTGGCTGCAGCACATGTCACATCTTTTGACTGCAAGGTGATATTTGTCATATTAAAGGTCAGTAATTGTTCTTTTTTCACTGATTGTTATTGTGTTACCATGTATTGTCTATGTCATGGCAAATACCCCCAGTATTCTTACCAGATGTTACTTACACAAGGGACATGAGAGGAACCATGCTATAGATTGCAGGCCGCCCCCCGCTCCATCAGTACGAAGCCGCGCACTTGCTTCATTGTGGTGTTCCGCACGCAGGGAAAGTGCGTGCTCTGAGAGGGGAATCTCCCCAGTATAGAAGGCTACGCTTGTCTGCAGCGTAAACACACTCGCCCGCGGCTGGCATGAGAAGCTGTGGGGTGTGTCCTGAAGGCACAGCTCTGGGCTGCTAAACGCTTCGGGTTCACCTGAGATCCCCTTCTGTTGTTAAAATGCTCAGTTTTTGTGTGTCTTTGTAAATGTAGAAGTGTAGAATGCCCCCCCCCCCCATTGTTTGGCTGACATTCTTTAGTTCTGATCCCCTTTGTTGTTTTTTGTTTTTTTATGCTAAACTTGAAGTAAACAAAGTTCTATTCTGCCTATGTATGGTAAATGGATTGTATAACAAGGAATTTAAGGTATAGCTACTGATCTTCCGCACTCACTAGCCACCTCCCTTGAATGCCTCTTTGTTTTTCAGTAAACTGATTCCTTTGTGAGTCAAATTGTGTTTTACTTAAAGGACCACAGCGAATTTAGTACAATACTCTCTGGCTGTTAAAACAAGAACTAAAAGTCTGGTTGAACTTCACACCAATATATTCACTGGCAGTATACTTACCATGAGTAATAATCGAAATGTACAAATTTTTTTATGATACTCATAAAATTCATTCATATAAGTCTTTCAGTTGTAGTGAGTGTGAAATGTTTGAGATTTTAATTACCTGTGGTCAAGGGCATAGCTTTTGGTTGAGCATTTGGGGGGGTTGTTTTGGCTGGTTTTGATTATTGGGGGGGGGGGGGGGGTGGTGGTAGCAACACATTAAGTAATAATACCGCAGTATGTAATAGCTCAATAGAATGTAACAAATTGAATGATGGTAATAATTAAGAATAACAATAGGGCGATGTCGCAATATAAAATTATGATATTGTCTATAGCTTCGTAACATTTTGTCCAGTTATTACACAATGCTGCACGGTGTGTGACAGCCCATAATGTAATAACATCATATTGTGTGATTACATTTTGTAGAGTTGTTACATGATGTGGTGTATCAGTGGGTCACAACACGCATGGCCCCCCATAATTATACCCATGCCTGTGGTAATCTGATAATTAAATCTCCTGTGAACAGTTTACATGCATTGCTTTAATGGCTGCCTTTTAAAATCTTCCATGTTCTAGGCATACTGCACAGCACTGTAATAATATGGTAAAAATCTCCATTAAGGTGTGTAATAAAAAATGTAATTTTGAACAGGTGTCCCCCGACCTTCATTGTGCCCGTTCCGTCACTGGAGCAGTTTTCCATAACCGCTTATGCAGTGCGAGCTTGCAATTATTTCTCAGGTCTCAATGCAAATGTGGCAACGGGTAGCTGCAAGCCGTCTGAGTGTCAATTAGCAAAATACCATTAATATGACGCTTGATAACTGCTGCCCTGAGTGCGGTAACCCACACACATGGTAATACATACGACTGTCAGCGTGGAGTTTAAGAAATGTCACTGTGACAAATTTATGTCAAAATTCTGAAGGGAATATACATCATTGTTTTTATATGTGATATATAAATTCATCTTTGTTTTGTACACCTGTGAACGTTTCACATTTCTAATTGACACGTTTGTTTTGTAATATGAATATTTAACTTTTCGTAAGGCGCGATGGCACTATCTATCCACCAGGGGGAATGCTAGTCACTTGCTTGCTCATCGCCTAGTGGCCTCGCGCCTCCAAGATTCCTGGTCTCCACTCTGGCTCTGTGTTTGTGTGAAATTTAACATGTTTTCCACTATTTTCTGAAAATGTCAACATTATTAAAACTTCCAGTTAATTCTAAGTACTATATATAAGATGCCATCCTGATTTAAAGGCTTAAAGGGATTAGTCACTAACGGGAATGGTGAAGCCAGAGGGTCAAAGCAACCAGAAGGTATAAAGTAAATATTTTACGTTTTCGACAGCACGAAGGTAAGTGCAGATGCATGCCTTTTTCTTATTGCTAATATATTGATTGTGAAGAAGCCGTTACTTATTAAGGGGTATTTGTTAAGAATTAAGTCCAACTCTTCCTCTGTGTATTTATTTTCTAATATCTGTGTGTTTTTCGCTGAATTGGTATTAATTGCTATAATCTTTGTTAAAGCTACATCCTCCTCAACGTATGATTCGTAGCCATTCGCTGCATGAAGCCAGGTCACGTCAAAAAGAGTGTATTTTTTTTTCTTTATCCGGTGATATTTATGTCACCTAACTCTGTCTCTTCCTGACATGACGTGTCATGCAAAAGTACACAGTTTTGGTTTGGGACCACATCCATAGTAGTTGATGTGTCACATCCTGACATATCCACTACTTGGGGAACGTGTGATTGAGCATGAAGATGTTTAAGACGGATTCCATCTTCTAAAACTTGCTTTAATTGCCTTCCTACTTTTCTCCCAAAGGGCAGTGTATCCCATTATAACTGCATCCCCATTTTCCTTTTCGTGCAAAAGTTACTGCTTGCCTCTTGAGAGGTTGCATTCTATAATACGCAGACATGGTGGCCTTTCTGCCGTCTACCAGTGCGCACGTTTCAACGTGGCGATGGTACGCGTAGTCACCGCGGCCCGGATTTGCACCGCTGGCTGGCAGACTCGGTTTCCATAATTGTACAGCTGTTCGAGGACGAGCCACCTCACGGATCACGTGGGGCACTCTGGAACGCCGCGCTCAGACCCAGGCTGGAAGAGGAGCGCGAGGCCGAACATCGGGTGATTGATGTCTCCGTTGGCCAATAAGTGCTCGGCCCTGGGAATGTGCTCCAATGGCGTTGCAAGTTGGGCGAGGTTACATTTGGAGCCAGTTTGCATTGGGGAAAGGCGGAGGAAAATGTAACAAAAAATAATCGGGGATGCGACTGATGAAGGAGACACCGCGTATTCATTTTGACATTAAATAACTTCCGAAAGAAGCCGCCAAACTACAACAGCCTTAAAAACGGTGAGCGCTCTGAATTTTCCTTTAAGTAATTTAATCATTGTCGACGTGAAAGAGTTATAATAGAGTGAAGCTGAAAAAGTTCTGTGTTATTTCCCCCAGAGTCCGAGAGATTGTCTTCGTGGTGTAGCTTCGCGTTCTTCTACTGCTGTAAATTATGTTGTAACAGTATTTTTTATACGTTTTGTCTATCCACACTTCACCGTTAGCTTGAGAACAAAAGTTTTTGTATGAAAAACCTCGTCCCTACGTTTGCTATAGCCGCAGTTTTCAGATTTGCAGCTAAAAGATTTGGGTGAAGTAATAAAATCGGATGAATTTCTCCTCTTGCCAACTGGAAAAATAATAATTTAACGACGTCGACCCATCTTTTGGCCATGGGAAACTGATCTAAAACCCCTTTTAAGAAGTACATTTGCAGAAGCATCTAAGAACGAATTACATTTTGCATTTGTACTTATTGTATTGCCTACCGCAAAGGATGTTGAAATTCACGTATAATTTTCCCACAAACTCCCACCCCCCCACCCTTGACAGGACTCCCTATGACTTAACCCCGCTCGGCAGTTTAACTGGTTATCTGCAGCTCATATAACTGGCAAACCGTACCCAGTAATATATCCCCTTTGAGTCCTGAAGTAGGACCCTGTGGGTGTGTACAAATATTACTAACATGCGAGGAAACTGACCGTACGGATGTGAGTCTTCAGGGATTTAATGTCATGTGTTCAAACTGGAAATGGGCACTTTGGCTCTGCATTTCGCGAATGCACACACAACATGTCTGCTTTATTTGCATAGTACTTCAAATCAGGGTAACCCTTCAATAGAACATTGCGGGGATGCTCGTGATGACCCTGCCCCCTCCGTTCACAGACATATGCAAGTTTCGCCATCACGACTGCTTGAATAAAATAAAATTAATTCAGTCTTGTAAATTCGAATGAATAAATGCATTTATGTGGGAAAGTAGACATGGCCGTGGGCAGATAAGTGTGATTATTTTTTTTACTTGGATTTTCAGCACAGTCAAAGACCACCTGGAAAACCTTAGCATTCCACCAGTGGTGTTTCTAAGCATACATTTTGAACTTTGGCTGTGTTGACACATGCATCGCGGACCCAGAAGCTGGGTTTTGTACAAAACCTCTAGTTAAACCATTCCAAGCACCTAATTTCTGTTGCATCTTGAACTAACCCACTTAAGAATGGATTAAGGAATTTGTTGTACATACTATGCTCATATAAATAATGTTGGTGTTTGTCCTCCAAAATGTAGCTGTTTCCTTATGAAATGCACTCGTTCGATGCAGAACAATAAATGAAGTTAACCAGGCATGATTTCTTCTTGCCGTGGGCGGCATGAAATGATGGAAACGCTTGCTTTAAGGAGCAGAAGCAAGGTGGAGGCTTTTCTGGAATGAAGTTTACTCTCTTCTGGGACTTATATCCTGTGGTGTGGCTGGAGTGTCTTTGGGCACAGTGGGGTGAGGGGTGATGTGTTTGCTTCACTAACTGCTACCTTCTCAGATGCAAGAAGCTATGTATTCTTCTAGTTTGCAGGGTCTTTGTTCAAGGTGCTGGATTGCTGAATAGATGCTGCCTTCTCCTTCTTCTATGGAAAGTGCCAGATTTGCTTTATTTTCCACTTAGTACTTCAGATTTTGCTTCAGCAAAAATAATCAGTAGTAAAAATATGCTACGTATAAGCTAAACAAATGACTTTTGAAGTATCTTATGGGCAGGTGCCATGTGATATTCCATGAGAATTCGCTGTTTTCTGTCCTAAATATATCCAGGCAGAAAGTGGTCTGGGGAAACCGTGTTTCACTTCACTGAGCCGTCGATGCTCTGTCCGCTGACCGCCCCTGTGCTCTTTGGTATCATGTCAGTTCCTGCCTTCTCGTCTGGCCATGGTGGGGCCCGGCCCCTTATAAAGATCAGCGATGGAAACATGTCCTCAAACATGGGAGATCACAGAAATCTGTGATTAATTTGGACTTTAAGTCCGGTACCATTTATGTAATTTGTGCACGGAATAATAATTGAGTTTCATTGCAGCTCTAGAGTTCATGGTCTGCGGTTTATGGTATAAGGATTTTACTGGTATTTATTTACAGAACAACTTGGACAAAGACTTTACATCTCCCTGCACAAACTGAAGGTGCAGATGAGAGGGAGGACAGTCATGCAGGCCTAGATCTGGGAGATTTACAGATTAATTTGGCACAGGATTTACTTTGCTCTCGCTCTGGCGTGGAAGAAATCAAGCACTCGTTCATCTTTTGCTGTTGACCCATGTCTGTGAATTTCAGCATGTGTGTGAGGCCCTGAAAAAGCCTTATGTGTTAATTCTGAATGTTGGGGTATACCAGTTAAAGGTCAGTGATGATTCTAGCCTATGTAGGATTAATGCTCCTTACATGTTTATTTACTCTATCAGGTTAACTTTAAGTAGCAATGTGTGCCCCTTGGAAATGACGGGCGGTCTCGCGTTCGCCCTGTGTGCCAGCCACCATCATCTGCTTTCTGCAGAGGCGTCGGGATCGGAATGCCTGAAAGCCATTAGATGGGCTGTTTACAAAGACCCCTTTGGGCTCTCGAGAGCCACCGGGCACACAGAAAATAGCATTCTGATGATGCCGTGGATTTTCTTGGCTCGGGTAACGGGCTGAGTGGGCCGGACCTCCGCTTGGGTCATACGGAGGCCGTGTTTTTTGTTGCCGTGCTGCTCTCTCTCAGGTCTGCCTTTCTTGTCCTCCAGTGTGTCCGTTCTTCAGTCGTGCGTCCACACTTCTCTGAAGATCCTGCCTCACGGTGATTATAACAGGGCGGATTATCACACCCATCTGCTGTTTGGATCCTTTGAGGATTTCGGCTAGATGTTGCTAATGATTTGTCCGTTTTACGAAGGAGCAAGACCTTACTTGTGTGGAGGTTCTTGAGCTGAGTCAGGGTTTAGTCACGCTCGTGCTGGGTGTGCTGGAGGGGTTCCAGCATGGTAATGCTGCAAACTTGTGCCATTAATCCCAAATCGTGTCTCTGATGGGATGCGTTTGCCTTTGGTGGCCCTGAAAATGTGTAGCATAGCGCCCCCCCCCCCCCCCCCAGACAGTGTCGTTCAGCTTGCCCCAGTCATCCGTCCTGCAGTTGGGGCACAGGAGGGCATTAATGAAGAGGACCTTCCCCTCAGGAAATGTAGCTGAAGGAGTTTTAATTTCCACACCCGTGTAATTAGCTGCGAGCGCCTGCGTGACAGCCTGCCTGGCTAGGGCGGGGGGGGGGGTTGCGTCACTCACAGGGTGAGGATGTTTTATAAACATCCTGTCAGGCACCAATGAGCAGAATGCATGGAAATTTACCCCAGTGCATCTTTGGAGATGTGCATGCAAACCTACCCATTGGATGGTTAGCGAGATGCTAACTGGTCCTCTTTCACTTTTGGATTTCTCCATCTCTGTCTGCAGTGGGCCCAGAAGCCTGAGCAGGGGATCACTCTGCTCCCAGAGTGGCTGGTCTCCAGCTGCCCTCATTCAAATTACATCACTTCCTGTCCGGCTGGAACTTTTTTTTTTTTTTTTTAACCCCACTTGATTACCTCGCTGTGGTGCCGACTTTGTGCGCGGCGAGTGCATGCAGGGACCTTGTGAACCCTGAACTCTGAACTCAGAGAAGGAGGGCTGTGTCGGATAGATGGATGCAAGGCAGTTTGCATCAGTTTTGCATCCATTAGCGTCAGTCACGCTCATCGCCAGAGTGCTGAAGTCTTTTGGAGTTGGGACAGGGGAGAGGAGACGGGCGACCTCATAAATTTCTAGAAGTGCTCATTAATGCGGATTTGTTCTCCTTAAATCAAACTTTGGCCTTCGCCAGAGACGCACACGTCTTCAGCCTTGCACAGGAGGTAGCGCTAATTGCTGTTATTTATGTGACTGTGATTATGTCCTTCTATATCAATGCACTTGAATCCCCAAATATGGGCTTTTGATCTCCTAAAAATCTGTTCTCCGCTCAGTGTGACGTCGTCCTCAAAATTCATGGCGCTGACACAAGTACGTTCGGCATTGCTTTCTAGTGCATGGGTGGGTCTGTTACACAATGCTTCTCAAACATGACTGAACTGCTACTCTTATGATGTAGCAAAAACTTTGGGGGGGGGGGGGGTGGAGTGCTGACACTCCTGTCTTGCTATTTTGGCACTTTGAGGTAGATGTAGAAAATGGCCCAGTTATATTTCAGTCGGTGTGGTAGTTGAGTTGTTGGATGGGTGTGAATTGGTAGAGCTGACCGCAGGGTTTCCTATTTTTCCGAATCTGGATCGGGAGCTGCAGCCACAAAACACGTAAGTGCGTCCTGTGGTGCTAGAGACCTGTAACGACATGTCCGGGCCAAGCGGTGGCTCAGCCCTCAGGCCCTTGAGGTTGGGTGGGAGGGGGTTCTGTGCATTTTGTAGTATCCCGTGGTGTCGACTCATGCTTCGATAGATGCCCCCTGGTGGTCACTAGACTGCATGGTTTTCGGTTACGTGCATGACAACGCATTTTTCACGCAGCGGTTAGGCAGAGGACACCGAACCCGGAACGTGAACCTGCTACAGTCAGCCTGCGAGTGTCCTTTAACCCTCACTGCACATGTGAGAGGTGTTTCTCGGGGGGGGGTGTGAGTCCTGCCAGCCTGCCGGCTGTATAGGGTGACAGAGCACAGCCAGTGCAGTATTGTTTTATCCCTGTGAATAAAGAACTCATAAGCATGACTGCCTTGGGGGGGGGGGTTGGTCAGCGTTGGATCTTGGCTTTGTGCCTCAGCTGAGTGCCCCCACTGTTGAATGGAAGAAGATTCTTCCTTCATTTTTAAAAGGACTTCTTTCTCTGGGCCTCGCTCTATGTCTCGTGTGTGTGTGTGTGTGTGTGTGTGTGTGTGTGTGTGTGTGTGTGTGTGTGTGTGTGTGTTGTGTGTGTGTGTGTGTGTGTGTGTGTGTGTCTTTTTCCCTCTTTTTTTTTTTGTGTCTTGCTCAGATCCAGATATAGCCTAGAGGGGAGGGAATGGTCCAGCCTCTCTGGCATAATGCCTTGGAGTGGCCTCAACTTTGACCAGCTCCCTGGATGCCTGGTGCTGATATCAGTTGGTCACCGTAACTTGCCATAAGATTCTCCCCCCAGCTTCCTCCATTGTGCTGCTGACAGCCTTCACAATGCCTGCCAGCGTGATGTCCATCGCGGTCCTTCCAGTTCCTGGCTGGAGCCATCAGCTTCGTTCCCCGATCCTGTTTTACACGGGAAACGCCCAGATCCCAGTCATGGCCGTCTGTCGTCCATGCCCCTGTGCCCACGGGTAGCTCCCCCCAACCGCCCCGAGTCAGATGTTTACTCTCCTCTTGTGTTCCGCTTTGTCGCTGTAGCATGAGAAATTCCGTCACCCTCATGAAGAACACAGTGTGTTATGGCTAAGGCGTGCTCCTTGTGGTTAGAGCAGACCCACTGCGGGGTGCGATGAAACGCTCCGAAAAAATGCGACGGTCTTTCCGCTTCTCCGTAACTGTCTGTCTCTGTTTCTTCTGCGCACTTGGGTTTCTCACAGCATCCATAGTGATTTACTGATGTTCTGTGTTTATCTGAATATGTAGGGCTTTTTTTAAAAGGTTCCCAGAGTCTGAGACAGGCCTGGGCTCGGCATGGCTTTGATGTAACGACAGGGCTTAGGTTACCCAGCTCAAATGTTCAACAGCACAGCTTCATTCATAGCGAGCAAGGATAACTGCGCACAGCAGAGTCCTGAGGATAAAGATTTTCTTTTCTCATCGGATACGGCCGCCATAGCTGCACTGTAATCTTGAGATCTCTATCTGTTGTGTCTCAGCCTTGGCAGAAGAGTGAAGATAAGGAGAGAACCTTTTCAGGGTGTTCGAGGATGTGAGCAGCGTCAGTGTCTAGCCATCCATCCGACTCCTGCCTGATAATCCTGGTCAGGGTCACCGGGGCAGCACAAGGCACAAGGATGGGCTGAACCTTGCATGAGATGTCAGTGCGAGTCAAGGAAAGGCTGGCGGTAGCTAAGAGTGATGGGGAAAAATAAATGCCGTCGCTTGTGGTTAATGCTGTGAGCTGATCTGTGTGTGAGTCCAGGACTGAGCCCCGATGCTCCCTGATTTACTCCAGACTCGGTGTACAGGAAAAAGCTCCACCTGCAGATCAGTGTGTTTCTTGGTTACGTTTTGTTCGGTCAGTTGTTTGTTTTCACACCGAGTGCCTCGTATGTCTCCGGGACTGACGGGCTGCAGCTCCACCTTTTGTCTGCCAGATTCGATTGGCCAAGACTACGGGCTGCCAGTTACACTGACAAACAGCTGGAACACAATAGGGCTGCCCCCCCGCCCCCACCGGCGTGTGTCCGATGGCAGCCAAATGAGCTCCCCTGCAGTGCTCGAGATGCTCGGCGTCATGTGACCTGCATACTGTCATTGTCTAGTGTGCCGTGGTTTCTTGTTCTTATCAGTTAATTCGCTTGCTTTTCTCCCACCTCCTCTTCGCAGGGACATGCGTGGTGGCTGCAGGACCCCCCCCAGGCTGTTGAAGCGAGCCTTTCCAGCACGGTGAAGCCTCATCATGGATGTGGAAGAGTTCCCGCCCACCGCCCCCTGAGAGTAATGTCAACCACAGTCCCATCTATTTCTGGCTGGACCTCTTCATTCTGCCCGGGGTTGGATTGGGGGTGGGGGGTGTTGGTGTGGTTCTTTTGATTGTAGAGGGCTGTGTGGTTAGTGTACAGAGGGTGTGGCATAAAACAGCACCACAGGCAGAAAGAACAGGACTGCTTGCCGGTGAGCACTGCAGTGCTTGCGTCTTTTGCATAGAGATATCCCCCCCCCCCCCCGTTTGACTTAAGGGGGGGGGTGTGTACGGGGGCAGGCAAACAGAACATGCATTGTGGTAATGAATCAACAATAGTGAAGCAGGCTGGGGGTTGTAGCCCTGTGCAGCAGGCTGGGAGAGCTGGTGTGGTGTGTTGGGGCGGACTGACTGTGATCCCCCCCCCCCCCCCCCCCCCCCACAATTACATTCGTAACTGGTGGACCTTAAAATGGGTCAAAGTCAGGCTGTGAGATGAAGATGCAGGGGCTCGTACTCGTGTGCTAATCACCATGCCTTATCGCCCTCTCGGCACTGCATGGGTGCTGGGTGATTCACTGTATTACCATGACTTCCCGGGCAGTTCGGTGGGCTCACACAAACTATGCAGCCATGTCCGTTACCGCAGTGCTCCTCTATCCTGGCCTCAGGGACCCCCCAGACAGTCCAGCTGCCAGGGAGTTGGGAGGGAACAAAAATGTGGGCCATCAGGGGGTGTCCCTGAGTACGTGTTTGGGATCCACTGCGTTATGGGACAGGCTCCTCCTGGACTGGGAGCTGGGGCCCTTTACAGCGATTGTCCGTGTTAAGAGGTGTCAAGATGTCTCTGCCCTGGCACCGCTTGATTGACGGCAAGAATTGAAGGTCAGCAGTGGCCAGTGATACGGATCGTGTTGCGCTGACATCCCCTGACACCGCAACTCAGTTTGAGGCAGTGACAGGTGTCTGGTTTCCGCATGTTTCCTAAGAAGGGGATCCTTCCAAAAACCGTTATGCTTCTTCATAAGGATCACCGGGGGGCGGGGGGGGGGGGAGTGCATGAGTGATCTGGCGGAACAATCTGCGTGTGCCATCGCTGCCCGTTTCTAACCCATGGGAAGAGTTATGCCGGTGATTGATATCTCCTAATTTCTCCCATGCTTAGTGTTTTGTTTGACTTTTGATGTATCATTAGTTGTAGATGTTTCTTAACAGACGTTATGTGACCCTTAAGGACGGCTCCCTAGTCATCTGAATACTGTAAAAGAAATGGGTGGGAGAGTGAATTTTCAGGGCTGACCGTGTTATGATTCATTGTCCAGAAGGCTGCCCTGCATTACCAGTCAGTTTCTCCGTTTCTCCTCTTTGTGGTCAGAGTGAGGAATCTCTGGAATGTTCAGGGCCAGGTTATATGCCCTTTCCATGCTTGACATTTCCACAGATGAGATAAAATTCATCCAATCAGAGCTTTGTACCACGAACCCTCTGCGGTTCTCCTGGGCTTGCTGGCAGGCAGCGTGGCCTCATTGAGCCGGGTCAGCTGCCTCGGCTTCCGGAACCTCCACAAGCCTTAATAGGGAGAATTCCTTTGTTTGTTCCTGTAGAGTGAGTCACGAAGTGGGCTGCCCTAAGTGTCCCTTTGCTGAGCTTGGCCAGGGAGCCGTCGTACTGTGGAAAGCGACTGTCGTTGGCGAGCATCCATTGCATGCCACTCGTTGATGTCTGTCTCTTTCACTTTAGGAGATTTGAATATTTGCATGCGATTTGTGGGCTGCGTGTGGCCCCTACCTGCGATCAGAGGGTCGCTGGATCAAATCCTATGGTCGGCTGAGTGATTTCATAGTTAGACCTTTGAACAAGGTTGTTAGCCCCCAGTGCTCCAGGGACTGTATGTCACTTTGGGTAAAAATCTTATGCTAAAAAAAAAAAAAAAAAAAACATTTAAATGAATTTCTGGGCTAACTGCTTAGAACATATGCAAAATGAGGGACAACATTCTAGAACCTGATGTCTCTTCAAAGAAAAGTCTCTTTCAGACAGTGTGGGCTTTGGTGGGACAGGAATGAGATTTAAACTCGCTCTCTTGTGAGTGTAACCTTACTCTGACGGTACCCCATCAAGCCCTCTGAGTAACGGGATTAACATGGACCATTGATGTATTCATGGTCACTCGCCATCTTCCCATTTCCTGCTTGTCGGATCTCAGCATGGAAACACGTTCGTTTTTCCGCGAGTTGTTTCCTTTCTGTTAATCATTCCTCGTTGGCCCCTATTGAGAAGCTAGCTGGGAACTTAATATCACCCCGCAGGTGGTTTGAAGGCCTTGTATCCTTAAGGAGACGTACGAGGCGAGCCACATGTATATGTTACTGATTCCATGGGTGCTGTTCTTTGGATGTGAAAGGAGGGCCTCCCTGGCCTGTCCTGGCCTTTTTCTTGATCTTTCACATTACATCACATCACGTCACATGACTTGTGTTGGTACCCAATCTTCAGGTTGCTGGACTTGCTGTTTAGTTCCATCAATCCCGAGTGGTGTCAGTGTAGGTCTTAGTGCTCAAACCTCGGTTCTGAGGGTGGGGTCCGGTCCGCCTGCGGGGTCTCTGCTAAGTCCTCTGTCATAATGACAGACTTGGGTGGGTGGGCCACACCAAGAGCTACAGCCATGTGATTTGTCTTCTAAAATAGACCACCGTGCCATGTGTGCGGTCCAGGAAGCTCTTCCTTGGACCTCTCTGGCCGTTTGCAGCTGTAACACATTTTGCTTGCGGTGTAAACATGTGACTATGGAGGGCTGGCACTCCACTGGGCTTTGCTAGTTTAACCTCTGACCTTTTATGGGCTTTGTAAGGAAGTGCAGCTGGCTGTTTTGTTTATAAAAGTGTGCATATAAAAGTGTGCATATGTCTATGTCTAGTGCTAGATGTGGGCCCATCCTTCACCGACGAGGACGAGGGGGAGCAGTTTGAGTTTGATGACAGCGGAGACGAGGTCCCTGAAGCTGACAGACTGCCCCCTGCCCCCCCGACCCCCGACTATGCCAGTACAGCACCAGCGGCAGGTGCCAACGAGGAGCTTCCAAAGCCAGCTGTCAAGGAGAATGACTTGCTTCCACCATTAGAGGGCACCACTGCTTCTAGCGCCGACATTAGCCTTAAAGGTTGGTGGAGGATGCACACTGATCGTTTTTCTTTCCTTTTGACGTCAGTTCTCCCTGATAATTGTTCACACACTGTCAGCTAATGTTGGCATAAGTGAATTGATTGCGGTGCTGTTTCAGTGGCGGGGGGCTTGCCGGCTGGTCCTCTGCACACTCACCATCGTTATGAGCACCCAAAGGTCCGTGCGATGAAAATGGGCGGAGACAGAGTTGAGGAGCATCAAGATGTTGAGTCAAAGTCAGGCTTCTGACAAAAGCTTACTCAGCAAAAATGGCTGAGTTGACATTTATTTTATTTATCAGACGCTTTTGTCCAAAATGACTTAGAAGCAGGATAAAAAGCACATTACAAACGTAAGGCCATCAAAGAGTGAATTGTGCTTAAATGCAGCTGGGCTGAGCTGCCAGTGAACGGCCAGGTACAAGTGTAAGTGGTACCAGAGCCGGAGCTACAGAACATCTCCCAAACGAAGCAAGAACCTAATAAGACTGCAAGTCAAATGAGCAGAAAGTGCAACATGAAGATCATTCAGGGAACCTGGAGTGGTATTAGGCTAGTAGAGATGTTCCTGGAACAGATGGGTCTTGAGGCATTTCTTGAAGGTGAGATGAGTCTTTCCTACCCTCAGAGTGTGATGGCTTCTCCAAGGACATCGCCCTGCCCCCTGTCGCCCCTGCCCCCGGCCCCCAGGGCAAGGTGAACCCGTACTCGGTGATCGACATCGCCCCGCTACAGCAGCGACCCTCGCCCCCCTCTCTGGAAACGGAGGCTGTGTCCCCGAGCGACGCCCCCCAGAGCCCGCGGGTACCACCCGGCTACGCCGTGCCTCCGCCCCGCGATTACGCCGTGCCCTCCAACGTGCCCGCCATCACGCCAGCCTACACCACGCCCGTCATCATTCGCCACCTCTCCGCGGACGAGGACGGTACGGCAGGATCATGCCCGCACTCACCCTGCTCTTCCCCTGCCACCCAGGAGGAAGCGGATGTGGAGCTTGGTGCTCTGTGTCGCTCTGTCTTGGCTGTGAGGGTTTTCCTGTTTTCTTTCCTTTCTGCTTGTAGTCGATCTCCAGCACGCAGCCTGGCGCTTTGGTGAGGCGACATCAGCCGGACCGTCGCTCTGTTTGGAGTGTCGGTTTGGCTCCTGCTCATTTTTTTTGTTACAGAAGCGTGTTTATCAGGGGGCTTTTTCAGGAACGTCCCAGGGCAGTTTACTGTTAAGTTAAACAGGAAAACCTTCACGGTGTGTTTTTTTTGAGCACGTAGGAGGTCATTGGAAGTAGCGAGAGAATCATATTGGTGTGTCCAGTCGGGATAATGGTGTGAATTTTGCTGTCGCCATTGGGATGACAGGGACAATTGAGGAGGTGCCACTTTGCCGGTTCCTAATAAACAAGTAATAAAAAGGCCCCTGGAAACTGATCTGGGGTCTGTGGCAAGTTTACAGTATAATATGACAATAAAGAAATGTCGAAATGTGCTTATTTATGTGCGGGAGTACTCATGGAAATCTGCAGGCATTTATTGGATTTTATTATGAATGTGTCTTTGTAACTCTATACATCTTAAAGCATTTAATCATTAACTTTTCTAGAGATGGACATTATCGCATTTCTCAAGTTGCAGTCTCATGCTTGCCCTCTGGTGGTGATAATGTGCAATACTCATTTCACAGTGGGTAGATTGATGCATGTTCATTTTAATATACCCATCTCTGTCATTCCTGCCCGTTATGATGTGCCTTTTGACATAAGTGTGACTCCTTCTCCCTTCCTTCCTCTCCACAGTCACCGTTCTTGGGACAGGTAACATCTCTTCTGACAGGTAAGCAATGTAAATGAAGTATAGACACACGCACATCCCGCAAATGAGTGTGTTACCTGCCATCGTCGTCACCTAACGGCAGATATTCTTGAATTTTTTTCCCGAATGACTTGAGCTGAGCTCCTGTCGCTTGTCTTCTCCTGCGAAGCGTCTTCAGTGAAGAGTACCCGGCCATCCAGGAAGAAGATGCACTTTCTAAATGGGTGTCGGATCCTGCTAACACGGCCTGGATGGAAAGTAGGTGCCTGAGCTCGTAAGCATGCAGCAGAGTCTCCGTCTCGGTGACATCCAGCCGCGTAGCCTGTGGGTTTGTGGCACCAGTGTGTGAGCTTCTTAAAGCAGTAGGCTGTTCGAATAATTTCAGATTTCGTAAAGCCCCCCCACGTGTTTAACGCCATTGTGAAAGTCACCCCCCGGCTCGGTGCCCCCGCCCCTCCAGTTTATTCCCAGACGCTTCCTTCCTCTTTCACGTTTGAGGAACCGCATTCCCCGGGTCCTCCCCTTGTCCGTCCTGCGAGAAGCCGCGTCCTGGCGACATCGCTACACCCCGAAAGTTTGTCGAGCTCGGCCTTTTTTCGCGTTTTTAACTCCTGACGTGTCCCCCCGGGGGTGTTCCAGGCCCAGATGAAGTCATTTACGACGACGTGCCCAGAGAGAACTCGGACTCCACGCCAGGTCTGTCCGCATCCCCTCTTTCCTATCTGTAGTTATTTACATTGACTTGCTTGAGTTTATTTCTTTTCCCCTACCACCTCCGCATAGTGACTGGTGCCTGCTTCATTTCGGTGTGCTTAGCATAATTAGCTTCTTCATGGTTTTCCTCACGAATGGCTGGCCTGTCTTTGTAAGTGCTTCTACCCTTTGGCATCTTGCCCAGTCCTGTTTTCTCTGTGTCTGTCAGTCAGCATCACATGTTCATAACTGCCCATGTGACCAGTTTATAGATCCATGGGTTTATTTACCAGCTGCCTGTCACCGCCACAGAAGTCGATCCTGCATTAAAACTCTCCCTTGGCGTTATATAATGAAAATAGCTTAGAGCCTGTATTAATGCATGTATATATATTTGTCAGCTGTTCAGTATTTTATATAGTTCTGTCATTTACCTAAATAACCAAAGTACAGCTGCACCGAGCCTGACTGGGTGATGTAAGAGTCTAGCTGACAGACAAGCTGAGTGATGCTAACGTGTTAACACATATGTATCAGTGATGCTAACGAATGTGTATCAGTGATGCTAACGTGCGTGGATCGGTGGTGCTAACGTGTTAATGCTCGGCACTGCCCTCAGACGAGATGATCTACGATGACGTGGAGCGCGGCGAGGAGGGGAGCTCCTTGGATAATGGCTGGAGCTCCAGCGAGTTCGAGAGCTACGACGAGCAGAGCGACTGCGAGAGCCGCGGGGAGAATGGCCTCCCCGACGCCTTCCTGCGCAGTGGACCCTCGCGGAGCAAAACGCATGTTTGTAGTGGCTTTACTCTTAGGTTGGGAAAATGTTTTGGACGAAAACAGAAGCAGTTACCGGCTACCTCAGTTGCTAGAACAATCACAGATAAAAAGGGATTGTAGTAGGTGACTGTTTTAATGCGATGAGCAGATGTTTATCCCATTTTTAATAGAGGAAAGTCTCTCCTGCTGCGTATGCTGTCCTTCGAAAAGTTACGGTATCGCTAACTGATATGAAAACTGTAGGCAAGTCTCTGGGCTAAATTATTACTAATGGAAGTCTTTCATTAGCAAGCTTCAGTACTTAGAAGGGCCTTCTTGTGCTAATTCTCCCCTTCATCTCAAAGAGGTCCCATTACGCTTCTGGATCTCTGCCATTTCTCTGTGCACCAGTATAGTTGGATTTTGAGCAGCCTTCCATGACTTTTGGTATGGAGAAGTATGGGCGTCTCCACTGGGACACTTGGCTTGCTTGTCACGTGCTGCTGTACACAGCAGGATTACGAGGGCCCTGTCCCGGTGCCATAATTCTGCCAGTTGCCCAAGATGCCCAGGGGACCAACAGCCACCTGGGACTCACTGCACACCCCCCCCCCCCCCCCCACCTCCACACAGCCGCGCTGGCTAACTCCACTCTGCTCTCCCCCAGCTCTCCCAAGATCTGACGCGCTTGAAAGAGCACTATGAGCGAAAGATGAAAGATCTCATGGCAAATACAGTGGGGGCCGTCGAGCTGCAGCAGATCAGGCAGAAGCACGAGCGGAAGGTAAAGCCCAGCAGAGGGCGATGGCGAGCCAGAGCGGCAGATGTTGGAAGGGTCACAGGTGGCTGGTAGTAGGTAGTATTGTGTATAAGGACTTTGTCATGCGGGTTGTCAGGTTAAATCCAAGGTTCTGTGCAAGATATTCTCTTAAGCAAATGCGTCATCCATCCATCCATCCATCCATCCATCTTTTATGCCGTTGATCCTGTACAGCAGATAAATTCATGAATTATGAATTAATGGATGAATTAATAATAACCTTTGATACAGACATTAATATATGTGACCCATCACCACGAAATAAGTCTTAAGTCGCACTGGTAGAAATACACCCATAAGACTCAGTTCGTGGTGATGGGTCACATATACCAATAACGGGACCCTTTTAATGCTCGCTGATCATTTTGACTCTGTCATTGGGAGGGGGGGGGTGAGATGAAGAGTTATGTGTTTGCAAAGTTTGGTTGGTTCTACGTTGCATTTTTGTACTTCAAACCTCGTCAAGCCTTTTTATGTTCATCATATCGATTCATAAGGTGTCCGGCTTAACTGGCTTTCAGAACCCCTGCTGCAGAGGGTTGGGGCCTCTGCGTTTGCATTTTATATCCGTCTTTATGTTTTGTGTTGTATACCTTTCGTACACACAGCGTGACCATGTTCAGACTTGAGTGTTGTTGTAACGCGTTGCTGCAGGGAGTCGCATCCCCTCCCGTTTCCCGTAGTAAAGATGTTCGGCTTGCTGTGTCAGCAGTGGTAGGTGAGAGGGCAGCTGTCCGCCGCTGGAACGCCACTCGGCGATCTGTCACTGGCTGTCAATGACAGGCACGGATACGGGGTGGAGGGCTGTTTGCAGGCTTGTTATTGGCTATAAAAGGCAGGGTGGAACGTGCCCCCTGTTTGTCACTCTGGGGCAAATTACAGAGTGTTGTGTGGGACAAGCAAGCCTACCTCCTGTCTTCCTAGAGAGTCATTATCATTATCCGAGCTGAGAATTCTGTCGCGGATGTGACACTCCCATCGGCTGACTCTGACAGCTGACGAATTCTTCCCTAGGCGTTGAGTAACTGCCATTTACTGAACAAGAGGCACTAGGAGCAAGCATAGGTTCAGTCAGAGCAGTGGAGTAACTTCCCACAAATCTTTGTGCTTAGAGGGAAACCTTAGGCTGGGCTCTGTATTTACATGATCTGGCATCTGACTCATGTTGTGCTGCGATGCGGTTGCCCGGGATATTAACCTTTGACCCACATAGCGAACGTGAGCGGTGACCATTTTGTCAAGTGGTATGTCTCTGTCCTGTTGCGACGCTGGCTGCGGCCAAAGATGCAGAAGCTGGTGAAGGCGGCGAAGGAGGGAACCAAAGACGGCTTGGAGAAAACAAAAGCGGCCGTGAAGAAGGGCCGGTCCTTCATTAAAACCAAATCCTTCCATCAAGGTAAGGACCCCCTCTCCCCCGTCCGCCATGACGGTGCCGCTGTGACGTTCATGCCGTCACGCAGACCCCTGCTCTGTCCTCCAGACCGCAAGTCGGCCAATCTGGAGGAAGAGGAGGGCGACCTCTTCATCGAGGTCGAGTGCTTCAATGTGGAGCCTGAGCTATGCCCGGCCCCCGAAGGCCTCACACAGCAGCAGGTACCTTCCTCTCTGTCACTGGGTTCACGTGGTTTTTTTGTCCTCCGTAGGAAAGATGAGTCTTCGCTCAGGAAACGTATGCAATCGTGGTGAAACCGGTTGTTCTGTGTAGAGGTCGCCCTGGGCGTCGCAGCGACTTCATGTTTGTGGGCATCACCTCAATCCAAGACAACCCAAACACTTGCTTTGTCTTAAAAATATCAATATTAAAACCGTTTGTCATGAATTGCGTAAACCGGTATGGACGACTTGACATGTGTGATCTGTGTGTCTGTGCTTGTCGGTAGATGGTGAGGAGACGCATTCTGGGGTCGATATTGGAGAGCGAGAAGAACTACCTGTACGCCCTTAAGCGAATTCTAGAGGTGTGGTCGTTTTGCACAACAGCTATCGTGCAGTAAAAGTGACACTGATGGTGTGTGGGACATTTTAGTGTTACTCACTCTTCAGTGTTTCAGAAGCATCCCTTTGACTTCCATTGAGGAAAGTGTTGTTGCTGCATGACTGT
Organism: Brienomyrus brachyistius; assembly: GCF_023856365.1. Taxonomy (NCBI): domain Eukaryota; kingdom Metazoa; phylum Chordata; class Actinopteri; order Osteoglossiformes; family Mormyridae; genus Brienomyrus; species Brienomyrus brachyistius. The sequence continues at coordinate 24,633,771 of NC_064546.1, forward strand.
GGATATGCAACAGGCCGACTTACTAAAGCTTGTCTCTAGGAATATGGGTCACATCATGTGCTACCATTGAAGCTTGTCAGCAAAGATAAAACTGCAGGTGGTGCCACCTGGTGACCACTCTTAGAATTTCCAGCGCAGGAAGTCAATCTTGTCACAAAAAAAGTGGGAGAGTGTGGTCTGTGGGACTGGGCACTAGGTCTGTGGCTGCATGAATGGGGGGTGGGCATTACGTCTCAGTGGTCATCATGTGACTCAAGTGGGTGGGGTCACATTTCTTCTAATCAGCATTATGAGAAGCCCCTGTCAGAGATGGAGCCCCGGTTTCTGAGCGATAGGAAGCTGAAGGTGACCTTCTGCCGCGTACGGGAGATCCTGCAGTGCCACGCCCTGTTCCAGATCGCCCTGGCCAGCCGCGTGGCCGAGTGGGATGCCTCCGAGATGATCGGCGACGTCTTCGTGGCCTCCGTGAGTCCTAAGCGACGACCTGGGGGAGCGTATATGGAAAAATGTGGGGGGGCACATGTGTCTTCATTAGCCTGCCTGTTTCCTAGATTAAAGCAGTGTGGCAAGAGGCCTGGGCTGACTTTCTGTTCCAGAACAGAAACTCACAATTCTCTTGTTTTATTATCTCCCCCCCCCCCTTGTCTGAGGAAATAACTTCTACATCTCCACTTCCTCTGCTTTGTGTTTCGCTGTAAAATCGAGAAATGCATTTATATTTTTCATTTTATCATTTGCTGCGGTCTTTGAATGCTGGTAGCCTCCTCCATCAGGATTTTTAAGTGAAATAATTCAGCCAGCAAAGATAATAAGTTAATAATATGAAATCCAGTGGTTTCCTGCAGGTGTGAGAAGTGGGTATTTCAGCTGTAAAATCTTGGCAAAGACACCGTCTCCCTCACTTCTGCCGGAACCTTAGGGTCCCTGGCTCTCGCTTCCTGATTGGTCAGCAGTAGGATGCCCTCCACTCTTCTACCCTGCTGCTTAGCAACACTCACCTCCCTTGACAAAGGAAGTGACCCGCCTTTTCCACTTCCAGGATTTGTTGTTCTGGGTCTGGCTTATTTGTTGAGCTTCAGGTGCTGGTAATCTGTGTCCAACAGTCAAGGGATCTATTCAGGGTTTCAGCTGCGGAGTCTTTGTCATCTTGGAAGCATTGTGATCCCCTGGGTTCTCCTGTGATGTTCTGTGATGTCACCTTCCTTCAGTTCTCCAAGTCCATGGTGCTGGATGCATACAGCGAGTACGTGAACAACTTCAGCCTGGCCATGGATGTGATTAAGAAAACGTGCGCCTCAAAGCCACCCTTCCTGGAATTCCTCAAAGTAAGGAGGGGGCTTAGCGTGGGAGGCGACGGCTGGTTGGTCGATTCAGCAGGGGTGAGAGAAATAGCTAGACTGAAATAACAAGACAGACTGTAGCGTTTACGATCCACCCAAAGACATTTCAGTCATGAAAGTGTGTAAAACTTGGTGTAGAAACACCTCTGGACGTGTGTTGCTTTTTCAAACCACCCAGAACCTCACTCACGCCCCCTACCTGTCCCCACAGCAAAGCCAGGACAGCAGCAGTGACCATGTGTCCCTCTACGGGTTGATGATGAAACCCATACAGAGATTCCCACAGTTTATACTGCTGCTGCAGGTAGGAAGGAGCCCCGCCTCCGGACCCCAAGCCCCGCCTCCGGACCCCATGCCCCGCCCCCGACAGGGCCTCTGTACAGAATAAAACACTTTAACACTATGCATAAAGTTTGTATAATTAATATGAAGTCATACTAATGACGCATCTGTGGGTTCCGGACCCTCCGTGATCCTGAATAAGATAAGCAGTTACAGAAGATGGGTGGATGGGTGGATGGATGGATGGATGGATGGATGGATGGATGGATGGACGGATGGACGGATAATACAGATATTTGGGAACAGATGACCAGGTGGAATTGGCCAGCAGGGGGAGCTCTACACTCACAGACTAAAGTTTGCTGGAAATCTGTTGTGTGGGCAGTCCTGTTAGAATGTATTTAAATCATAAAACCTGTGGAAGTGTGTGTGTGTGTGTGTGTGTGTGTGTGTGGTCCCTGTATACATTACTTTGTGGGGACCTAATGCCCTGTTATTTTTACCTTGTGGGAAGCACGTTTTTGGTCGCCACGAGGGAAAATTCATTTATAAAAATCTGTGACTGCAATCAGAAAACTAAAAATGGCAAAAGTATTTTGTTTTTGTTACTTATGGTTAAGGTTAGGGTTGGGTAGGGGTTACAGTCATCATTATAGGAATTAGGCTTTTGCCCATAGAAATGAATGGATAGTCCCCACAAAGACATGAATACATACGTGTGAGTGTGTGTGTGTGTGTGTGTGTGTGTGTGTGTGTGTGTGTGCTAGGCAGAGCCCCTTTCATGTTGTAATCCGCGGAACCCATGGATCAGCTCGAGAGTGTATCTTAACTGACCCATTCTTCTGCATCACGCCGTTCCAGGACATGTTGAGGAACACCCCCGTGGGCCACGCAGACCGGCTGCCCCTGCAGATGGCGCTGACGGAGCTGGAGACCCTGTCCGACAAGCTGAACGAGCGTAAAAGAGAGGCAGACCAGCGCTGCGAGATCCGGCACATCGCCAAGGCCATGAACGAGCGCTACCTCAACAAGGTGCCGCGGCAGCAGCCAAGGCTGAGACGTGCCCCCACCCCACGGCTGACTGCAGGCCGTGCCACCCTGATTTTTATTCCACGGAAACCCGTCCGCTTGTGACACAGCACCCTATTGATGCTGACTTCCCAGCTGCCCCTTTCCCCTTCCGTGCTGTGGTGGGAGATCCTCAGCCAGAGGGTTGGGTGTGAAACCATGTTGAGTTTGGCCAGTAGGTGGCCTAGTGAATTTAGGCGGGAAACCGTAATCGAAATATTAATCTATGCAAATGAGTAAAAGAGTTGAAAATTTCCTTCTCATGTTCAAATGTTCTCTATTTGAAATGGTGTTTATAGTTGTTTTTTTTTGTACTTTGATCAGTAGATGTACTGTAGCAGTACTTGACTGTAAATGACCCCCCCCCCCCCCCGCTCCCCCCGCCCCAGCTCCTGAGGTCTGGCAGCCGGTACCTGATCCGCTCCGATGACATGGTGGAGACGGTGTACGGGGACCGCGGGGAAGTGGTGAAGACCAAGGAGAGACGGGTCTTCCTGCTTAATGACGTGCTGATGTGCGCCACGGCCAACGTCCGGTAAACTGACCCCAGATCAGTGTGATCCCTCGCCCGTTTTCAGAGAAAGTAACGGCGGCTCTCAGTCTGACTTTCGAGACGTGACCTTGGCATGTATTTGTGGCCATGCAGGGGCAGTCAGGACAGCGGCAGTGCTGGCGCCCCCTCTTGGCAGAAGTTCCTGCTGAAGTGGAGCATACCACTGAGCTTAGTGGACGTGGTGGAGTTCGGCTCCAGCGAGGACGTTGGGGACACCGGCCGATTCCCACCGCCACACTCCGGGGAGAAGTTGGTCATCAGCACCAAGCCCAGTAGGTGTCACTGCGAGACCACAATCCACTTTTGTTTAGAAAAACTAATGAATTCTAATGAAGATTAGAGGATTCTGAGGATCCTCTGTGTACTTGTATACAGCTGGGCTGACGATAAACATTCTCAACTCTTGAGTCTTGAGAGGGAGAATGAAAGTTATACAAATGAAAGGTTTAGGGGAGTGACCTGGTGCCCAAAGGCACCCCTACTGTTGAGCTATGGAATTGCCCCAGTAATAAAAAAATATAAGGACTAACAGGGTGTGAATAATTATGAGCTGCACAAGCCCCTTTGGAGGAAACCATCTGTTGCCAAGGCTTTCAGAGTGACCTGATTCCGTAGGAGATAAATGGTGCACTCTAGGGCAGTGTTTTGCAGTCCAGTCCTCAGGGACATACATACAGTCCACATTTTAGTTCTCTTCCTGAGCTGGAAGGGAGCAAAAATGTGAACTGTCTGGCAGGGAGCTGGGAGGAAGCAAAAACGTGGACTGTCTGCGGGTCCCTGTGGACGGGGTTGGGAAACACTGTTGCAGAGGCACGGGCTGCACGCTGCACCCCGTGGAACATGCATGTCCTGCGGGCGAATGGCACCTCGGGCAGAGACCGCAGATGGAGATAATGCAGTGCTCGACACAGAAGGGTTTGTTCATTTTTGTTTCACCATTAATTTGATGGGCCTGAGCGTTTGCACAGATGGTTTTATTGGTCCTAATGGGATGTCTAATAATATTAATACTTAATGGGAAAGATCTGTCTTCACCTACTGCATCTTGCTCACCGTGACACGCAGACAGGTGAGAGTAAGTATAGTAGTGATGAGCAGCCATGTACAGCAGCTACCAAAAACTGGGGGTTAAGCACATGATCGTTCTGCTGAGGCCAGGCTCGAACCGGGGACCTTCCGATCACAGGCATAGAGGCTAAGCCCCGAGCCACACAGCGTGCGGTTGGTTCTCCATGGAAGGCCTTTCAGGCTGTGTTTCAGTATTTTCATGCTTGCGCTCTGACTGTTAAAACAACTGCGTCTTTAAAAACCTGATTGGCGAACCAGACTTGTGATTTAATTTTCCTCTGCGTTTCCCTCGACCGGCAAGCGGGACAGTTTAAGGCTATATCGGGGAAAGCCATATGATTTGTGGTCACGGGTCGTGCAACGGCTGTTTTTAGTGTAAAACGTGAGCCTTGAATGCTGGCTTTTTCTCTGCGAGTTTTTTGGTGTAACATCATGAGAGGAGATGCATTGATTCCTGGTCAACAGGGAAGGGTTTCTAAGTGGTGCTTTAAAAATGAAGCGTTTCTAAATGTCTTGCATTTCTGTAGTGTGTGTTCTATGGATTTGTGGTTCGTTTGGCTTTGAGCAGTGCATTCTTCGATAATCTAATTCCCGATGAGTAGCTTATCCACCCAGGTTTTCGGCTGGATTTTTCTGGAAAAACCTTTTTATCTCATGCTGGTAGATCTAAGCCTGTTAGTCTGGTTAAGTGATGGGTTTTGTTAATTGATAAGTGACAGACTTTGAAGATATAGTTTGCAGCGTACGGACGAGCACTGCAGCTGGTTGCTGTGGATGACCAGGGCTTTCCACATCAGATGTTGATAGTCACAGCTAATCAGGATGTGGGCTTGTTTCAGTGTGTCGCATTGTAAGACTAGGAGTGCTCTGATGTGCTCTCTGCAGACTGCTGCAAGACTGCTTCCTGTTTTCCTCTGAGGCTCTCGTCGGAGATGCCCTCAGTCAGATGATGGGAGGCTCGCCTCTGACCCAGCAGCTGAGGCAGGTGTTTACAGCGCTGACACAAGCCAGCGAGAGTCCGTCAGCGGTCTCTAGGTCTCGCTGTATTTATGTGGCAGACTTTTGAGAAAACGTCCCCACAAAGAATGCGCATTAAAGAGCCAGAAAAACATTGCGCGTGACTCCAGAAAAGCCCCCGTCCTTCCAGATGTTACTTAAAAACAAAACTATAAACTATAAACTGATTTTTTTTTTGGTCACTTGGATTTAAGATTTGTTAATCATGGTAAATGGACGTCTAGGGGAATTCCCTAGTAAGACAGTAATTCAGGGGTGTGTGTGTGTGTGTGTGTGTGTGTGTGTGTGTGTGTGTGTTGTCAGCAGTCACTGGCTTGACAAATCACAGATTAACTAAACGTGTCTCATTTATCTTCCTCCCGCATACAGCGACACCTCTGCAGATCCAGGGTTTTGTCTGGATGGGGGAATGGGACTCATTCAGAGTGTAGGGGGGGCAGGGGTGGGGGGGGGGGTCACTGAAAGGGCAGGACACGCGACACCCTTTCCGAACGACCCTGGCCTGTTTGGGCCCCCCCACGCTGTGTATCGAAACCTCAGTGCTAAGCAGCCCTCTGGAGGAGGGGGTCGCATTACTGACTGACAGTTTGGGTGTGCAGACAGGAATCCATCTCATTGTTCATTGTCTGCTGGCATCCCGTCCAGGGGGCGCGCTGGCACTGTACCCTGCTGCCTTTGCCAGGCTCCAGGCCCCCCCATAACCCTGACCAGGATAAGCGGTTGGAAGGAGCATGGATGGAGGAATAGATGGATGGATGGACACTGATTGTCATGGCTCACTTTCCATAGCAGAGCTTCTAAAGGTCTAGAAACACATAAACGCCGGCTGGAAAGGTCCGGTGACTTTGGAGGCGAGACCTTTGGTGTCATCCAGCTCGTTTTAAGGGCAAACTGGCTGCAGCATAAGGAAATTCCCGTGTTCCAGTGCGGCTCTGGGAATGTCTGCCTCCCCGCATGGTTTTCCGTCTCTCCGCACTTTTGCCTTTTGGACGTGTCTTATCCTGTCCAAAAAATTTTCCTAACCTTTGGCAGAAGTCTGAGAATGATGCCGCAAAATCCCCGTTTCCGATCACGATGCCATTAGTCATCAACAAAGCAGTCTGGTGTCATCGGCCTCCAATTAATGAGTCGTCTTTTTTCCAGAAAGGGGTGATGTTCGCATCCTGGCCCCCGGGTCACACTGTTACCGGCTTACGGTGTCTGTACTCCACATTCTGTCCTGCAACTAAGTGACTCTGACACCTTCCTCCGCAACATGCATTTGTCATGGCCTGACATGGAGCCTCTGAGACCCGCAAACACGTGTTGCTCGTTTCCCATAACCTCAAGGTGAAGCGTGTCCTAGACGGGCATCTCGCAGCTCACTGGGGCTGCTAGCCGACTCGCAAAAGCAGTAGGGCTTTGCGATGGTAATTAATCCCCAAATTATCTTTTAATTATAAGCGACACTGATGGCTCAGATGGGAAATTTGTAAATACGAGCAGCCAAATGTGAACAGAAACCTTAAATAAATCATTCCCTGTCAGCATGTTCCCTGCTGAAGTGCTACTAATGGAAACAAAGGGGTTCTCGGAATAGCTACGCACTGGCTGGGTGAACGCTGTGCCCGTCACCATGGCAGCGGCGCCCAAGCCAGCAGCGGGCAGCTATTGTCCCGTTACGAAATGCTGATGTGGGAACGTCCCGCTGTTAAAGCCGCATGCGCCAAACCACGTCCCATAAAGGGGCTGCACTGAATGTGCCGCCGTCGTCCTACTGAGCGCAGTGGCTGACTGGCCAGCTTTCAGCCCTCGTCGGGTCACACCGGCACTTCCCGTAGAATGAGTTTGGACTCCGTGTTCACAGCACCTAGGCTTAGAAAAGCAGAACCGTAGCAACTCCGAGTACAATCCCGCCTCCTTAATTTAAGTAATGATGTGCGGTGTGCAATTCCAATGTGACTGGTCATGTGATCAGCCACTGGCATCCAGTCCACTGGAGCCCTGTCATGACTTGGCAGAGTGTCACCAGTCAGACTGGCCAATAGTGTCCCCAGAATCCAGGTGCAAATGATTCAGTCAGCCAGAGAGCACTCTCCCCCACCAAAGGTGCCCCCCCCCCCCCGGTATGGAGTGGGGTGGTTTAAGAGTCACTACGCCGTGGGGGAGGGACCCTCTACCCTCCCACCCTGACGCTCATGTAGCCAGCAGAGTGCTACTCCAGTGCTGCAGTTGGACGGAGGGGGCCACAATGCCCTCTTTGTCTGGGAGGGGTTGGTTACCATGCAGGGCACATTGGTGCCTAAGGGTTTGGGGGGGGAGACATTAGGTGGTGGTGAGATGGCCTCCATTACCCCCTCCCCGCTGTTGGCATGAACGCATAGGACTGGGTGTGAGTAACTGCAGGACTGTCACCCCCCCTGACTAACCCCTCTCCCCCTGCCCTTTTCTTACGTGCCTCCCGTTCTATCCCATTTCTCGCTGATAAAGGACGAGAATCTCCGCTTGTCCCGCGGCACTCGATCTCCACCTCCGCTCCTGCTCGCTGTCGGTGCGGGTTTCAGGAAACGCTGAAAAGATGCCCGCTGGCGTAAAATTGTCTCACGTCCCCCCTGAGAGCAGAGCCCCCTGGCACGGAGGGGTGGGGGGGGGGTGGGGGGGTTATGCAGTCGAGCAGCAAACGTGGGCTTCTTCAGCACCCAGCTGCCATGACCTGCCCCCCCCCCCCCCCATGGGGGGCCTGAGGTGCCTTTGACTGGCGCCTCTCTGTTTTCTCACACTGGGGGTCTGTTTCAAATGCCCAGCCAAGACTTCATGGCATTTGTGCGACGGCTTATCATATGAGCTCTTCAGAAATGCCTCAGAAATGCGATTGCCCCTATTTTCTGACAATCCTTGGCTGTATCTTGTGCTTGGAAGACTTTAAGATCTGTCAGCGGGTCTCCTAGTAAAGAACCAGCGTCAGGCTTCAGTCAGGCTTCAGTCAGGCTTCAGTCAGGCTTCAGTCAGGCTTCCGTCAGGCTTCAGTCAGGCTTCAGTCAGGCAGAGAGTATTCATTCAGCCCCTAGAAGGCTAGTTTTCCCACTGCATTGACCTGTCTGCCTCGGCCTCCTTCCCAGATAAGCTGTATGTGGGTCCGGGGCAGCTGTACCAGGACCTGCAGAACTTGGTGCATGACCTCAGCCTTGTCAACCAGATCTCCAGCATGATCAGCAGCTTGAAAGGGAAGTACCAGGTGAGGGAATCCTTGGGGTCACATGGGTTAGTTAAGCAACACGGGTCAGTTATTGAACTAATCAGTCACGCAATTGGCAACCAGCCAAGTAAAGTTAGTCCTTGCAGATGCTCAGCGTCCTGAGCATGTCCTGTAGGCGAGCTGTACAGCATGTCCCGGCAAAGCGAGGGAGTTACTGTTCTCCGTGTGTTTTCCACACCGACCTCTGACCTGTCCCCTGCCCACCCTGCAGAATGTGAACACCACCGTAGCCCAGGACTGGGTGTCCGGCCTCCAGCGGCTCATCGCCAAGAAGGAGGAGGAGATCCGAGCCGCAGACCGCTGTCGCATCCAGCTGCAACTCCCTGGAAAGCATGACAAGTCAGCCCCCGTCTCCCGTGACGACAGTCGCCCCCAGTTACCCCGCCCTTTCTGCTGTTCATTCCCATAGGCTTTCTCAAGCGTGTTGATCTCCATGTGGCAACCTTGAGCTTGAGCACCTCTGAATTCCTGTTTAGCTGACATAAATGCATGCATCACTCTCGCCTCCATGTGCCTATTTAATTTCTTGAACCTTCTTTTCCGTTCCGATCCGTGTTAATGGCAGACCCAGCTCTGGCCCCTCCGATGTTGTTATCCCAGAATGCTGAGTGAACGTCCCCCTTCCCCCCGCCCGCCGCTATCGAGGACCCCATGTGGAATCTGACTTACAGGTGATGAGTCGCTTTTCTCCCCCAGCAGGTCTGGCCGGCCCACGTTCTTCACCGCAGTGTTCAACACGTTCAGTCCTGCCACCAAGCAGTCATGGATCAGCAGCCTGCAGATGGCCAAGCTGACCCTTGGTACGGGCGCCTTGCTGACCTCCACACCTCTCTTAGCATGGGGGTCTTTGGACAGAGTGGTGCGGTTTCTCCCTATGAACCTGTCCTCTTTTTATGGAATCATCATTTAAGGCCAACGGCCTGGTGCCAGCAGTCAAAGTTATACACCATCTGTTATAAACCTCCTCATTTTATTAACTTCCATTAATTTGATCGGCACTGGGGCTGCTTTCGCTGTTTGGGTCCCGGAGTTATAAAGTGAAGTTTGTTTTATCCAGCCTTTTAGGAGCAAACGTGTCTCTCAAACGGGAAGCGTATATCTGCGTGTGTCAGGACTGAGCTTTTCTTCTTCGGTCGGTCTGTGGTGGGGCCCCCCGCCTCTTTCCCTCGCAGAAGACGACAACCTGCTGGGCTGGTTCTATGCCGAGGACGACGTGAATCAGATGACGCGCCGGAAACATCCGCTCCTGCTGAGGCAGCTGCCCGTGGTCATGTCGAAGCTCCAGGAGTTCAAGGCAGGGCGTCCGTCGGGGGCCGTGGCGATGCTCGGCGTGCCCCTCCCACCTAGAACCACACGTTCTAAGTCACCGATTTTATATAGAGGACTGGCAGCTATTCACAAGCTATAGCACCTCTGTTCTACTATTCTAGAAGTATTATCACCATGGCAACTTTAAGCACTCATGTTTACTTTCTGGTTATATATGTTTTTTGGCTATTGTCATCATATAATCCAAACCAAGCAAACCTCCATAACATTAATCGAATGTTGCTGGTTTAAGGTCTAAATCTTCGTTGACCCACTGCTCCAGCCGTGAGCTAATGGTCATTCATTTCAGGACTGTTTGCTTGGAAATCGGATCACTCCATTCCGTTTTTGGCACTGATCCCTCCCTCTTGGTGACGGCTGGCTTCTCTGCCTTACCCCCCTCACCCCTCCCCCCCCAGGTGGAATGCGCGGCCCACAACCCTGAGCCCCTCTACAACAGCGAAAGCACCGCCGACACCCCGGCCATGGGGCACGGCTGCGTGTGGGTGAGCGTATCTCATGTACTACTGGTTCTCACGCCCTCTGCTCGCACGCCGGCCGCCTTCAGGTCCTGTCTGCCGACCGCACCGGGCTTGGGGGCTCTGTGTGGGAAAGGTTTGTGTGAAAAGCAGTTGCTGTGGAGATGGTGGAAGCCGGAATCACGTCCGTGTGAGCGCGAGTGTATCCGCAGAGAATGTGAATGTCCCCACTTTGTAAGCTGGGTGTCTCCCTCTCTGCCTCAGGGTTAGTGCTTAGAAAATGCTTAAGTAAAAATTAATGACACCACAGTGGCAGTAAAAAAATCAGCACTTTTAGCTACCGTTCATCCAGAATATTCTGTTTGGCTGCATGACACTTGAGGTGGTAAGGTCCCGACGTTGCTTTTTGTTGATATTGTCGTTATGTAGGCAAACGAAGGGTTAAGCTCGCCAGATCGGCTCTGTAATCTGTGAATAATTCCTTGCGATCTGGATGAATAATTGAGCTCCTCTGCTGGCTGTTACCCAGAAACGTCCCACTTACGGCCGCAGAGTGCTCTTAGCTGGGAGGCTTTTCATTGGGCTCTGTGCCCTCCCACCGTCCGCACTTCCTGCTTCCTCTTCCACAAACACAAGTGGTTTATCTAAAGGATGTGTTTCACATTAAATGGTTTTAGTGACCCCCCCCCCCCCCCCCCGTAAAAATACTGTACGGCGCCCAGGGCCAGACTGTGCTCGATGCCTCATCTCTACCCTTTATAGCATGGATGCAAACATGCATTACAGCAGTGATCTGAAATATGCAGTTTGCTCATTTTACGTAGCATTTTCAGGCCAATCTGGAATGTTACTCTAAAAATAAAAATGTATTATTGACATATCCATAGGCACCTCTTTGACTTTCAGATGTGGTATTAAGTAGTGTCATCCATCTCCCAGCTGCTTACCTAGTACAGGGTCATGAAGGGCCTGGAATCTGTCCCAGGCAGGATAGGACACAAGGCTGGGGATCCTCTGGATGGGATCCCAGTCGATTGCTGGGCGCATCCACTCAAGCACTATCAGCAGTCTAGGGGAAGCTGCTGGGAATCAGCACATACGGAACAGGCGTGGAATTCAAACCCATAACAGTGATGCGAGGCTACCGTGCTGCTCGCTGAGACACCCTGATGTGGTTTTAGTTTTGCTGTTTTGCATTCAAAGCAGAGCCATTATCTGCTGTGTGAATAGTAATTGACTCCTTGCTGAAATTCAAGACAGCAGCCCACCTGTGTTGTAAGGCGATATGAGCCGCGCCGCTTTAGGGCTATCCCGCTCCTCTGGTTTTTCTTTGACCCCATTGGTTCGCTTCCGGTCAGGTGGCCAGCTGCACCAATCAGATGGGCCAGATTTCCGTGGTGGCCCTACAGAGCTCCAGCCCCAAGGTGACGGAGTGCTTCAACGTGGAGTCTCGCATCCTGTGCATGACCCACGTACCTCCAGACGACACCCAGGAGGACGCTGTGGCAGTCCCGGAAATGGACTCCTCCCTCGGGAAGGCCGGGGGAACCCCCACCATTTGTCTGGGGATGGAGGACGGGAGGTTTGTGCAGTCGTCTGGCCCAGCATCGCGTTGCTCCATTGCCATCGGTTTCAAGAAGACCTGAAAAAAAATCACAGGCATGCTGGGAGAGCATGCAGAGGGCAGTCAGAGTGCTTGGGACCCTGTAGACCTCACCCATGCAGCACTGACTGCGCCTCGTTGGCGGTCCTGTGCTCCTTCCAGCATCTCCGTGTACAAGAGCAGCCAGCGTTCGAAGAAGGTCCGGCTTCAGCACTTCCCCACGCCGGAGAAGTCGACCGTAACTAGCCTGGTGTACGAGGCGCGGTGTCTGTATGCTGGCCTCGTGAGCGGCTCTGTCGCCGTCTACTCCAGGGCCCCAGGTGAGGCTACAGGTTTGAGGGCTACTCATGCACACATCCTATGTTGTACCTTCATATCCATCCTCCCATTTCCTGTTACCACTTGTACTCTTCCGGGTTGCAGGGGGGTCCGGAGCCTATGGGTGCAAAGGGCAGAGAACAACCCAGGATGGGGTGCCACCCCATCACAGGGCATATTCAAACACCACTCACACATGTACACCTAATTTGGTAACTCCAATTAACTTTAGCATGTTTTTGGACTGTGGGGGGAAACCGGAGTACCTGCAGGATCTCCACACACATGGGGGTTCGAACCCAGGTCACAGAGGTCTAAGGCGAATGCTAACCACTGCCCATATATAATTTATAGATAACAATAAATTTGCAAAATTACTAATAATTAAAACGTTGCACTAATAATGTAGTAATAGGCTGCAGTCTGATTGTCTCCTACTTGATTTGTGTTTATGAATAAACATTATGTTAATGGGACAGTCCAAAAAACATATTTTTTTCATATGTCTTACCCTTTAGACATTTTACCCCAGTATACAGTTTATGGCAGTATTAAAGAAAAAATAAGTAATGATACTGTGAACTATCAGAGAGAGCATAAACAGGCTCATCAGTGCAAAAGCTGAGTTTTAAGGAAACAAGGAGACAAAATGTTGGAAAAAGCACCCTTTGTTCGATGCTACTGTCACTGCCCGATCTGTGACACCTGCTCAATCTGTGGCACCTGCCTCATATGCAACACCTGCCTGATCTGCAGCACCTGCCCGATGTGTGACACATGCCCGATCTTTGGATGCATGCGCACTAGGTTTCACATACGCCACACATGCTCCTGCAGTTTACAGCGCATTCGCGGCACATTTTGTCTCTGTGACATTAACCTACATACGCACGTCATTGTCTGACCACGTTTTTTTTTTTTTTTATATTAACTGAGACTCCAATCACCATTAATGTTATGCATAACAGTACATTGCCTTAATACAGCGTCCAGTTTAATAGAAAGAAGACTGTCTGAATTTTTGGAGGTAATAAAAATATTACCTTCGGGAATTCTAAATACCAGGGTATGCCGGCTAAGCCTATCTGCCTAGTGTGCTGTGACTGCTCAGTCTGTTATGAGCCAGTTATGACATCTTACCATAGTGTGTTTGGAGAGAATGGCTTCTACACATATGAGCTGTGCTCTTTGGCCTGGAGACACGCCTTATTGTTTAGTTCTTAGTGAGCAAAGATGTGATCTCAATCCTGTGTGTTGTATTTTTGGCTCTGCAGATGCAGGACGTCACTGGGGGTGGTCGGTATTTATTCTGGATCGTTTGCGTTTATTTCCAGCCCCCGCCCCCCGGTTAATTGTGCGTTCATACTTGGCGGAGACCTTCTGGGTTAGTGATTGTGTTTGCTAGGAAGTGTAGTATTGTTTGGCTCCAGCGAGAGTCATTAGCCACCCTCATGTTTAACTTTGGGCTCTCCTGAGAGCCAGGCATTGTGAAATCAGCCTCTCTGTTTATTATGAACACTGTGTGGACCTGAAAGCGAGACAGAAATGTGAGCTGGGAGAATGCTGGACTGCAGAGTCATTCAGCGGCTGTCCTCCTGCTGTCCTCGCTCAGGAGGTAGAAGAGCAGGGTACTGTTTCGGCGATGGCGTCAGCTTGGGCCCTGGGAGACGTCTGCCAAAGTGGCTGGGGTTCTTTCTCCTTGCTTACAGAAGGCCGAGACGGACAGGGACCGGAGCCGTGCTCTCTGTGCACTGCCAGGGAAGTGTGTCATTTCTCTCGTCTTTGACACTCTACTATGTCCCTGACAATTTTCTCGCAGACCTGGGCCTCAGTTTGGGGACAGCAGATCTCCATGGTGCCCCAGACTTTTCTGAGAAAGTCTTTATGGGGAGTTATTTCTGTTTTCCTCTTTCCATCAATCTATCCCAGGGGTTTTGAAGCCATCCCACAACACCATAGCCATTACGCATTTTTCCTGTTGCTACCGGAAAATTGGATCGCACTCGCCCAATAATTTAAGCCGCTGACTACCAGGTGAGCAGGTGGTCCTGTCTCAGTGACCCCGCGGGTGGCTGTGACATCATTATGTAATTAGGCAGGCAGACGCCATAGTATGAAGTCTCGCTAACATTAAATCCGACGCTAACGTGGAATTGTCCCCCTAAGTCTCGCTAATGTTAAATCCGACGCTAACGTGGTATTGTCCCCCTAAGTCTCGCTGATGTTAAATCCGACGCTAACGTGGAATTGTCCCCCTAAGTCTCGCTGACGTTAAATCCGACGCTAACGTGGAATTGTCCCCCTAAGTCTCGCTGACGTTAAATCCGACGCTAACGCTTCCAATCATGCAGAGTGCATCTGCTTTGCTGCAGGACAGCATACCATGATCCAGCGAAACCTTCCAGATCCAGACAGAAAAAATATTAGATTTGTCTGGTTTCTTTTGGCTCTGTCGGTTTATAGCTCTGCTAATCGTCCAGCAAATGGACTTCCAGAGGTCTCAGTGTCCTGACTAAGATCATCCTGGCCCGTAGCTGACAGAACCCGGTCTTGCAGCACCATGAGTGAGCTCATACCTCTTAAACAGGCCAGTGGGTTAGCACCAATGTTATATATTTATTTCCTGCTCCACTGCTATTCAGCACCCCTCCCCCCAGTCCAGTCACCAGTGATTATGTGGGCCGGAGTCTGTGATTCATCTTCTCCCCAGAACTCCCCCCACCCACCCCGCTCTTCACTGTCTGTCACCTGATCCTCCACCTGCCAGTGCCTGTGTACCTCTGCTGGCTCTGATCTCAGATCAGATCATGACCTCCGCTCCATGCTTTATGACACTTTTAACGTGCGTGCAGAAGTATGACAGCTAATGCAGAGCGGAGCGCCTGACCCCGAATCTCTCGGCACCCTAACCTGCAGTCGGGGGAGGGCAGGTGTCTGCAGGCTGTCATCTGGCTAAACTATGAGGACCGATTTTCACGGGGCTGCAGGAATGTCTGACTGCACGTCCCTCGGGCCCCACCTCCCTCTTCTTCATGGCCCTGAAAGTGAGCTGGACTGGGCTCTGAGCTGTTGTGGGTCCGTTCTGGGCCCTGTCGTTGCTCCCTGGCTCCCGGCCTGGAGCCCGTTAAAAACAACCCTTTTGTGACTCCACGTCACCAGGCTCCGCGGTGCAGCCTTCCAGGAATGTCTGACTACCTCGGCCCACTTTTGTCCTGTCTTCTCCATAAAACTCTGGAAGAGTTCTTCTACAACACCTGGTTTACGGGAACGAAAGTCTTTCATTGATTGCTTTGTGGTTTCATGTGAGAATATCATAATGGCTGGAAATATTTCATGCAGCTCCTACGGGCTCAGGATAAAACAATAAAATAATTTAGGATTTAAATTTGTATCCCATTTGGTTTTCAAATAATTTCTTTTTAACCAAGTCTTTGATGCATGTACCATGAAACAGCCGTGCTGATTCGGGGAAGTCGCTGTCGATTGTGACATACTAATCCTCTGATTGATTTGTCACGTACTTCGATCTGCCCAGCTCTCCTTTTACCGGCTGTCAAAACTTGAAAGCAAAAATGAGTCACTCCTGAAAGTTTTAAGACTCCTGTGCTGGTCCATGGGAAAGTGGTGGACTAGCCTGTGATTATCCAGCCCGGATTAGCATTTAGATTAGATCCACAGTTTTCCAGGCCCTCGGGAGACTGGGTTCAGCATCCGGTGATGTGATCTCAGCAGACCTGAGTGGCTGGCGTGGATTACGCTTTGCATAGCGTGGTGAGGGCAGAAGGTATGGCTCAATCTCTCTGACTGAAACTTCCATCCAGCTGTATAGCCAAGTTTGCTGATGTCACCATGGATCATCGCTTTACTTAGGCGTTCCGTATCATGCATTTTTAACTTGCCGCTTGCTGTCTGGTTGGGTCTTTCTATTGCCGTTCTTCGCTGGTTTCCGTCACCGAGCCGGGCATGAGTGTGAAAGGTGGAAACCGCTCGTTAATCGCGGACCGTCGTGATCGGAGAGGATGTACTGGTTGTTGGGACAGGCTGGGCCGAAATGGAGCCCTGCGCAAGTTGTTTTTCAAACTCAAGATGGGTTTCGGAAGGATTTGCATCTTTTTTTTGCAAACGTGTGAAAAACGAGAGGAGCTCTCGCCGTTGCCTGCGGAGCCCTCCTTGCAGATACTGTGCAACTCTGCATTTGATCATCTATCCATTTTCCAAACCGCTTATCCTACTGGGTCGCGGGGGGTCCGGACCCTATCCCAGAAGCAATGGGCACGAGGCAGTGCATTTGATCTGATTATTTTAATTACACTGGCTGTGTGATGTTCCCCTTTGCAGCTCCTCCATCCTGCTGACACCCCTTCGATAAAACTGTGTTACTCAGCAGTGTGAGAAGCGCTGACATGTCCCCGCGAGCAGCTCCACGCCCCTGCAGTCAGGCCGGCGTCGTGGAAAGTGCTGGGCTGGCTGTAGGGGGCGCTGGTTGGGACAAAGCCGTTAAAGATTGATGGTGGAGGGGTGGGTTTCTACGACCTCGTGGGCGCGGGTCTGTGACACAAGAGCTCCAGCAGGCTGTTAGTCGAAACCCACGCACACACACACGTTTGTATTCCTATCTTTGTGGGGACTCTCCATTAATTTCTTTGGGAAAAATCCTAATCCCACCAATCCCCTTAATCATACAATCATAGGTAACCAAACAAAATACCAGACTTTTTGACATTTTCAGTTTTTTGACTGTAGCATGTGCATAAATTACAGGGGTGATGGGGGTGTTGTAACAGAGGCACGCACACACACGCACACGCTCAGCTCATTAAGTGGCAGAGGGTGGGGGTGTACTGCACTTCCACTTTTATTGTTATTCTCGCTGCTCCTCTCTCCTAATGGCAGGAACCGCGATTATCTCCTGCACTCTGGCTTCAGAGGCTTTTGGTAGGATTCTCCATCAGAGCATGCTGTGGCTTTTATAGCCTGCATCCTGAGATTACTGGGCTGGTTTCCGCTGGTGCCCAGGCAGGCTTCTGCTTGAGGTGCCCCAGTCTTGTGCGAGTGCTCTTTGTCAAGCTCCAGTCATTGCAAGTCGACCTGTAGCGCCCTGAAACACAGCACACAATCAGGTTCACGTCCTCATCCGTCTTCCCCCAGATGGCCAGTGGGACGTGGACTCCCCAAAGCTGGTGAAACTAGGGGTGCTTCCTGTGAAGAGCATGCTGGCAGTGGAGGACCACGTGTGGGCTTCATGCGGGGGCCAGGTCTTCATCATCGGCAGCAAGACCTTCGCCATTGAGGTAGTGCTGTTTCTTTAAGGAGGGGGTAGCACAGGATTGTGGGATATGGGAACGCTGACATATTATCAGCCAACAGGAACACACCCTGTAGGTCACATGGTGCTGATGACACACCCACCTCTTAGGTTTGCTTGTGAGATGTGACGTTTATAGCTCTAACGTGTGTGGATGTTTATGTGTGTTTGTTCGCGGAGCAGCGACTGGGCGCCTGACAGATTCCTCTGCAGCGTGTCGTGCTTTTGCCTTTGGGCTGTAGAAGCGAAAACGCAGCTGCTTTCACAAGCTCACCAGCACCTCCTCCTCCTCCTCCTCCTCCTCCTCCTCCCGCCTCAGTCTCCGCATCTTATGCAACTCGCCTGTTCCTCGTGGTGAGGCTTGTGGGCGTAGGAGCTGGGGCCACCCCCCAAACCCTGCCCCCCCCCCCCCCCCCAAACAACCCGACACACTGACACGCAGAGGATGGAGGGCAGGGTATTTTTAAAAAAGGAAGAAAGGAGAGCTGAATGAATCTGAGCCTGGTACAGGGGGAGGGAGAGGAGTATGAAATGTTCCATCTGTCCAGCCCTCGTGAAAATGTTGGCCTTACTCTCACCAGATCGGCTAACGCAGCACAGCCTGGCTGTGTGACCCCCTCGTCCTCAGACCAAAGCCCAGCACTGTGCAGATGATGTACATCTTGTTAAAACTACAGATGGCACACATTAGTAAACATGATGCAGGATGCGTGTAGGCTGAGTAGCCCGTAGTTGTTAAACACGGACGTGATGGAGATACGTCCTCTGTGTTTTGCTTTGATTTGGTATTTCAAATGCTTGTTTTTTTTCTCTCCCAGTTTGGAGGCATATTTAGTCATTATTCTAAGTCATTTTCTAAACCGTTACACAGCAGATGTCCGGGCCGTCATGACTTTATGTACGATGTAAGATAAGATGGAACTTCATTGATCCCTGTGAGGGGAAATTTCTTTGTCCATTACCGCAGAAGATATAAATGCAACAAAGGATAATTTAGGTAGAAATAAATACAAAGAATAGTGTAAGTAAAATAGACAATAAATATGTGAAGAAAGAAACTGTATTTAAAAAAAAAAATAAAAATAATGTACTACTCTGGTAAAAACAGCAGTTGTGCAAATAGGGATGTATGTTCAGTGTCCTTTCTAACACGAGTAATGAAAGTGTTTATTAATGACATCAAAGCTGTGGATGCCATTCACTACGGCCATGTGCTCATTTGGGTCGGTCCCCAGCCCACATGTAGACGCTCTGCCGGACACAGTGACTCATGCATTGTGTCACGTTCCACCACAGTGACACCTGCACCCGGACCCATCCCAGAATAGTCAGCCGGGGACTCGACTCCTCATCCCGTTTGTGAGCCTCGTTCAGCAGACCACCTGCACCGGGGCTTGGGAAGCAGCTTGCGTCCCAGCCAGGGGGGGCCAGGAAACAAAGGCGGGGGGGGGGGGGCTGCACAGTTCAGATGAGCTCTCCCCCCACGGGAGCACAGTTGTTTGTTACTGGCCAAGCAGAGGAGTCACAATCTAAAATGGATGATTTCATTTATAATACACAGCTGTGCAGATCAGCTGTCTCTCCTAGGACTTCAAGTAGTTACATTATGTAAAGTTTGGTTCCTTAACCTCTGAGTTCCCTGTCACCCTCATGAAGTAACTGGTTGAGTGATAGAAGAAAACTATTTGAATTTTTGTGACTGGTTGGTTGCTAGGCTAACAAGTACAGCTTGTGCATCCAAGCTGCAGGCTGTCCCAATGGGGTGAGCGGGCTACATGTGGACTGTCTCGGGGTTATCCTTCCAGACAAATGATAATAATGAGTGGATAGAAGATCCAAGTTACAACCAGAACCAAGTTGCCCGGTCTTCAGACACGTGGGAATGCAATCTGTCTGCCATGTTCCCCACAGCGCCACCTGGAGGCTCACCAGGACGAAGGCATGGTTGTGTCGCACATGGTGGTGGCCGGCGTGGGCATCTGGATTGCTTTCAGCTCCGGTTCGACCCTGCGGCTCTTCCACACGGAGACACTCGCGCACCTGCAGGACATCAACATCGCCACGCCCGTGCACCACATGCTTTCTGGTAGGTGGCCCCGCCCACCCGCCACCCAGAGCTCCTCCCATTTCCCCGTGACTGGGTCACGCGTCAGGACCACCTGACCTGCATACTGGAAATCTGGGAGCGCGCAATTTTGGCTTTTTGGGAAGGCCTTCATTTTTTTCCCCCCCAAAGGTTTGCAGTACTTCTATATCAATCAAGAATGCTGGTTTGAATCAAAGTATTTATGTTCTTATGCGGTCCGCAGGGCGAGCTACTGTTCCACCTTGTGAAGCTTCTCTGATTGCTCTGAACTAAATGTCGCACTGATCTCGCATATCCGGCCTCTTCAGATGAGCAGGTGTAGGGTTACACCCTCTCTTTGTATCTAACCGCGAGCTGACAAACCATGACGTGTCAGTCATCTTTCATGCCGCACCTTTATTGCTTCCCATTACCCTCCTGTCCCGCCTTCCCATGGCGTGTGAATTTCCCACTTCAGGATCCTTTCATCGCGGGCGTCTCTCTTTTTTTTCGCTGGGCTGCACGGTGAGCCCTCAGTCAGCTGTAGGGGGGGCCTTTTGCTCCTCTATCCACTTTGGCACAGGCTAAGCTGGCGGGATTTTCGGCAGTAACCATAGGCAACGTGCTTGGGAGCGACCGTGGGTCACGCAGAGGAGCGTAATTCACTTGGTAAAGATACTCAAATGTTGGTAGTGAGGCATTTTGGGGGGGGGGGGGGAGAATTTATACATGGGGACACCTGTGCAGGATGCTGTGGACAGCCTGTGGATCAGGGTTAAACTCGAGGGTAAAGTGCTGTGTCCTGGATGGGGAGCTGAGAGAGGGCAGGCAGCTCGTGCAGCCTTGGCGATGTGGCCAGGATGGCTGTTGTGCCAAGCCAGGCACTTTGTGTACCGGCGTGGGTGGGTGTCGCTCATGGTGACTCGCATTGTAGTACGGATGGGAGAGGAGAACATTTAGGCTGTTCGTAGCTCCCCATAAATAACGCCTCAAGGTCTTCAGATGCTCACTACTTGTCAGAACGATAAAGAAACCATGGAAACGTCCTGTCAGGCACTTGTCTAGTCTCCACCCCAGAGGTCACTCCGAGACCCGCCACAGTCCGTCATGCCGTAGAGGGACTATCATGACAGATGCTGGCATCCTTTTCTTATTTTTTCTTTTGACGAAACGCTACAGACTGTGAGATTGAATCGAACTGCAGTAGAAATGACAACCTCTGTGTTTAGCCCGGAGCGTGTCTGACTATGACTGACGTGTTCAGCATCTTACAGAAATGCAAGGCGACACTCCTGACGAAAGGAATGGCAGGAATCATATGTGTCTGTATGTATCTGGTCTTGGTGAGGGCCAAGAAGTCCTGGGGGTCCTACTTTACACTGTGCAGACTCTGTCCTGAGGGGCCTCGGTATACGGAGGTCATTAAACATTTACATAGTTGATACAACATGGGCTGAAATTTAATTACTGAAAATGTCTTGAAAGTATCAGCAGTCCCCCTGCAGGGAAAGAAGGCATCGCTGTTTGTCCTGCCTTGTTTACTGGCGTTTGGGCTCTGTTCGCTGTTCTGGGATCTACCCCTTACCCCCCCGTCATAGGACAGTCGTTCTGCGGTTTGTGGGCTAATAACCGCTCTTGTAGAGCACGGAGCTGCTCCTCCTGCTGGGTCACGTTTTCACCCATGATGTAGCAGTTTCAAAAGCTGTTCGCTCCTCTGGATTGTCCACCATTTTTTACAAACCTATTTATAGTCGCTTCTCACCTAGAACCCGTGTGTTTGCGCACAAATTTCTGCCTTTCTGTAGGTTGCCCACTCTGTCTTTACTTTAGCAGTGTTTGCTTTTTCTGCCTTTTCATGAATGATTGGGTAACAAAACAATCGGCCAGGGACATGTGTCATGTGTCTTGATCTGATTTTCAGTCCCTTGCATCACTGGAGCTGTCAAAACATGTTCAGCGGGAAGTGATGTAATGTGGGAGTGACAATTACGGATGGGGTAAGGGGACACAGTTTTCTGTAAGGAAGAATATGGCCGTGTTGGCGCATTTGTTTTGACTGGTTTCCAGTGTCGTACTGGGAAAGATGTATATCGACACAAAAATCTTTATGAGCACGTACCCAGAGGAGTGATTGATTTTCATTGTGCAATCTTTGAGCGGCAGGCAATCTGACTGTGCGACTGAGATAACATAATGCTCCGAAAAACTGGCATATTGTCTCATGCCTGGATCTGAATGAAAGTCCAGCTTGCACTCTGTTTGTTTCAGGATACCATCAGTGCTGAGGTTTATTTATCTAACTGAATGATCTTTCAGTCCTGCTGCCTCAGCCCTGAAGCAGTCTGTCCCACACACGGAGAGTCCGGCTCCTCTTCCTGAAGGCGGGTACCTTGGTCATTACGGGGGAGGGTAAAGATGCTAGGGTGTGATTCTGCTGCTTTTTGGGCCCCCCCAGGAGAGTTAGATAATGAGGCTCATTGCGCGGGCAGGAAGTCAGCTGCAAAGAGGAGGAGCTCAAAGGACTGAGCCTCCCTGTGCCCTGGGGCCTTGCTGCCTAGGAGTCGACTTCCACGGATATCTGTGGATATATGCTTCTGTTGTAATCACCCGAGTTCACCTAAAACTGTTTTGCTTCACCGAAGGGCTGGACTGGCTCTCCTGTGATTTGTACAGACACGCCCGGATTTGCCTTTCGAAAGTCAGATGGAATTCGCCCCGCGGTGTTCCTGCACGCTGAGCACCGCAGGGTGTGAACTGTGAGCCTCACAGTTTTCGAATCTACTGTGGTGGCATTGACCACCTAGTAAGGCCCGCGTACCAAAGAGTCATTCATTCATATAGCTGGATATTGTATGGGAGTTATTCAAGCTGTGTGCCGGTACCAGATGGGGACCGCTAGACCACTAGGGGCCCCGCCAGGCTTAAGAGTCCAGTGGTTGGGATCATTTTGTCCTGGGACCCAAGCTATTGGTGTTTAGTTTTGTTGACATTATCAATGGGGTAGAACAGGGGTGCCAAACCTGATCCATGCAGAGCCACTATGGGGTGCTGGTTTTTGGGTTCTGGGATGACCTGTCAGTCAGCCGATAATAACAGGTTCTCCTGTGGATCCACTGTTATTGGCTGATTGAGAGGTCATCGCAAAAACCCGCACCGGCTTTCCATGGATCAGGATTGCCACCCCTGCCATTGAGGGTTATGAACACCGGTTTAATGAATCTTCTTCGTTGCAGTATAAATGTGAACCTTTTCGACTGGCTTTTCCACTCCAGTTCCTGCCCCAGCCACAATATGGTGCATGTCCTCCAGATTGTGCTGGTGTTGTCCATCTACAGTCCAAAGAACCAAAATCCATGAACTGGGTTTAAATGCACTGGTGTCTGGAACCCTTAGTTTCATTTTTGTTGAAAATGTACTTCAGAAACTAGAATTGTCATAGAATGGCAGAAATGCGACCACTCTGGCAGAATTAACAGTGCAGCCTCTGTCTGCTTGCTTAGAATCTTCGCTGAAGCACTTCTCTGGAATTTTCCAGAATATCTGTAATTCCTAGAAGAGTCGTTTACGTTATACGTATGTAATCTCATGCATTTGAAGAATTTTTTCCGAACCGTTATTTCGTTCTGCATTTTCTCTTATATGGGCAGCAATCCTGCTCAGGAACCTGGCATTTCCTCTCAAAGTTCAAATTGTCCCCTCCCCCCCCCCCCAGTGGCACACCTGAATGAACCAGCCTGTGCTGTGTGGGTGCAGCTCCTCTCCGTGGAAACAGGGACGACGGGAGCCATGTGTTCGACTGCCCCGAGGCCTCCTGCTGGCCTCTCCGATCTGGCGGCCAAGTCGCGGTCGACGCAGACCATCTCAAGAGGGGGCTTTGCTTAAGGCTTAGCAGGGTGGCACCTTCTATGCAGAAGGCTGTGAAGCTGAATTATGGATGTGTGTGTCTAGTCCTCCTGGCTCCCAGGGGGTTCACTTCTGATATGGAAATAAGAGCAGGGTCTCTGCATTCATCCCAGCGCCGGACCTTTTCCTTTTGTGCAAGAAGATGCATTAATCTGACATGCATGTGGTGGGACATAAACCGTGTTAAAATGTCTAAAGAAATATGCATTGGATTTACATTTATATATATGTGTAGCATAATGAATGAATAGCTTTAGTGGCTTCTGAATTCGTCTCAGATATATTAAAAGCTCACGGCCCCCGATTTCATAGTCAGAAAGGGAGGATTTTTTTGGTCTTTAAAGCTGCATGGAGGATTTTTCCCAAAGATAAAACTGTCCCTGGTGCGACATAGTAGCAGATTGCTTGTTGCCAGGGAGGAGCATGTGATTCACAGGCTTTGTCTGCGGTGACCTAAATACCCAGCCATGCATGCCGCAGTGGACCCAAACAACACCTCCAGGGTCAGTCATCACCGTGCAGCTTTTTCATGGTTCGGCGTGTATTTTTGTGAGTATAAGTGTCAGCAGCGGTCTTGTAAGCTCATATGTAGAAACGGGGAGAGCTAGTCTCATTTGTTATATTGAGACACGATGTTGATATCGCCGTGGACCTCTGGAACATGTGCAGATGAAAGTGGACCCTGTACCTCGAGCATGAATCAAACCCGATCCTTGTTGATGTAGGTTAGACCTTATTTTGGTAGGTCAGTGGGAGGGAAAATCCAAATATTGTGGAAGATGAGAGGTGGAGTATTACTGTAAGCTTGTGTCCTCTGTTCTTCTGGATGAAGTCTGCATGGGTGCAGCTCCAGGCTGGATGGATCCTCTCAGCAAATGGCACCAAAAAACCTTGGCTTAAGGGGCAGTGCCGGGTCCAGTTACGTGAGCTATGGGGTCATGTGCCGTGATGCTACCTGAGGCGGACTCGGGCAGACCTGCTCCTGGATAGCCAGCAGGGTGAACACACACTCAGGCCCAGAGAGCCAGTATCCAGTCCGAGCTGGGTGTGTGGCCCTACCTCAGGGCGACTTCAGGCGATGAACCCAAAACCATTTTTGTTAGGATGAACAGGGTGCGGTGAGGTGTGGTAGGACACACAAAAGGCCCTGTAATACTGTCATAGGCTCCTGCTTAAAAGGCATACATGTAACTCATGGTTGTGTCCAGCAGCCTTTTTGTGTAGCAGCAGGGTTATGAAAGAGACCTAGAGTGGCTATAATTGGAGCCAGGAGAAAAGGGCAGAAAGGGGTTGATCTGCCACCCACATGTGGAGGCGATTCAGGTACAGGAGCTCAGTGGTACGCTGTGGTGCTGGCTTGGAGTCTCATGTAATCGTTTTCAGGTGTGCCGAGTTCGACTAGTGGGATCAAAAGATTTAAGCTCCCCCCCCCCCCCCCCCACGCATTTATTTCCCCCTTCCCTCTCTTATGGAAAGTTACTTCTCTTCTGATTGTTTGCTGACTTCTTTTAACACGATATGTGAGTGTAATTTGAGAGGAAATGGGTTGAATTTGATCTGGATTTATAAGGTTTGCAGGCGCGATACTTTATGAGACGTTCGTCCGGAGTGTTCTGCAGCAGACCCTCCCGGGGCGCAGTGCTGGTCCTGTCAGTTTCACCGGCACCCCTGTCCGCTGGGGACACCTCTGGACCGAACTTTCCTTTCAGAGTTCTGGTTTCATTGCGTTTGAGGTTTCTTCAGACCTAGTGCAAGATGCTAACCTTCAACAGTACTTATTTAGGCTGCAGGGTATAAAACTGGGAGAAAAAAGATGACTGTGTAGCATATTTAATGGAGAACTGAACTGAATCACGTAACATGTTCTCTTGCGGTGATGACCAGCTCTTTTCAGTAAGTCCCTTAATTTTGTGGTTAACATGCTAAATTTTCCTGAAAACCAAAGGTAACCTTGTATTAACAGTCTTTGAAGTAGTTCCTGTATTCTGATTGGCCAAGGAAACCCATAGTAACCGAACTGCAACCACGCACTCACCTGGGCAACAGGTGTCCACCAATGTCAGCGATTCTGCCCGTATCACCGAATGAAAATTCAGGTCTAGGTGCCCGCAGGACAAGTCTATAGTTTTTGCCTTAGGTAAGCTGGTAATGTACAGCGCACACTGTGCTTTGATGAGGCAGGCCCATTTTAACCAGTTACACCCACAGAAGACCCAGATGGTGTCACAACATTGACAGGGATCTGAATTCCAGCTCATTTGCATTCATCTCCAAATTGCTTAAGATAGGTTTCCCAGGAAACCATTGGCTTGAGAGCATCATTGCCATAGTAACTTTCCCACGCATACAGCAGAAATACCGTCGTGCTACCTCCCTTCAGCCTAAGTGGCCATTTTCCGTGGTCTGTTCCACATTCAAGCTACAAAGGACTTTTTATTTTTTGGTAGCATTTTTAATTCCAGGATAAATACACAGATGCGTGCTGCAGTGTTAACATGCGGATTATGTAATAGCCGTGGTATCTCCAGTCCTTTTTCTCTTCATCTGTCCTCCAGGACACCAGAGGGTGACGGTGAGCTGCCTCCTGACCTGTCCTGGCCTCCTCCTGGTGGGGACCAACCTGGGGGTGACCGTGGCGCTCTCCGTGCCCCGGCTGCAGGGTATCCCCAAGGTCACAGGTGGGCTCCACTCCCCCACCCCAGGGGCCGTGTTTAGGGGCATCACCGTAACGCCATGAAGCACCAACAGCTCAGCCGTATATCACAGGGCATCGTGTGAGAGGGAGAAGCTCCGTGCTCTTCAAGGCCTTATATTACCCCACAAACCACAGTTTGACATTACCACATTATATGCAAGATACACACACACACACACACACACACACACACACACACACACACACACACACTATTGTCCTGGGACTCCAGTACTTTTTCTTTAACTTTGGAAATTTGCTTTTGCCTGTTACGTAAAAGGTTCCTGCATGACAGATTCATATTACTTGGAAAGGATTAAGAGGGTTAACATCCCTCTGACATCACTGGCGGGGGCAGCAGACACCCTCTGACATCACTGGCGGGGGCCGCAGACACCCTCTGACATCACTGGCGGGGGCAGCAGGCACCCTCTGACATCACTGGCGGGGGCAGGGCCGTTAGGACTTTCACATGGCACTCAGTCACCCTCCGAATGGTGCCGAATGGGCCATAGCAAACTGCCTCCCACCCTCCATCCATATCCACACTCATACTGTCCTGTCCCGTCCCCCCCCCCCCCTGTTTTAGCATCTGACATAACACACGAGCAGCGCTGCTCGGTTCAGAGCCCTTCCCCACGCCGCCCTGAGTACTCAAGCCACTCTGAGAATACATCATCCTTTCCTGAGCTTCCGTAATTCCAGGCCAGATACGCCGTTCTATATATACAAATTGGTGAAGTCGATTAGACGTTCAGATTGGAAATCCGGGATTGAACAGGTTCTGCTCCTTCTGCATGCAGATGGCAGCACGACTGCATTTATTTCAGGCCGGTTAATTTTCCGCTAAGGCCACAGCTGGGCGGATCCGTCTGTTCTGCGGCTTAGGCTCCGCTGGATCGGGGCCCAGAGGAGGGAGATCCCTGTGGATCTGTTGCTGCGGTTTGCTGTGGGAACCAGGCATGCACTGTGGTGTGGGGCTTTTCAGACCCCAGGCCATATCCTCCACATGGATTCTCTGCTTCTGTAGCTAATGCAGCCCGTGTATTTCTCATTGTTTTCTATGCTGTATCAGTTGCATGAATGCAGAGGTGAGTGTCACTTCCTGTGTGTCTGGTGGGCAGGTCGCGGCATGGTGTCCTACCACGCTCACAACGGCCCTGTTAAGTTCCTCACCATGGCGACGGCAGTGAGTAACCGACCTCCGGAGAGCCAGGCCGTTGCTACACCCAGCCAGGAGGCCCGGGATGGAGAGGAGGCCTGCTCCCCTGGCGCAGGCCCATCTGGGGGCCCGACTGCGGAACGAGGCGTGTGGCTGGGGGAGGCAGGTGGCTCCGTAGAAGCCAGCTCCTCATCTTCCTCCTGTGGCTCCTTAGCTCTGTCTCAGAGCTCCCTGGAGCACAGGCCTGAGGACAGCGCCATCTACGACCTGCTGAACGACCCCGCCCACGTGCACGCGCATAAACGAAGCCACAAGGTGAGCGTCAGCTCGGTGCTGGTGGTCTCGGGCGGCCTGGGGCACCGGCGGGTCAACCGGAAGACCAAGCAGTCACGGCCGGAAGAGACTGTGTCCACCATCATGGTCTGGCAGATCCCACTGCTCAGTGCCTGACAGGGGAGACATCCGCCAGCAGCTCGGCCATCCCTCTGTGCTCTCCATCGTTGCCTTTCTCTATCTTCATGACGGCACCACTTCTCTCACTCGACGTACATTGTTGTAACAGAATCCCAGTTAGCTTTTCACACACGAGTCGAGAGTTGACCTCGGTGCTCTGGGCATTTCAAAGCACGACCTGACTGCTAAATTTGCCATTTGTTTTTATTAGCGCAGAGCAGCTGGTGAGTGCAGATAATTGGAAGGGGAAGGCAAACATTTGAACTTGCAGAAACCCTTGGTACCAGGAGTTTTGGCCCACTTTCTGCTTAGACACTGGACCATGTAACATCTTGGTGTGATGTGCAGGGATCAAGAAAACACATGCAAGCTCTTCATATTGTCAATCATTTTTTGGCCTTCCTTGTCTGTGAATTAAGCAAGGATAACCTGAACTCTTGAAATACCACTTAAATGTCCTTAATATCGGTCTTATTTCTGCTGAACCTGTTCATCCGTTATTACCTTAACGCTTCTAATGTTCTGCAGTTTGCTAGATTCCATGTCATTCCCTTTTCAAATGAACACTTGTTGCCAACCGAGTTCTGAAACTCAGTGACTGATAGACATTATGGAGGAATGATCACTGTGTCCTGTCTGGGGGGGAACCCAAATGTCGATCTGATACCAGTACTGTTACAGGGAGGCAATGAGAGAAGATTTCTGCAGGGTGTATTGCGGTTAAGGGCGGCGCAGACTTCTTGTCTGAGACTTGGTGATGTAGAGGATTTTCTTTGCTTTAATCAGGAGGCAGAACGGAACACGTTAATGTCGAACAAACTTGTACTGGCAAGGTATATGTTTCAATAGATGTTCGTTCCCCTTTTGGCAACGTGGAACGAATAACAGGGATTTTTTTCTGTACTGCTGTTTTTCGCATTCATTAGAAAACGTTCAACATTCAAGTTTACATGAGGCTTACACATGGCTCACATTTTGCTTCTTGCTATTGACTCACAGGTTTACCAATGACTGACACCCTTGTGGACGTGAAGCATGATGGGAAATTCTGGCTGGCCAGATATATCTTAATACTGTAGCTTAGTTGGGGGTGTTTTTTTCACTTCTCATTACAAAAAAGGTTAACACTTTGTTCCAAGAGTGGACCCATAATGTTTAAATTTGTGATTCATGTTTCCCCAATTGATATTTAGTCTTTGTTGTATTTAAAATTTAAGAGCTTTAAAGTAAAAGGATTGTTGTATGTGTTAATGTTGAATTACATTAACAAAGTTGCAATGAGAGCAATATTTTGTTTGCGACCACGGTCATTGTGCCAGAGTGTGAACCGTTGGGTTGAAAACGTTTCCTGTTAGCTGACATCCAACTATAAGCGGCATCTGAGTGATATGGGATAAAGCCGGCAGCATTGCAGCAGTATAAGAGGCACTTTAAGGAGGAGAAACGCCAAGAGCTTTGCCTTTTTACAGCTCACTATAGCGGGAGTTACAAATCGCCAAATCGGATGCATTCCCACAGGCTGATTCAGATTAACTGCCAAACTGAATAAACTAATCCAAAGTGACTTCACATTGAACCAGCTTAGTTTAAGCTGCCAGCTCAAGACTTGCAGGATCAGGATCCTTCACAACCATTAGTGTTGTCCAGTCCCAACTGCAACTCCTGACCTTTTATACCTGCAGCTGATAAGGCCCAAGTTAAGGGGTAACAAGGGAAGAAATTGATCAAAAAGGAAAGAACAGTTTCCCGGCTGTTGTTTTGCATTATTCTTTAAAAGCTTTACAGCTGTGGACCACGTTGTGTATCTAACACCAGTTATGTGTGTGTGAATGTGCATTTG
Organism: Brienomyrus brachyistius; assembly: GCF_023856365.1. Taxonomy (NCBI): domain Eukaryota; kingdom Metazoa; phylum Chordata; class Actinopteri; order Osteoglossiformes; family Mormyridae; genus Brienomyrus; species Brienomyrus brachyistius. The sequence continues at coordinate 24,663,465 of NC_064546.1, forward strand.
CAATAAAAAACACAGTACATACATGAAATGCATTGACATCATTTCCATCCATCCATTGTCCAAACCGCTTATCCTACTGGGTCGTGGGGGGTCCGGAGCCTATCCCGGAAGCAACGGGCACGAGGCAGGGAACAACCCAGGATGGGGGGCCAGCCCATCGCAGGGCGCACACACACACCATTCACTCACACATGCACACCTACGGGCAATTTAGCAAGTCCAATTAGCCTCAGCATGTTTTTGGACTGTGGGGGGAAACCGGAGTACCTGGAGGAAACCCCACGACGACATGGGGAGAACATGCAAACTCTGCACACATGTGACCCAGGGGGAGACTCAAACCCGGGTCCCAGAGGTGTGAGGCAACAGTGCAAACCACTGCACCACCATGCCGCCCCTGACATCATTTCATTCATCCATTTTATTAATAACTTTTGGGACAGCTGCTACCTCTTATGTAATTACTACAGTGATTATATAATCCAGCCCTGTAACCCTTTCTCAACATGTATTTAGCAGTCATTTTTACCCAGAGCAACTAACATTTGAGGGAGTGAATGTAAGCGATTGGGGTTAAGGACCTAACCTGGGAAGCCACACAGCCTGGATGGTACCCTCACCTGCACCCACACTGTGCCAGGGCAGCTTGCCAGCAGGGAGGCGTTAATTCCACACTATGCCTGTGTGCTGGAAAAACACGTTGCCAGAAGCCGGGCTGATTTGCAGCATCTCCTCACAGGGTCAGTGTGGCATGGAGAGACCTTCCACTTCATGCCTGCCATTGACGGTACATCTGATTAAATCGCTGTGCCTGAGTGCGAACGCGTTGGATTGTTTGTCATTAATAGCTAGAAGGAGATTCACGTCCTGCAGCTTTTCAGAGTCTGTCATGAATTCCTCCACTGTTCCAGTTTGCTGTCTGCCATATGACCAGGCTGGTCACCCCTGCCACACCCCATTGACTTATTCCATACCTACCTCAAATGACCTGCGCTAACCGAATTATCTGTAAAAGAGCAGAAGGTTACACGTTGTGTCCAAGCGATGCCCTTATTGTGCTCAGCTTGTGCATTCTCTGTATATGTTGATGATTTCACCACCCACACGTTACTCAGAATAAAAAGACTCTTCTCACCGAAGACCAATGGAATTAGGATTCGCATTGATACTGTAGTGTTATTTCCATAACTGTCATGTCTTCCTTCATTGCATAATCCATCAAGCCTATGTGACTGTGGTCGTGCGTGACAGCCCGGGCGCTGCTGTCTGTCTGAGGGCGTTTCCGCTGTTTCATTGGGCTCGGTTTGTACCACAACGTTCAAGAGCAAACCACTCCTAACGCTGCCATTATGAAGGAGAGTGCTGTTGGTTCTTTTCTGCAGACCGCAATTCAGCAGTGATACTCAAGTAAGTCATCTGAAGGAAGATTTGCATTCGGTGTAAAAGTGTTCAAAACAATCCCGAAGTGGCAAAAGCGGGTCACGTTACCTTCAAAATGGCGGCATGGTGGCTGCCATCGCTGTTAAGGAAGCTGGTTGCTGTTTTATTACCATACAAAAGATGGGAAGCTCGACTCCCATAAAGAACGATCCATAAAGTCCCAATCTGAACTGCACTCATCTCTTGCTGTTGTACCGTCATCAGCCCAACATCTGGCATTTGCTATTTTAATCGATTTGATAGTGACAGCTCTTTGTTGTGAAGTAGCGGTGGCCTCCTTTGGTTAATTTTCCATCCCCAGGAATTATGTAACCACGCAAGCATGCATTTGTGAGGGAGCTTCCTTTCGTGGCTGTTTATTTGCGGACGAGCAAACAACCATATCACGTCTTATTATAGGCATCTTAATAACCGCTCACGGCAACGGAACCGCGGTTCTAATTACACGTTTTCCGCTGCTAGTCAAGACTTAAAGCAGTAAAAAGCTACAGTCTTTATCATCCGTGGCATTTATTCCACGAGAAGCGCCGCACGAATTTAGACGCTGAGCAAACGTAAAGACAAGTTCATGGGAGAAATATATTAAGCTGTTTTAATACCACGAGATCAACTGCTGTCCATTAATAGTCTGATGTTATAAATAATCGTAAGGAACTACTTATGCGTGTAGATCACTGCCTAGTTCCTATAAGCCACTGTTGTATAGTTTTCGAGGTATGTTACACTGGAGAACCTTTGGACGCAAACTATAAGAAATAAGCAACAGAAACGTAACGACTATGTAGACACTGTTTTGTGTATATGATTTATATAGCCAAAAGAAAAATCACACTTTTGATTTCAGCCGTCATTACTTGCAGTGTTGCGAAGATGGTGTTTTTTTTTTTTTTTTTTTTTTTTAAAAGACGGTAGCAGACATAAATTTACATAAAAAGTCAAGGGGCTCGGAAGAATTCCCAGCGAATTGAGGTGAAGGGACAGGCGGCGTTTGCGCGCTTGTGTGGGAATGCCGCATCCCCCTGGACACGCCCCTGCACCGCTGGTGTGTAGGGTTAATACAAAGGAGGTGTGGCTTACTTCAGTTACAGCTCATCCCTACTGTAAAACCAAAACATTATCTCTTGACTGACACAGCTTACAGCGGACTGTCGCCCTCACACACACTGGGGTGCTGTTTCCACCGTCCTCGATCACTGCGGCAGACCCACACATGTGCGTGGATATTCGTGGTTCAGTACGACTGTGAGCACAAATTAATGGATTAGCTTCTGGGTGAAGTAAAAGAGCATAACGAAACATTTTTGCTCTGTAATCCTGTGGAATAGTGTTCCGGGACTGGACTACAAACCGACGCCAGAGCAAAGCATATGCTTGTATTATTTACTGGCAATCCTGCTGTGCAAAGCGGATATAAAGACAGACGTTAATTACAGTATTCAAAGGAAGACGACGAAGGCAAGTATTTGAACTGCGATGTTTGCTAGAAACAGCGGCCATACCCAAGTCATCATCACCTTACATAACTGGGATTTGAGTAAGGGTAGCGACCAAGACCAGCTGCACTTGATGCGTGAGTATAAAAATTGTTATTTCCGTGCTTATTTCTGGAGTCATGCGTAAATATTCTTTTTCGTCGTTGTTGTTGTTTCTTTGTAAATACGAAAGCGAAGGCAAATTTGGAATGCAAGTCGTTTCCTTTACCGTTGTTATACGTGTATGTATTGCAAAGGGTTATGAAACGTAAGTGATCATTATAATTGCATTATGATGGAAAACGTCTTGAAAACACCAAAGACTTGTTTTCGTTGAGGATGCCCATTTCCCCATCATGGATATGAGCATTGCAGAGCATGCTTGGTGCATTTCCACATCCCTGACGCGGGCAATGAACAATTGCCTCAAATATTAATAGTCACAAATATGTGGGGCAAGCTGTTACCATGTAATACACGCAACAATATCTAAACTACCGACACTTTCCAAACGCTCCTGCAATTTTATAACGGAATCTTGGTTTTTATTACTTGTTTAATATCTGACTGACTCTTGGTATGAAACCGATAGCTGTGGCGAAGTTCACCAGTGATTTTGAGCATTACCACTTGAGGCACAATAAATTTCTCTACGTATTAAACGCTGGCGTGATGAAATGACGAAGTGTATGTTATATCGATATAAGTTAAGCAACAGCGCCCTCTTTAGTTTTCACGAACCAACCCTGCGAATTATTTATTTGACCCATTTCCTCGATGGCCTTCGGCGCTGTTCTGTGATTCAGTCTCACAAAACCCTTTTGTGATTCGTTTACTTTATCGGCAACGTAAATCATTTTGCGAAGTGATTACATCATCTTTTAAATACAAGAGCACGTAATGGTTTTAATGATATTCTGTAGTTATTTAAATGTTGTTTAAAATCTGATAATCAATAACACAAATTTAGAAAAAGATCTAGAAAACGTATGTGACGTTTGTTTTTCTTCCATCTCAGGTTGCGTAGGAAGACTTTGACTCGCAGACAGTTGTGGATAAGAAGCAACGTTGTTTTTTTTTCACCGATTTTAAAAATAAATTTAAAGGAAGTGTGTTTTGTACCATATGTATGTACTCTCATACTCCTGACTCCCCAGCCGAACTACAACAGCCTGTCCTCCTTCAGGTGGGAGACTTCTGGTCATTTTTTCACGAGAAACACAGACAGAAGCTGGTGGATGTGAACAATAACTATCCGGGAGAGTACTTTCGAAAGACTACCCAAGAGAAATTAAAGGCTTTGAAAGGGGGATAAAAACGACCTCAACCGCAATAATAATAATAACGACAACAACCTGTGGCAGTAACAGCCCGAGCAAGTGTCGTGACTGATTACCAACGGATTTAACCCCGAAAGACTGATTTTCCACTGAAGTGAATGAATTATGGAGCGTATACCTCCGTCCTAAATTTCAGTTTCAATTTTTACAAAATGCAGAACGATTTTACAAGCCGAGGTGCAACCGTAAATTTCGATACGGGAGTAAAGAATGACGGTGGCCCATATTTATCTGGCTTCGCCGTGGAGGCGGATGCTGACGGACCCGTAAATCAAGGGGAACTTGCGTTCACAACAGGCGCACCAGACATGAGAGTCCTGCAGGAGAAGCAGGCTTACTGCCGACAGAGAAGCAGGGTGACCAAAGGGCTGGGGGGTGGCGTCGATTCGGTGGTGAGGGGGCACCACAACTGCGACGCCGATGACCATCCAAAGGTGGAAAAAAATCACATCTCCGGTCCTGCCGCAGACCAGGATAATCCAGTTAACAGAAATGGGATAGCGGACGAGTGTAGTGGAGCGCGCGTGAAGGCGCCCTGCAGCTTTAGCTCGTCCCTGTGTTTTTCTGGAGGAACCAAAGACGAGGCGGATAGAGCCGCTTCTTTATGTAGGGGGAGCGGAATAGTGCGGAGTCAGTGTCAGATTAACAAGGCCGGCGATGCGCCGGAGGAGGAGCGGGCGACCTCTGCGCCTGTCACTTATTGTACTTCTGCGGGAGCGCATCCAGCGCACGGTTTAGGTCACGCGGTCAGTGTCGCACTGGGCAATGATCGGAAGGAGGGCGACACAGTACGAGGAAACCCGGTCACGCAATCGACCGAAGGACGGTGGGAAAATGGAAGCGGAATCACAAGTATCTGTTCTTTGAAAGGAGATCCGGATTTAGTGATTGAGGTGTCTGGAAAGAAAATACGGGCGCATAAATCAGTCCTGGCAGAAAAAAGTGACTATTTCAAAGCACGGCAGTCTAGAGATATTCTTAAAGTGAAGGGACTGAGTTACAAGACATTGACAGTGCTGGTGGAATATATATATTCTTCTCGGATGAACGTGAATAAGGATAATGTCGTCGAGGTGATCACCGGGGCGAAGATTCTTCAAATCCCGTGCGCAGTCCAAGCTGCGATGGACACCATGTCGGATCAAATCACCGCCGAGAACTGCTATGAGGTTTTAACTATAGCGAAAAAGCAAAGGTTAAACGAGCTGAAGGAGACGGCGTACCGCTTTATGAGTGATAACTTTCTGCAGATTTTAAAGGACCCCGCGGTATATGGGCGTTTGACGGGGTCGGAGAGAGACCTCATCCTCAAGACGAGGATGGAAGGAAAGAAGTCCGTGATGGTGGCCGAAATAAACGACGTTTACGATCGTGTAGGGAGCAGACCTCAGAGCCGGAATAACAGCCGTCCGCAGAGCCCGTTATCCGTGGCATCGTTTGAAGAAAACCATATGATATATTATTATAACGAGAAGACTAAAGACTGGAGATCGCTGACTATGATGCCCGAAGATATAAACACAAAGGGCTGTGGTATTTGCACAATGTATAACTATTTATTTGTAGCTGGTGGAATAAAAGGCTCCGGAGACAAAGGGAAGCTGTCGGATAAGGTGTTCTGCTACAATCCCGTCACGGACGCCTGGAGCGAAATCAAACCTCTGAACCAAGCACGATCACAGCTGAAGCTGGTTTCCATGGACGGCTATCTGTACGCTATAGGAGGAGAGTGCTTGTTTACGGTGGAAAAATACGACCCCCGTATGGACAGGTGGACTACGGTGACCCCCCTGCCCAAAGGAGCGTTTGCTGTAGCTCACGAAGCAACAACCTGCAACGGCGAGATCTATGTGTCCGGCGGGTCGCTCTTTTATCGCCTGCTGAAATACGACCCAAAAAGGGACGAGTGGCAGGAGTGCCCGTACAACAACAGCAGGAAGAAGTCCACGGACATGGTGGCCTTCAAGAGCTTCATCTATAGGTTCGACGTGAACCGCGATCACGGCGTCAACGTGTTCAAATACAACACCATAGTGAAAATGTGGCATGACAGCGCGTCCGTGGCGCAGGCGAACCCCATGCCGTTCCGGTGCGTCGTCATGGCAAACTGCATCTACTGCGTGAATAAAACGCAGACACTCCGGTTCGTGGTGGGGGAAGATAGTGCCCATTTTGAGGAGGAACCTCTGAAAGCCCCTTTTGAGGCGAAGGGCGTCCTCTTCCCCTTTATCCTAAGCGTACCCGAGAGGTTGGACAGGAACATTCAGTCAGTGTAATATAAAGGTTAATGCGCGCCTGGCTTTTCGCAAGTAGAGACTGTGGACAAGAACTCTTAATAAAAAAAACCCCAGCCGTGTTTAATGTTAAAAATTAAGTTCAGTTTCACGCAAATATCTATATATTTTTTTGCATGGAGAATGGCAACATAAAACACGACCAGGCCTTAAAAAACGACAAAGTTTGGACATAACTTTTTGGTTTCAATTACAATAACAATATATTTGCGGTTCATTTGATGTATTTTTCTTGTGCTCGTTTCGTACCTCTGTAAAATCAGTAAGAATAGACTCAGTTTCTGGAAAATCTTCATTGGTAACATTCGTATAAACTTAAAAATATTACGCGCGGGTATCAGAGTATAGCTGTACATCTGCTCGGTCTAACCCTCGGTCTAACAGCAGTGCTTCGTGATCCTAGTCACGATCACAAACCTATGCAAACCAGCGAGAGCTTACCAGGAAATCTCGCCTTACTTCGAGGAATACAGGCCCATGTAACTAAATTATTTGTTTAAAAGGCGTTAAAAATCCGGTTAAAATGTTTAGGTGATGATGAAATTGGATGAACATCGGAGCCTAATATTAATTTGTAAACTTAATGAGAATTTATAAAGATTATTTGGATTCCAGCTGGGCCGGCATGACCTGCATGCACGAATAAACAAGATTATTAATGGGGGATCAGAAAGAAAGCGTGACGAATTTGTTTCAGTCTGTTTTTATTGCCATGGTGCTGTCGTGTTATTTGTATAGTTCAGCAGCAGAAAGTCAAGACACAATGTCCCGTGTATGACCCCCCCCCCCCCCCAATCTAAACAGCGTGATAGGGCCCTGTATGTTTTTCAGACCTTTGATTTATTTTGTGACACCCGAAATCTAGATGATCCGGGGTATGAATCTGAGCAGACAGCCCTCGACTCCGTTATCCGTGCTACTTGTTATTAAATTACTCGCTTAAGCATATTGAGTAAATTCCAGGCTGTGTTAGGATGTTAAGGATAAACATTTAAGACGTAAATGCTGAACTCTATACGGTTTTTGCTCCGCTAAAAATGTAACGTGAAGCAATAATCTGTACCTATACCACAATGTCGCTAAAAGACACAACAGTTTCTGGAGCCGGGCAACTTCTTAAAAGAGATTTTAAAAATAAAATGAAGTGATAGTGATTATGTTAAGATTTATTTTGTTTTAATATAGCCGTGAAGCTGATACTGTCACAAACGTTAACTGCGTCTAGTTGCACAAAACAGCCCAAGCTGTGCACAGCGCTCCATCGCGAGGTGCTCCATCTTTAAGCGGGAATGAACTGTCACTTTCTGGGACTACAAGACTGTTTTACGGAGACACAGGGCTTCACTTTCCTTCCAATAAGACGCACTGACAAACTTGAATACATAAAGCCATTTAACACCCCCTCCCATGTGGAAATCTTCCCTTAACTCACACTGTCTCCATCCAGCTTTCTCCTCTTGTACACCATGCAAGTATAGAAGCAGGCGTGATGAGCCTCACAAAGTTTAATTTCTGCTCTACTCTACTAAGAAAGTAACTGAAAGCACTTTAACCGCATGCAGCTTCAACTATCGGGTTTCTAAACACATCGCTTCTACTGTATAAGCCAAACACGTATTAAAATCGGGGTTTGCGCTTAGAGAACGATGCAATGCCGCAGTTCGGTTTTATAGGTGCATGGAAATTCCCACCCTCTAGTATCTACGCGACATTTCGTTCAGTTTATTTAACTGAATAAAAAAGCTTCTGCAGAGAAACAAAAAAGAAGGTTAGATTTTAAGTATTTTGGGGTTATTTTTCTAACAGATGTGGATGTGACAGATTTGTTGAAGCTGTTTTTTTTTTTGCTGTCTGGCTTCAATGTGGAGGACGTGGACTGTAGAATGCGGCTCGCTGTTTAAAGAAATTACTAGATAAAAGCATTATTCTGAAAGTGTACAGCCCGTATCCTTCTTACCATTGACTTTATTTAATAACAGTTATAACGCATTATAACTCTGCTTTTAAATTGTCAGATGTTGTATTTCAGTCAAAATTATGTGCACAAAATAAAAAAAAAAACTCACTTTGATGTACTGTTTCTTATTCGATATATGATTATTGACAATTTCCATCGCTGTGGTCCAAGTAAACGTTTAACGTATTCAAACTGGGAGCATAAACCTCGCCTCACAAGCGCAGCTAACACAATCCATATGCACACTAAGATTCTGGAAATTACCAAAGAAACGTATCCGATAAGACTTCCAAAGACTCATTGCCTAGCTATATAAATTATCTAGCACCCGACATCTGAAATTTGGTGTTGACCAACTCATCAAGTATTGGTTTCTTGGCATCTATACGTTTTTGGTTCACCTTGACTTCTATGGGCAAATGGATGTGCATTTAATCTTCGTGGGGTTAATATATAGTGATTTTGAAATATTATTTTGTTCATTCACCCAGTTTCCAGTTTGAAGGATGAGGGTTTTTCCACACTTTCTGTTCAACCCGTAAATACAAAAGCACATTCCTTTCAGATGGACTCACTGTGGTTTCAGGTTTGGGTGGGAGAATGTTCTGGAGAGTTCCTTACTGGTCTGGTGCTTAACTAGCACACAAATACGACCAACGTGGCAGCGAACGTTCTGAACTTCCTCACCTCACCAAGCAAAGTGAAATATCTCAAGAAGCCGTTTGTGTTGGAACGATTCCCTGGACCCTGTGTCGAGATTCGTTTTAATGTATTATCTCGCAGTTTGGCAGCTCCGTATGCTGTCAGGTTTGGGTAAAAGCATGTGCTCATCAATGCTGGAAAGGGACTTCTGGCTTTAGTGACTGACGATAATAAAAGTTAAGTAGTTTTTAAAAAGCACGTCCTTGGGTGACTTGTGCCTTAAAAATAAATTAAATCAATATAATGAAGCTGTGTACTCAAAAATACAGAAAGTGCTGGAATACTTGGATGGATTTCCATTGATGTATTTGGATATGTTGGTGCCAAATTACCACAGACTTCTTTGTGAATTGCATCATTGTCACACAAGCAGCCCGGTCTGCCCAGTGCTTCCAGGCTAATCTCAGCTTCTCAGTAAGTGACTAGACAATCCTGATGTGCTATAACTTTTAAGGGTTGCATGTTAAACCTGTTTTAATGCCAGAGAGATTTGTGCTGCTTCATGGTGCGGAAGAGGTTGGGTCCCCTTTTTGATCCTGTTTTAATCTCCTGCAGTAAAAGCGAAATTTACATCTTCATTTCTTGCACTTGCTGTAGTTTTGACTTGCATGCTTGTCCTGGGATGATTTTTTTCTTCCATTACAAATTTTATGTGTTCACTGGGAAGTTTTCTAACATGGATTGCATTTCTTGGTTTGTTTTATTCCACTTTTGTGGCGTGTAGCCTGCTAACTAATAACGTGCACATCCTGGCACGCAATAAAAACATTCATTTACTTGCACGGTAGAAAACTGCTTCATGACTGTGAAGGTTTTTACTCCGAAAAGTATTATTAAGGAATATTATTTCCTCTTCTGTAAATGCTGTGTGTCCATGTTGTTTGCAATGCCAAAAAACGTCAGCCTAAAACCATAATCCGGTTTGTTTGTTTGTGGGGTCACAAACGACTCAAACAAAGTAGCAGATCCCAGGGGAAGCTGCCCGGTGTTTTAAGACACTTTGCAAAACCGGAATTTCAAACGTCAAAGTGCCAAAGAGCATGCTGTCCGTCTGTGCCTTTCCATGGGCACCATACGGTCGTGTTAAAAAGAACTGGCAAACAGGTTGGTAGGTCAGTGCCAGGGAAGACGTGTCTGTGGTGCTAAAATAATCCCCCCCCCCCTCGTGCAAAGCCACAGATGTCCACGAACCACCTGGGGAACAAAATTCTCTCTTCCGCTAATCCTCAACCTGCCGATGATCACAGAAATACCAAATGGGACATGAACCAGCACCACGCCGGTGTATTGGCTAGTGGCGCCAATGTGTAGGAATGCCTATGATCCTTCTATGAATATAAGGTGTCTGAATGGCGGGAAATTGTGATCCACAATGCATTTTCAGTATTTTTCTTTATTCATCATTCTTTTATCATTACAATGGTCACAATTGACTTAGAATTACATCAGTTCTATTGAAATATATATCCCTGATACAGTGTCACATTTATTATATTTAATGGTTAGCGAGGGTAGCAGGACTGCAGCACAACAAAACCACCTTATGGTCTCTGCCCTAGATAGGTCTGTACTGGGATCAGTTACAGTTCTTACAGCCAGGGTCAGGCTGGGGTCAAGGTGCATTTTAAATAGACTTCAAACCCCATCAAGCCCAATGATTTGGCTCATAAGTGGATTAGTTGTCTGTTGTTTTCTGGTCTGACATGCAGAGGAGCTTTAGAGAAAAGCATGAGACCCATATGGGACCTGAACCATGGAAACCACCATCCCCTCCCTGTGACATCATGGGGGGGGGGGGGGGAGGTGCGGGGGTGCAGGATCTCTCCAGGAGAGCTAAAACTTCCAAGTCTGCCCCCAGCCCCCAGCAGTTTCCAGGAAACCAGCGAAAGCCATCATGTTTACCAAGAAACGCAGATGATGAAGACTGTGAGTAAGACCTGACCTCTTTAACCCTAATACTAAACTTTTGACCTAAGTAAGCCTTTACCTTTCTTTACCTCAGCGTACCATTCTGTGAACATGTCTGTGCAAGATAGTAAATTAATAGAGAATCCATTCCTCCCTACTCCGGTTTCACATGACCTAATGGGGAACCATTTGAGTAATTATGGGGTCTCTCGGCTTCATCCCGTGTAGAGAGAGCAGCACAGCTGAGAAATGTTGGTTTGACACACAAGATGTCGCCCACTGTTGGCTCACTGACGGATTCCCACACAAAAGAAAACAAGCCTGATAAAGTAAAGCTGATAAAGGCTACAGCAGAATGAGTCTTCAAATGAATGAGCAATACTCAGAATTTAATCATTCTTCATTGTCAAAAGTGTGATTTAAACATGAGCCTGTTCACTACAAAGGAATGAAATATTATTCTACGCTTCTTCTATGCCCCCTGCTACAAGAACCACACTACTAAATTTGGTTGGAGTTCTCCAACTGCTTATCCTGTTCATGGTAGCTGGGCGTGTTACAGTATAAGACATCGCATCGCAGTTCACCGATACGTCACTATTCTACAAACGGCTGTTGCTGAATTAATTCTGCTGACCACTAGAGGCCATCGAAGAATATCTGTCTGTTGGAGTTGGAGTCATGCGAAATGTCCACATGGCGGCAGTATTGAACCACAACAGTAACTACAGCAATATGTGTCATAACGCTTGCCTGCCAAAAGGTAAACAATTCGTGCTTTACGGTTGTCAAAACTATATTTTGGAGTGATTGTATCTATTTGCAAAAAAGCCTCAAAATAAATGCCTGAAGACCACATGGTGCCACTGAACCGCGTCATTTGGAGGTGAGGGATGATGACGGGAACCCGCACTAAGTGCAAAGTAAATACAGGTGACGCATGGGTGCACAGGGAGGACGGAGGCGAACAGCGCTTTGCTATAACTGTGACTTTGTTTGTTACTTTGTTTACGTCCACTTGTGGGAAAAATGAATTCGTATGCGTCAAAGCCATGTGAAGTAGAGTCTCTGTATTGTCCAGATTGTGTGTGTGTCTGTGTATCTGTGTGTCCGTGTATCTGTGTGTTTGTGTGAGCGCATGCTTCTGAAAGTATTACCTTGTGGGGACCAGATTTCCCCACAACGTGATAAAAACCTGTAACATTTTACCTTGTGGGGACTCAGTCCCCACAAGGATAACATACATTTCATAAAAATGCAATAAAAATACCTAAAAATGCAAAAAGTCTTGTATTTAGTTTGGTTACTTATGGTTAAGGTTAAGGCTGGGTAGGGGTTAAGGCTGTCATTGCAGGGATTAGGGTTTTGCCCATAGAAATGGAGTGTCCCCACAAAGATATGAATACATGGAGTATGTGTGCGCGTGAACCCTGTGATGGAATGGCAACCCATTCAGGATGCTCCCGGAGATCGTGCCCTTTCTGGCCTTGGATAGGTGCCAGGCCTCCTCCATGACCTTGTACTAAATGGATAGAAAATTGTGAAGGAGAACAAATACCCTCCCTCCACTAGATGTGGCTTCTGCAAAAACACAGTGTAGCTAAAAGCTAAATTTCCATATCAGTCAGATTAAACCACAGTCTTAGGCTGCTATTCAAAAACCAAAAGAATCCTTATTATGAAGCTCACTAAAGGCTGTAACTACACTCCGAAAACGAAAGTCTGTGAATCATATCAAATGATAAAGGTGAATAAGAATGGAAAAGCCCCCTCCCCCCCCCCCCCCCCCCCCCGTCAGTGGGCTTTATTTCAAATTCACCTCATATCGAAGTATTTCACGTTATCGCCAAGGTTCATGTTTCGCAGGCAACTTAATTTTCAAAGAATTCTGGAAAAAAAACAAATAATGTTCTAACTGCTTCTAGCCAAGTGGAGGAAGGCTCTTTCGGTGCTGGAGAATGGCTTTCTAAACACTCAGAAAGGTCCTTAAAGATCTTGAAAGAATCTGTCCCCTATATTACCAGGCGTCTCTTCCCGGATTTACATTTAACCCAAATACATGTTGTTAGTGTGCCGACCTGAATCGAAAGCCAAATGATTATATGCTGGTTAGTTCATGGAGCCACCCACTGAGATGGAGATCAAGGTTCAGGTGATGGATATCTCTGCTGCCCTACGCTTCACCGTTAACCCTCTTTGACAGCAGGCCACAGAATACCATCAAACTCTTGCTGATTCACCCACACCCAGGTTGCAGCCACACAGCTGAACGAAACTATTGTGTTATTATATTAAAGCATAAAATCAAAATATCTATTTTCCAAAGTTACATCACACTTATTGAGAAGTACTGTATGTACTGACTTACAAATTATTTTAGTATAATATAATTATAGAAATAACTCAAATGTGCCAAGTACAGTCAATATATTACTGTATGCATACTATAATACAAGTGAGATATGCGTAGTGGGTCATTAAATGGCTGGCAGTGCATCCCATTCTCTTGCACCTGTTATTGTAAACGATGCACCCACTAATATCCCACTATGTCAGATTTTCAGGCGTCTCTCTAGTGGCGCATGTGATTTACCAAGGATCTCAGACGAAAGTGTGATCGGATGTGACTCGATCCGGCTCAAGGAAGACTGTAAATGAATGGTGCTCTTTGGTGACATCTACTGGTGACGGGGATGTTGAGCAGTTAATTAAGGAAGATGCATTGTTAATTAAAAAAGCATTGAACCTTTAAAATCGTTCATCATTTTAAGGTAATATGCACAATAATATCCTTTTCTATGGCACTTCTAAACATTCAATGCATAATTATACTAAACTTTTGAAACTGTTATGCTGCATTTACCATAGTCGAAATTTATAGACGAATTTATTTATTGCTACTTTTAAGTACCGTATTGGTTCTGGTGTTTTTTTCAGATTTACTATTTTATTGCTATTCTATCTTAATTTTGTTCATTTTATTTAATTGATTGTATTTTGTAGCACTGAGTATGAAAGTTGCAAACTTAGTCTCATTGTACTTGTGTAATTCAATTCACTTTTATTTGTACAGCGCATTTTCAGAGCATTACATTGTCTCGAAGCATTTTAGATTATCAATGCCCAAACTTCCAGGGAGCAAGCCAGAGGTGACAGTGGCAAGGAAAATCTCCCTAGAAGGAAGAAACCTTGGGAGGAACCAGACTCGAAGGGGGAGCCCGTCCTCCAAGGGCTGGCAGAGGAAGTCAAATGAACAAAATTAACGAAATCCTAATTTAGACAGTCCAAATTTTAATATTGACAATAACAATGAAGAACAATATATTGCATAAGAAAAAATATCCCGTCAATACTGCATTTGTTGAGTTGCAGCACAGACAGTTGGCATTAGCGTTTAGTGAGAAGCCTGTATATCTTGTCCTTGTCACGTCAGCATCAATCTCCTGTTTTAGGGACTGAAACATTTTATTTCACACATCTTAAATGGAAATCTGAACATGCTTTATTAAGGCCACCTTCAGGCTCATAGCAGCACTTCTTGTGTTTTTGTTATTGTTAAGGGGTCCTGAGTCATACAAGCTGCCTCATCTGTGCCTGTCAAACTTGTAGCGGTAACCATTGTGACCACTAGGCCCATCTGATGGATTGAACAGAAGGATGAAGCCAACGAAAAGGTAAAAAAACAATTACAGGGTTTATTCAAAAACCAAACTTTGTAAGTAGGGTATCCCTTACTTGTTGCCTCTTTAACTTACAACAGGCAAAAAAAACCAATTACAGCATTTTTTCAAAAACCAAACGATGTAAGTAGGCTATCCCTTACTTGTTGCCTGTTTAACTTACAACAGGCTAAATATGAATGCCTTTCTAGGGTTTCGATATTATGCTAATGTTAAAATTAGTGCTGTCAGCGTTAATGTGTTAAGGCAGTTTTGACGCAGATTAATCTGACTCTCCGTGCATAATCGAGCGAGCATAGCAACGTTTCGTTAGGAAAACGAGCGAAGAGACGTCTCTTCTGTTTGCAATTTTATGTAAATATGTTGTTAACGTGTTTGCAAGGCACGCTAAATGGAGAGTGAATTATTTCAGTTTTATTATTTAGTTGTTTTTTGTACATTCTATTTTCTCAAAGAATTAGTATGCTGAAAATCAGTTAATGTTTAAATAAAACATGTTCTGCATAAGGCACAAGGATTTGGTTGGTGATCGATTGGCACACTAACAAATGAAAGGTTTATCCTGTATGGGTAGCGTTTATCAAGTAGGACTTTGTTGACGGTGTTCATTGTTGCTCTGTGGTTTCAAATAAGTATCTCATTTTTATTGTTTTTTATTGCAAACCATTGGCCTAAATTACACAAATAAACTAATTAAGCACCAGTTAAAGCCTTTATTGCATGTGTAAACACTAATTGTAATTACAGTACAGTTGAAATGCTTTCTGCTTCAACCAATCACTACAGTTTGGTTGTGACATATGATATGTGCTGGAGTGCATCGCTTGAATTCAGCGTTACTGCTTTCAAAATAATGAGCTATTTTGGATAAACAAGGTAAAAATGACAAATTGTTGATGTGGCGGTACTTTGGCAGTTTAATATCCAACACTCAGCAGACGGGTGCTGTATACTGTAAATTCTGCCTAAAACTTGTGCCAACTATAGCGGGAAATACTGCAAGCTAATGATGGCCAAATGAAGCTTCATGAACCAATTGCTGTATTTTCTGACCCCACTAGATGGCGCTCTCTTTTCAAAAAAAGGGCTCAAGTCGTGCCTAAAAACAAAAGAAGAGCCCCATGTATTGGAGTCAAAAATACCGCGAATGGTTTATGACTTGGCCATCACTACTGCAAACCTATTTCATCAGCTGAAGCATTGCCATCCAGAAAAACATGCAGAAAGTTAAGCACTTGCAGTCACAGACAGCAGCAATTAAGATTTCCTCTTCCAATCTGAAGAATCACGGGACACCATCACAAACCATGTCAGTGAAGATAAAATTTTCTGGGCCAGGGCGGCACGAAATATGTAAGAAATTGTGTCCCTTATTGGTTCAAAAGGATACAACGTTTTATTTTTCAAAGTGGTGATCCTGCAAAAGACGTGATGGGTGGCAAGCCTACCGGCAATGTCCAACCCATTCTCAGGAATGAGTAGCGAGATAATCAGTGTTGGTGTATTGTAATGTTACGCCCTACGACAAAAAAGTTTATTTTTGTATGATTCATTTATCAAAATTATATATCAGTTTGGAGTCCATTCATCTTTTTTAATGCTCTGAATCACTTCAATGACTTGAATCATAAAATGATAATTATTGATATTGACTAAAATTTAAAAAAATGATGGTGATGAAGAATTTTGCCATATTGCCCAGCCCTGTTTGGAAGTACAACTGGAAAGGTTATTGAAAGATTTTTAAGGGCAATCAGACAAATGTTTCTATAAAAATCCACTGCTGTAACTGGCTTTACAGAATTGTTTATTCAGTTGTAAAAATAAAAGAAGAAGAACACAATTGTTTACATAAAACTGTCATTTAAGTACAACATGATGTGCTCATTCTTAATGCAATTACCTCAGGATTCAGTAATCTAAATTTTGCAATTAACAATACTTTGTCACGAAAAGACGTTTCTCTCCATACTGAATTAGGTCCTTGCTATTTACACACAAATGTACACATTCAAATGTCCACTCTGGGTGGACAAGATCAGTAGCAGTCAGTGAATCCTTTAACTGGAAGTGAGGGATTTCCAGGGACATATCAAAAATGCTGGTCAAGAAACCAAAGTAGGTTAAGAGTTTCAATGTGTCTGTACACATCGGTGTGGTTTAGGATGAAAGACATGAACAAAATCTAGTTTCACACCCTACGGAGCAACATAGAGTCTCTTATTTCCCGGTCTGGTCTGCCCCGGCTGTTTGTTTTCTAGGTACAATATGCAAAAGGCAATTTGCTGAAGTCTGCCCTTTTCACTCCCTCAACCCCACCCCCGAAACCCCCCCCCCCCCCCCGCATCTTACAAAATGCATCTGTCCATATCTTCAAGATCAAGCACACATCAGTTTTTAAACATTTTACATATCATATGTCTAATGTCCTGCAAAACGTAGGTACGACTATGTCTCAATTACCCAAGTACTTTTCTAATAAGTTCGTTTTTGCTTGACTTTAATTAAGGGTTTCTTTAATTTTCACATAACACTTTCGGAAAAGGAAAACGTCTTTTAAAAGGTAAAGGAAGACCCATTCTCATTGTTGGAACCATCCATGGATTTTCGAGTTGAAATGTACACTTCGGTAGATCTGGAGGAGCGCCTGTAGATGTATTTCTTACCCAGGCACCACAGGTCTGACAGAATCTTACGGAAATGGTTCCTGAACTTGACCCCTACGAAGGCGTAGAGCACAGGATTGAGGCAGCAGTGGAAGTACGCCAGGGTCTCCGTAATCATCAGAACCTCATTGACAGTCTTCTCAACCTCGCATTCCCTCTCTTTGAACAGATTCACAGTGTGGTACAGAAGCGTGACGTTGTAGGGCAAGTGGCAGGCGATGAAGACCACGACCACCGCCATAACCACCCGCACGGCCTTGTGCTTCTGGAAATTCTTCGCTCTTATGAGGGTGTAGATTATGCTGGAATAACAAAAACCCATAATGAGCAAGGGAAGGAAGAAGCCAATGGCCACCTGGATGCTGGGCACCAGAACTTTCATCTTCTGGGCTGTTTCATTTTCTTCAAACCTCAAGTAACAGACGGAAACGGTCTGATTAGAGTTCAAGTCTATGTTATCATACTTCTCATTGTAGATTATCGTTGGGATGGACACAGCTATGGCAAACAGCCAGACGCCAGAGCAGATGATTCGACTGTAGATGAGGGTCCGGGATCGAATGCCGTAAGAGCGTCTGGCTTGGACGATGGCTATGTAGCGGTCGCTGCTGATGCAGGCCAGCAGCATCATGCCACTGTAAAGGTTGATGCTATACATCCCACGTAAAATCTTGCATGCCCAGCTGCCCATGGTCCAGTTGTATGTCTCATTGTAAATGATCAGGGGGAGAGAGATGACGAAGAGCACGTCTGCGATGGCCACGTTCAGGAGGTACACGTCCGTCATGGACTTCGCCCTCTTGTAAAAGGCGTAGGTGACGATGACCATAAGGTTACCCAGCAGGCCCAATATGCAGATGAAAGAATGTACATAAATTTGTACAGTCGCCTCCGAACCCATGTCAATGTCACAAAGGCACTCAATTGTGTCATTGCAGTAGTCCAAGTAATCGTATTCCATTTTCCAAGATGAATGTTCTGTAGTAAAACAGAAGGGCAAAGAATGTGAGGGCATTTTTTTTTCTGATGCGCTCAGTCACACAGACCACAGCCAAGCAAGAAGTCACAAGACTCGCCAGTCCGTCTTGGCACATCAACCATGAGCTGGGAAGATAATTCACGATGCTGGTGACAAAATCGAAATCATTCCTTCATACTTAATGTATATTCCCCTCCGGCATTTGGGCACTTGATCGTGTAAAACTCGGAATTTCAGCTGACAAATGATGTCGTGTCAGACCATGCGCTGAGGTCAGAAGACACATGTATGGTTGCCATTTAAATATAACAACTACATATAACTTTCATATATATATATATATATATATATATATATATATATATATATATATATATATATATATATATATATATATATATATATGTGCAATATAAACACTGAAATATATTCTGCTCTTTGCAGACCATAAATATATAAACAGCAGAGTTGTTTTCATTGTGTCCTATTACACCATTTGTGGTGTTTCTTCTACATCGCCCACCTCCTCCCTTTACTCTGAGCAGAGCAGAGGGGCTGAAGCATTAACATACACAGGAGAACAGACCTGCCTCCATCTCTGTTTATCCAGTCTACCTTCTTCAGACTGAAGATAAAGTATCTCTTCAGAGTTAGGGGGTTGTGGTTGTGGTGGGAATGGTGTGTGTGGGGGGGGGCTTGGGTAGCTAAGCAACAGTACTACCTGAACAGCACAGGAAAGAAGAAAACTGCTGAAGGTCTCTATTCTAAGACATATCTATTGTATTGTATTGTATTGTATTGTATTGTATTCTTTTCTGCCCCCCACAAAACCCTCGCTTTGCTTTCCAAGGTAGCACGGCTGGGCCTTTGTATTCGTAGATTCAAGATTTCTTTATTGTCATTGCACAGAGGGTAAGAAAATTGCGTAGCAGTCCTTACAGTGCCTTTACACATAACAAATGTGTTCTAACAATTTGATAATGCAATTTCTATGCTTTTATTAAATGTGTTAGTACGATCTTGTGCAGTATAACAACTGTTGGAGTAACGAGGTTTTGACACCAACCGTAGGTAGGGCAATCATGTGCTATTTGACCAGGAGTTTAGATAAACCAGTTAAGAGGCTTTGTCTAGTGACCTGCAACTGCTGACCATTTATTATTTTGTTTCTGACAGTAATTGTGAGCAGACTATCGGTTGCCAGCTAGCCTTTGTGCAGTTTGTCATTTTTTACCTTTTACATTTGTTTAACAGATGCTTTTGTCCAGTGACATTTCCATAGTCTTTTTGAAGGCTTAATTAGTAATGTTCAGACAGCTGTTTTTAATTGAGTTTGAAATCTGAAATTAAGCTTAGCGGTGCCCTTTGTAAGAATTTGTGATAACAGGGCTTCTGTATAAAAACATATTATATATAACATCCTAATTGCACAACTGCACACGTTTTTTAAGCTTTGGTAACACCCTATTTCACAAATACCTTCAGGAATCTGTCATAAATTGATCTCAACTGAAGGTTTAGTTTCCGTTTTTAATGAATAGTATAGGCATTATTTAGCCAGTCATCAAGATTTTTTTTCTTTTTCCTCAATTCCTGTTTCTGCTCTCCCCCTTGCCGGTGTCCCTACCAGCTGCAAACATGCTCATAATTCTGTCGATCCCAGAACAAAGGATTTCTTTTTCATCTTGACAGGGAAGCAAGGTGGCTGCCATGCAGTGCACAGTCACGGTTAGTGAACATAAACACTGCTTAATCGCTTACATCTCCCCGCAGGAAATTCGGCAGGTAGCTGAATATTTATTACATATAGGAACTTCATTCTAGTGCTGGCATGAATTCCAGTATTAGAAGTACATTTGAAGTACGTTTTAAGTATCGATACATTCATGTTGTCAAAGATGACTGCATGATAATCATTATTATTTGGTGTTGTGTTGTTGCTGGGCATGCTGGAATGTGCTAAAACTTGTTCGCTAAGAAAAAACTGTTTTTATTCAGTCTTCTGAGTCTCTTTTGCAGAACATTAAGTGTTTGTACGCAGTTTCTGTTTTGGGTGATCAGCACACAGTATATATCATATATATATGTATATTATCGCCCTATTTGCCTTTGCACTAATTGTACAGTCATGGCGTTATGCATATATTGATCTTGTCTGTGGTAAGTGACAATATAAATTTCAATTATCTTTTCATTTAACATGATGCATATCTGTTGTTACAACAAAGCACTTATTTGTACAAAATAACTGACATGTTTCTTTGCAATGAAAAGCAAGGATTATTCGCATAAAAATGAAATATAGGCCTGCCTGTCCCTCTCTATATCCTGTATATAATCTGGAAACATTCCTGTCCTTCTCTATATGCCATAAACGAATTGACCTTAATTAAGAACATAGTTGAACCTTTTATTTTTTTAGCAGATGATTAAGAATCACCCAAAAAACATGTATGGAAAAACCTCACTGCCGACATTAAAAGTTCACATTGCTATTCTCTGATAAAGATCGGAGAGTTTTATGTTAAAATCTGATATTTGGGAACACTTGCTAATTGTTTCTGTAGGTGCGTGAAGAACTTACACAGTGTTTCCCGCTGCAGTCAAGTTCGAGTGAATCTGCTGTTTTGGTCCAGGATCCCGTGGATGTGAGCACTCTGAAAAAGAGATTCTGACAGCTTGTCTCCAAAGGGATGAGGAAGCCAAGTGGGACGGGGTGACTTCTGCTGTGTTGTGTGAGCGAGCGCGTGCGCGCACGTGTGTGTGTGTGTGCGTGCCTACGGGAGGCTCCAGGCTTGTTGGTACTGTGTGATACCCCTGTGAGACAATACTGACTTATCTGATCGTGGCTATGTTCCTGTCTCAGAGTCTGCCCGTAAAGCATGAACTGCACGTGATTTGCATATTTTTAGGTAAACCACAAGCTCATGATGACGAATAAGCTAACCTGAGGTGTCTAAAGGTTTGGGATTGTAGATTCATTGCATTTTCTCGATCTTTAGCATCATGGCCCTCGTATGTCAATATCACAGAGCTTTTAATGAGTATTATTTTGCAAAGGCAAAACTGCTGTTCTTAAATAGTTGAAGCTTGGAGCGACGTCTGCCCACAGATGCACTCTGTTCATTGTGCAACAAGTGGTTTTGGTGGATCTGACCCATCATCATGTACTGAAGGGTTTGAAGATGTCCCACTTTTCACTGTGGTAGTCACTTTTCGTTTGATTGAGTGATGTTATCAGCACTGCAAAATCCAGTTTGTTTTTGCAGCAGTCTCATGTGACATTTCAGCGTTTCTGAATATTCATTTTTCAGGTGTAGTTCCCACACATGCAGTTCCTGCCTATATTTCCCATATCTAAAATTTTGCTGGAGTTGTTATTAATTTATTTTAAAGAAACAAATGAAATGTGCTGT
This sequence comes from Brienomyrus brachyistius, assembly GCF_023856365.1. Classification (NCBI taxonomy): domain Eukaryota; kingdom Metazoa; phylum Chordata; class Actinopteri; order Osteoglossiformes; family Mormyridae; genus Brienomyrus; species Brienomyrus brachyistius. The sequence continues at coordinate 24,685,319 of NC_064546.1, forward strand.
ATGCACAAATTCTGTGGCTGTTCAAGCGCTGCTCTGGTTTACTTGAAATAGCCCGAGAAACATATTTTTATGGAAGCCTCCGTTACTCACAGTTTTCTCTACTTTGTCTCTCTCACATTCCCATTCGGAGAAAGTGTGAAGGTGGGTAGAGTATGTGATCAGTGTACTGACCCATTGACCCGCCTCAGCTCTGACTCACGAATGACTCAGGGGGGGATTAACACCGCTCACTACGTGACATTCGCTGGTGTGCACAAACTTTCCGTGAGATGGGCTTTCCTTTTCACCTCCTAATCCACTTTCGCATTTTAAACTTTTCAGCAGACCCTAAGAATGCCTACATTTGCAGCAGTAGACCGGGGGTACTTAAATGGCAGACTTCAGTCTGAGTCTTGTCCAAAACTCAATGCAACTCATACCATGCAATCATTTTCCCCTCCCGCCCCCCACCATGGATGTGGGCTTTGTCTAGCTGATAAAATTTGGACCTTGGTGAAAAATACAGTATCCCTGCAGTAGACTAAATATTGTTTTAATATCTTTCTGATCCATCTACTCCACCATTCTACTCTACCTCCCACTTATTGCAAACAAGTTACGGTAAATTGGAGGTTCTTACAACACTGGTTTTGTTGTACGTGAGCACACGCTTGAGATCAGTCATGAATCTGGCCTTTATCTGAGATGCAATCAACATCACGGTGAGAAGAATCGTGTTAAATTACATTCTTGTTTTGACAAATAGGCTTTTGGCGTTTTAAGTCATTTAAGGTTAGACACAATGACTAAACATAAGAAGTAGCTTAAAGTCTTAACTTATCTTATCTTACCGTCCCAGACCTGCAGCTCTCAACCTGTTTATGCACAAAGTATGAATATCAGCATGAATGGTTAAGCAACAAATGAGCGTTTTAGCATGGAGCCGACATTCATTGGAAATACATGTAGGGCAATCTTTTTTTTTTTTTTTAAATCAGAACATCAGATTTTGAAGGCATGTAAAATTAGAGAATGTTTTCTTTTTTAGTGAATGTCTGATGCCAGAAGAAGACTTTGTTTGCTGTGGTAAAATCCTCTGTGGACACAAAAGATAACATGGAAGATCAGGACTTCAAAAGTGCACAGCAATGGTTCTAAGCCTAGCTGTACAAATCCAAACCAGGATTTTGTTTCAACCAACCAGTTAAGTATAAAGAGTCACAGAGGACTCAACGGGTTGGTTGAAACAAAATCCTGGTTTGGATTTGTGCTTCCTGGACCTGAAATCTCTGCTACTCTGCCATTATTTTTCAGTTTTGATTTTCCTTTTTTGCAGCATCTGGAATGCACAAAACAAGAATCTTATTGTGTGCCGCACATGTGACAATAAATTGCATGAATCTTGAAAGTACTATAGAAGTGAGGAAGGTTGGAGTGGGGGGGTCAGCATTCCTGGGGCAGCTAGGGCTAAAGGCCTTGCTCAAGGAGCCAACAGCAGCATGATTACCCTGCTAGTCGCAGGGTTCGAATGCTGGGTCATCGAGACATGGACACTGGCTAATCTCCTGAACTACACGCAGCGCCACAAGGCTGGACGCTCATCGGCACTAATGTCACCATTTCCAACAGCTCCAACCAACGTGGTTTTTGGGCCCTGCTTCAGAGAGCATACTCCCTATACAAAGCACGGCTCCATTTACATTCTCCTTTAAGGGGATGCTGACCAGAGTATGTTCTCTGTCATTTATAAGATCTGCCCCCCTCAAGCTTTCCTTCGCATACGTCTTCGCTACCGATCTTTTTTTGGTAACTTTTTTTTTTTTTTTTAAATCAGAAGGGAAAAAATGTTTTCATGCCACAGGTCACGTAACGGAGGTACACAGCAGATTCTGAGGTTTGCAGTGCGCTGACATTGGCAACTCGGATGGAAATGACAGCATCGCTTTCTCTGAAAGGCCCTGTGTCGCTCGTGACGTTAACAATGTGGCTACAAGTGTGAAAAGAATACAATCTAGCGCGCACACACACACACGGAGAACCCCCCACAACTTGGCATCAAATAGCATACCTGATGGATTTCACAATCTTTGTTTTTTTTCCTCCCATAAAGAGAAGACTAGTAGTGATTGCTGGACAGAACATTTTATATGATCATATTAAGTTTAAAACACAGACGGATCAGTCGTTAAATGATCCTGAAATAACTGAGAGCCGAACCTACGCAGTCTGACTGCTCTGGTGTTTCCTGGAACGCAGGTGTTGCAGTGAGGAGGGTCAGATAAGTAAGACCAGTCCGCCGATCCGACAGGTTCGCAAGCGAACAGTAACGCCGGGAAGCAAAACTGTAATTGAGTCATCTTGCAGGTTAGGATGAACTTCCTCAAAGAGAACAAACAGTGTTTAATAAACACTGTACTGCACACAATACGGTGCAGCTCATGGGTTTCAGCACATCTAACATAGGAGTTGCACATGTTAAATATCAATTTAAATATATCTCCTTTGTGACTGAATGCAGGAGTGAGGCTTCACTGCGGCCCTCCAAGGGAGTCTATGATACTTTGTCCTGTATGGGAAAAGGACACAAGTCCATGTGAGCACCTGGAGGGGGGTAACTGGTGCACCAGTTGCTCCTACCACCTCTCCCTGCAGTTACACCCATGTGTATACACAACGATAACTACAATTTTCATACATTTTCCTTTTGATTCATTGTATTGCCTGAAAGTAGGTATTTTTATATCAGTCAAATTCAGATAAGTTTTATATAGCACCTTTCCAAATCTGGTTGTCCCAAAGCAGGTAAGAAATCCAGACTCTGTTTTGTCACTCAGTACTTCTTTAATTTACTATGGTGTCTAACATAGGAACTGGTTTATTCTCAAAAACAGGAAAACATGGCTCGAGGTCGCTATCTGTCTCCTGTCCGTCTGGTCAAACTCACGTGGACAATGTGAGCAAAGCAGAACCCTCCCCCATAATGCTGACCGTGGGCACGTCTGCTTGATGGCTGGGTGCCGGGAAAGGAGAACGGGGCAGCCGCAGAACATACCCCGAGGGCGGGGAACCGGGAATGTCGTTCCACACTTGGGAACGAAAGTAAAAGGTGGAAAAAAAGATTGAGTCCAAGAATGAGCTTCCACTGGCGACATTCCGTAGCCACAGTCGCGATACTGTATGATAATAAGCCACACTAGTGGGTTATTAATATGAAATCCCTTAAGCTCCGTGGCAGTCTGGAGGAGGAACGGACATTTAAATACCGACTGGACTAAGCTCACACACGAAGACCGCAGCCCTTCCTCATTTGTTCGACAAAAATCAGCCCCCTCCCCCCCCCGCCCCGCCACACTTCTCTTTCAGTGAACAAGTTTATCTCTGGTCATAAGGGAGGAAGAGACTAACAGAACATTTAATATTGGTGTGGACAGCAGCATGGCCGTCTCTGTGTGGCTTCTAGACTGTTCTTGTCACGCTGACTGTGTGCTGCACTGCCCCCGCTACTCAATCGGTTGTCTGCAAACAATCAGAGTAGTAATGATTTTTAAATAATCAGTAAAACGTCCATACATGCAAATTACACAACTTAAGTCCAATATACAATAACTCAAAAAAGTATATATTACATTATATATACATCATATACATATATACATATTTTCATTGCTGCCAACTTACAGATAATAAACAGTAACAGCGAAACACTATCAGTAACAAAACAGAGAGCTGCACTGTACTGATAAGATGTGCTAGACAAAAAAATACTGCTAAAAATATCTTGACAGTTCACAGGCTGCCCTGTAATCTTATCAGCCCATTCATGACAACATCTTCGGGTTTAATGTTGTGGTTTCCTTCTGTTGTAGTGGTAATTTTTCAATATTTAATACAAATGTTTAATATGGGCATCTTACTATATTCTTGTTGACATATTTCAATTTATTCAAAGCAGGAGCTCTGTGAGGGAAATATTTATGTTATCATGCATCAAAACTGGCTGTTGTAACAAAGTCTTGAGTATTTATTTGTACGTCAAAATAAATTTCTTAGCCGTACACCTGTTACACAGTTGATCCGATTCCCCCCCCCCGTTCCATTAAAACTTGGTTTATAAGTAAATGCGTATTAATGGCAGGTGGAGAAATCGACTCCCCCCCTCCCCTGCCACAGCCATCGTCCTTGGGCTGTCGCTCAGTGTGGGTAGATGAAGATTTCTTTACTCTTCACGCAATTTTTAGATTGAATGAAGATATCTACCCACCATCCAGCTCTAGCGCAACATTTGTAAAGCACCGAACCAAAACAACTTTATAATGGCAAATATCAACGAAAAAAAAGGTACTTGCAACCAGCCAGCTAAGTTATTTATGTATTTTAGTAATAAGCTAAACCATCTCCAACCAAGAATATGCAATACAAAGAAATATTACAAATAATAATAATAATATCTTAAATAACAGGGATTTTGAAGCAAGTGCCCCAGATAGAAACACATAAATGAAGTGTACATCATCATTCAAACAACAAAACCAAAGATGTAGGACTGTTCGAAATTAATGGACGGCCATCAAAATCGTATTTGTACAGTCATTATTTTTATCTTGTTAACTTTGATTGCTTTAATACTCCAATGGCCGAACAGCGTGAACAAAGATTATTAAAGTAATTAAATTTCTATATTGAATACAGACGTTGTAATGTCTGCTCTTTTCTTGAGCATGATGAGAACCTGTTGCTGGAGCAGAACCAGCAACCCTGTGGAAGTTACACCACAAAGCTACTCGCTGAGCCACCAAGCCACTAATTTCCCATCTTTGTCTCGCCATAGCGACAGGTTTGTGTAAGATAACGACATAAGTTGTGAAAGCAACGACTTTGGATAACTAACAAAAAACAAAACCAGCCTTCAAAACAAAAAATAACATCTCCCCGTACAGGAACATGTACTGGTAGGTGGAAAAGAGGGGATTTTCCTTCATGTGTATTTGAAATGGACATAATTTCCCTATACCACACATGTTTTCTAGGTTTAACCAGTCAATCTGCCATAACCCAGACATTATTATATAGTAAGAGCCACTGTAGAAAACACGTTAACTTCATTTGTATGCCTTCCAAGATAAACCATCACTCAGAGCTGGAATTTTCCAGAAGGAATTAAAGTTCACGGCTATGGATCATTTGAACTGGCCGACTTACTGATAACCTAGACTAATTCTGTCTTATAGACATTTCATACACTAGGCACTTTCCCACCGCAGGAACCAGGAACTGTTGTGTTCCATGGATTTCCATGGATGGAAATCGATGTAAGTCCTGAGAAGTTGTTCTTGATCCTTGATTTAGGCCTCACATTAGTCCCTGCTGTGGAATAGGTACTTTTCGTTCAACCGTGAACTACTGGGTGCGTCTTATAGCAATAAACTTAGCTGATTGGTTGACCAAAAGCACCGGCACTAACTTTGAAATTATGCAGAAGTGCTGGGATTAGGTAGAAGGCGAAGACTGAGCGGGTGGAATTATTTTTGTGTCTCAGATATATTAAATGCATTAATGAATAAATTTTTTTTGCCTGCATTCCCACATTTCTGGACGAAAACTTGATTGATAACCAATATCCATCCATCCATTTTCCAAATCGCTTATCCTACTGGGTTGCGGGAGGTCCGGATCCTATCCCGGAAGCAGCACGAGGCAGGGAACAACCCAGGATGGGGTCCAGCCCATCGCAGGGCACAGTCACACTCACTCCTATGGACAATTTTGCAACTCCAATTAGCCTCAGCATGTTTCTGGACTGTGAGGGGAAACCGGAGAACCCGGAGAAAACCCCACGATGACATGGGGAGAACATACAAACTCCACACACATGTGACCCAGGCGGAGACTCGAACCCGGGTCCCAGAGGTATGAGGCAACAGTGCTAACCACTGCACCACCATGCCACCCTCATAACCAATATCCTTTTATTATCTAGTATTGCTGGTGTTGACTGTGAAACTTTCCAGCCCTTATTATTGAAATAACATTAAATTGTTTTTAATTCTGTGGAAAACTAAAGATTGATCTGCTGGACAGATTTAATAATGAATTATAACATCACAGGCCGTATAAATATACTGTAAATAAGGTCCTGTGTCTTGGGTGATCGGATCATAAGTAGACAGCCAAGACAGATCGTTGTTTACACCCAGGTTTCCAAGGTGTCCAGCTGACCACTTGTGTTCCGATTCCATTACTGGTCCATGCACATTTATTGTATCATCCTTGTCAGGGACACATCCAAGACACATTAGCATTTACACTACAAAAGAACACGTGGTCAAATGCATCACAAACCACCATGGAAAGTGGTTTGAGTGATCGGATCACAATGCGACCTGATCTCATCACCCAGGACACGTTTTAAAACAGGGCCTAAAATGCTATGTCCTATTTTGAACCAATGTGAGATGAGATTTTCCTGCATTTATAAGACGGGGCAATCAATCCCTCCAATAACTAACAAAACAACTTGTTCATCTTCCGTTGTTTTGTGGTGGCAGTTTAGCTTTGTGTAAAATTATTTGTGAAGTTTAACCTACGGGCTTTTTGCATCTCCTGTGCTTATTCAGCATATAGGTCACAGTTCCTGCTGTGTTGTGGGAAACCAACATGCGAAACTGGCCAGGAACTACGAAAGTTTCCAGTCGACACAGTCCAGGAACTTGGACCCCAGAACTAGGTTCCTGAACTTAAGTGTGGAAGCGCCTATTGACTAAACACACTAAAAACCAAAAACAAGCCAACTCAAGTATGAAGCTTCCCAGTTTCAAGATTATACACCTTCAAATACTTCAGTAATTTATAGAAGCTAGATGTTTATATTGGCAGTGCTGTATGACACAGTTCATATGAAAGTACACGTGACTGCAGAGTTACAGTAAAAGGCTATCCTTGGGGGATTCGAAGAAGCCAGAGCGGAAAGAGAAAGCTTACTGGCAACTGGAGTTCCTCCTCTGAAGCTTTGCATTCGTGACTTTATTTAAATAAGCAAATATAAGCAAATCCACAATCACTACATAAAAACAAAAACTAAGCATGAAAACACTCAGAATTCCATGGGAGACTCACCTTGCATTTCCCCCACTGATCCCTGCTCAGACGCAGCAGTAAATTCACGGCAAGGTCTTGTTAATATCAGGTAGGTGCGACATACAATGTTCCATAAAGTCTCTTAACGTACAGAAAGATTTGGCCTGGTTGTTAATCAGTGTGGGATACAATGGATTTAAATACAGATCAAGTGCAGTTCTTGCAGTCCAATTTTTCAGGTATGTATCTCTCAAGTAAGGACCGTTACAACTGCAGCAACAAAACCCAGAGAAAGGTGGTATAAGGTTAGCAGGAAAAAAAAGCTTGTTCTAGTTAACACTGCTAAAATAAAACAGAATGACATTTTAAGTGGAGGCTCTAATTCTGTGTCAACCAAGAAACCTCATTGCAGCCCTTTAAACTGGCCCCCACCCCATGAAAGTGTTAATGGCGATACTGACATCTGACTTTCAAAACCGAAGGGGGGGTTACTGTTAAGTGTGCTGAGTGATATTATGTTTCGTTTTTCAGACTAGTGTCTAAAATCCTACACAACCTAGACAGCTGTATTATTTCAGATTCAGTCAAAGGATTTCCAGGGTACCTTGCTGGTTTATCTTATCGGCCTGAGATCAATCTAATCTGAAACAGTGCAGCTATCTCTCTGATCTAAATGAATAAACAGGAAATCCTACAACAGGGGCACAGTTCCCAAGGTGATCTGCACAGCACCTGTTCTAGCGATGAGAGCACGGTCCGATACTCATTAGCGATACTGTAGCCTGTCGCTGTAAAGAACAAAGGGGCTACATAAGCAAAATCAGAGAAACATTCTTGCTGAATTAAAAAAAAAAGTTCTGTGACCAAAGGCTATAATGTATCCCTGCTTATTTTACCCTTTATGTCCTAACAATATCAAAGCAGCACTAAATTATTGACTTACTGACTTTTTACACCCTTTTAATACAACTGAGAAAATCCCTGGGGCAATTCAAGGTAAGGGGCCCCTCCCCAAGGGCCCATTGACGAAATCAATCTGACAAACACCGGATTTGAGCTGGTGACCCCCCCCAGCATCCTAAGTCGCTAAGTCACGCACCACAAACATAACAGCAGTCATTGTGCAACCCTGACCAAGACAACAGCAATTAAATTTACCATCCTTTATTAAGTGATTGGGGCAACACACACAGCTCCCCCATGTGTGAGTGTATGTATATTCTCTATTATTTTAATCTATTTATTATTCTCTTTTTTCTCCCTCTCCCTCATCTGTTGCACCTGTCTTATTTCGTCTCTGCAGTTTGTACATATATACTGCACTGTGTTCCAGGGGAGCATCATTTGATGCAACTGTATGCTGTGAATTGTATATAGATGGTATGACAACAAAGAGCCACTTGACACTATGGCCATGATTATATAAAAATGTAACTCAAAGAACATTGGAAAGGACTTCAGCTCTGATGTACAGGTACTGCGTGGCAGCTCAGTCCACAGCACTGTCGTGTCACACCTGCAGCCCTGGGGGACGTTTGAGTCACTTGAGTCAGAAGCTTGCATGCTCCTGTGTAGCACAGGTTTCCTCCAGGTACTCCAGTGCCTTCACGCAGTGCAAAGACATGCAATTTAAGCTCGGTACACAGCAAGCCGTCGGCAAGAAACCGATGAATGACTGATGATTAGCTGCCAGTGGTTGTGATGGTCTGTGCTGGAACACAGCAGTACGATTTGAGGTGATGGTTGACACACACAAATCTCAGTTTCACCAACAAACTTCAAAGCCGATTCAAACATACTGAATCGGCCAAAGGCCTCTACAAAGGTGGACTACATGGGTGAATGCCACAGTTTATGGGCTATAAATCAAAAAGGCTTTGATATGTGAGTCTACTAACACATTTCCACCTGGAAAAAGCCAAAAGATCCAAGCCACCATTTCTTGGGAGTCATATGCTCCAGGAACACCTCTACTAGTCTGATTCTACCCTGCCTTCCCTAAATGCTCTTAATGTTGCATTTTCTGCTCATTTGACTTGCAGTCTTATTAGGTTCTTGCTTCGTTTGGGAGATGTTCTGTAGCTCCTGCTCTGGTACCACTTACACTTGTACCTGGCCGTTCACTGGCAGCTCAGCCCAGCTGCATTTACGCCAAATCGGCTCAATGACAGCCGTATGTTTGTAATGTGCTACTTGCTTCATTTGTAGGCCACTGTGGACAATAGTGTCGACTAAATAAATGCAAATGTGAATGAGTTATCGGGTCCAGTGCTCCTGCTCCAAGGTCATGCAATGTGCATAATACTTTAGCTGAAGAAGAGGACATTGGTAGTGGTTTGACTTTTGTTTCTTATTCTTTATTTTCAGTGAAAAACAGAAAACACCTAAATACATTTATAAAGCTTACAACTGGAGAAAAAAGTAGGACATTCTTGTTTTGCAGAAACTAGCTTATCAAGATCTTTTCCCAGTACATTGAGAAACCCTATGAACATACCAAGAGAAAAGCATATGACCCAGATCAAATGCAGATAACATCACAGCACCGTTGGCGGTCAAAGGATGTCATGTGTCATTATGATAGCGCGCCACTCACCTACTATTTGGTGCATGATCAGTCACTCTGTTCACACTTTCTGAAATATTCGGTTATCTGCTCCATCAGACATAAATAAAAGATCTTCATTCTTCCAATTAAAGATCTCAGAAAGAGGAAGGTGATTACACACGTATGGTTCAGAAGGTCTGGCTATTTGCAAATCCCCATTGCTTTGGGAGGGAGGTGAAGCTGGACAACGTGCATAGTGACCCCACACATGACTTAGTGAATATATATATATACAGGGTGTGTGTGTGTGGGGGGGGGGGGGCAGGTATGGCTGCCACAATGAGAATTTTTTTTTTAGAAAAATCTGTGACTGCCATCAAAAAAACTGGGGGCTCCAGTTCACTCCCACAGTCCAAAAGCATGTGTGTGTGCCCTGCAGCGTATTGGTGACCGCCTAGGGTTGGTTCCTGGGATAAGCTCTGTCACCCCAGTTGGGATTCAGAAAATGGATGGATTAACAGTTAACAGTTATTCTGGGAATTTGTAGAATATAATGCAAATTAGCTGTAATTGCTGTTCAGCCTCTTGGTGCATAAGCAGAAGCGACTCCCGCTCTCTATAGTTTATTTCCCCCTGCTTATTCCACTTGTTTTTTAGCTTGTTACTTTGTACTGTAGCCTGCTCAGCCTCGTTCTCTTCTTTCCCTATAAGAAGCTATAGTATTTATTTACTTACAATTACGTTAAACAGCAGCAAGCATCACGATATAAAACAGCATGTAACCAGACATAAAGTTTAAGAAACGTCCTCAAACACTCATCGGCTGGATGGGGTTTCGCGAGAAAAATTATGCAGAACACCGTTTCCTGTTTACCAGAACAGGTGACAAACCAAAAGTACAAGGGTCAACTTGAAAAGTCAACTTTTCAAATATACTTCTCCCGTCGTCGCGACGTCACCTACCCCTATTTTTGCGGAAAAGGGCGAAGAGCTCAGCTATGCAGATTACACAGACACATACAAACCAATGTCAGCTCTATGCAAATAATAATCATACATCATAGATCTCTTCTGTGGAGAATTTTATTTAGCGAACCTCATTTACACGTCGAGTATTTACCAAAAGCAAGCACAGTTAAAGTGCTTCACTTAAGGACACAAAGCGAGTTACTCCCCTAGGCTTTTTAAAATCTTTTACCAGATCTGATGAACAACACGATACCCGACATAATTTAAATGTTATTAACGCACTTCCACTTGCATAAACGAGAACAAGTCATAAGTGTGCCTTGTTGTTTTGCATCGTGGACTTGTATGACCTGGACACACAAACCAATGAAACCAGTCAATCCAGTCAAGTTACGCTTTCAAAGCTGTTCTGTCGGCCTGGAATCCGTCAACACTGCATTTGTGTGCTATCATATAATTAAAATCATTTATAACAATGTCTCAATACGTACACAGCTATGCAGAGTGTCAGACCATTGTTCTATTCAGGTTTAGGCAGGTTATGCTGGCGTTTTACAAGTTTATTCATAATTATAACTCTATGTGCATAATTTAATTTGCATATTATAATTAATTTTCCTTTGCACGAAGTTCTGTTATACTGGCCCCAGGCCAGTAAAAGGGATATTTTAAATGTGCTATTTCAGCACGTATTTTGCCTGCTAGAATAGCGCAGCTAACAGAATGAATACCGAAAGCCAAAATTAAAATCACCAAAGCGTAAGTTAAATCATTTGTTATTTTCATATTTTTAGGACCAGCCTTTGGCTGTCACTCAGAACCGCGCACTTCTCCGGCTCCCGCACCGGGAGAACCCGCAGCTTCGTCACCTCCCCAGCTGGGGACACCCCGCCTGACAATTAACAACCCAAACTTAACTAGCCATTAACGCTCACATAAGTTTAACCCAAGGTTAAAAATTTTAACCCAAAGTAATGCAGCAAATTAGTAATAAATAGTCCCCTATTGTAGGTTTTAGAAATGTCTTTTGAAGGTAAAAATATTCATACATTAACATCGCTTTACCATTACCATTTAGTTTTAGGCTAGATGTTGGGAATACAGTTTTAAAATCACTTCATAATTAACCTAATTCGTCGTTTGCTTACTGCTTCATAATTGACCGCACGTGTACTAGCGGACGTGTCCGCGCGAACGTTCATGACGCGTTTCACGTCATTGTCCGCCTGGTGCACGCGCAGTTTCGGACACACAACGTACGATGAATTCGGTAGCGTCCACTTTGAATTCTTACTTGATGCTTTTGACGAGCTTTGGAGTAGTTTGCAAACCCTACGGACTATTTACAAGGTAATAAAACTTCCCCTCATCCAGCACAATGACTGAAATGTTCTGCCTCTCCAGTAACATTACACCATCTTGTCAACACAATATGATTTAACTATGAACGAATCAATGAGGTAATGCAGCCCTTAACTGTATGTATGTATATATATATATATATATATATATGTATGTATGTATACATACTTCTGACTCGTTAATGATTTACAACAATTTTCATTATTGATGTATATGTTACTGGCATCAACTGTTAATAAGTATCAATCGTGTAGTCATTGACTTTTAAATTCGGGCAGCTCCTGAACGCTGGGGGTCTGAATTCCACCCTCATTCCTTGTTTGTAGTTTCCTACAAACACTACAAGTACTTCGGCTTCCTCCTGCAGTGCAGCGACATACAAGGCAGGATAATTAGGGCCTCGAAACTGCACCTTGTGTGAGCAAAGATATGCATATCGACTGGGGTATTTCATAGCCTTATGTTATATGTTAGGGATTTTCATCCTGAAAAACTGAAAATGTATAGCTTTTTTGTTAATTAACCAACCCCTCCGCAAACCCCCCAGTGTTGCCCACCGAGCGCGTGTTGGGAGTGTGATATGTAAATATGCATTATGACTTTTTCCGAAGTATGTGCCTCTAAGCGCGATTCATCGTAGGTATTTTTATAATGAAAGTGTTACAATGGTTTAATAATACTCTACATACAGAGGAATTAACTATATATACAGGCCTACAGATGCCTGGATGCTTTGAATCGATTTGAGTTTTCAAGCGGGTGAAATCGTAACGAACCACCAGGTGTCGCCATTGTGATTCAATTCTTACAATACCAACACAATTTAGAATATAAGCTGAGATACCTTTTCTTCTAGCTTAAACTATGGACATTTGCACCTTAAATAATTTCAGTAAATCTGTTTATATATCCCACAAGACCGTGTATCTTGGAGTTCTCATAGACTTTAATATGGAACATATTATTGTCTAATATTCTGGCTGTTATCAGACAATATAAAAAGTGTCAGGATGTAACCATAAGAACAGTCAGATCTGTTTTGAGATTCCGCGACACTCTCAGAGGTTATGCTTGCTGTTTCTCTACGTATGCATTGTCATAGACGCACAATCTAGGATATGATATTTAATTTAAATACACGGTAGAAAGTTTTTTGGAAACAAAACTAGTTACAACAAAGCACATTTTCTGCATTCCCATCCTTACCAGAGAGAGATTACAGTTGCACACACGCACAGACAGTGCCGGCAATATCATACAAGGGGACGTCTGTGTTTTGTTTTTTCCACTGCCAGCATAGCTTTTCCATGCTGACTGCAGGTTCCTTCATTTCGATTTTCCTTGCATCTTTGTTACTGTCACACGCAGTCAGCCAAGGGGAAGAAGTTCTGCAGGGTGACCTCACATCCGGATCCCAGCCTCAGGGAATAGTGGCCAGAAACCACAGGCGATCTAGATCTCGTACGTCGTCGTGGGTTTGCTGTCCAAAGACAAATGAAGCCAAGGCTTCCTCGCGTTCTTCTAGACGCCCAGTAGAACGTCAATCATTTCCACAGTGAAATCACAGCATGCTTTTCTTTCCCCTGGAAGCACACATCCCATTGTCTTACCAGTGTTTGGCTTAGAACTCCTATCAAGAGAGGAAACTACACAGAACCCCGAAAGGGGTAAAGGGCTCAGACTTTGTTTTCCTTAACAAAGGCGTATCAGGGAAAAGCGTGAGAGAACTTGGGCACAGAGAAAGATGGATGAAGCTCTTTCCTGGCCAGACTGCAGACTGAATTCTTTGAATTCTGGCTTCTTTGGACATTATCGAAGGATGGTGCGGGTGACTCGACATTTCTAGGACAGGTTCTAGATCAACCTGACCGTAAACGCATTGTTGATATCTGCTAATCTATGGATGTGTGATGAGAGGTTTGACATGTGGATTTCAAAATATGTTTCATAAAGAACAATATGATCACCATGTGTTTAACTGCACATGCAGAAAGCTTGTTAGTGAATAAGGTTTGCTCCACTGATTCAGTTGACTAAGTAGCATTATCACTGACATAAGTACCTCTTGACTACAGTCCATTTTGACCCGGGCCAAACAGACATGAATAGCAGGACTGGACTGGCCATGTGGAATACAGGGAATTTTCCTGGTGGACTGATGGGTATGTGGGCCAGCAAAATGTATTGCTCAGCAAAAGCCATCATGTGAGACCTCAAAGTCTAGGTCCAAGTTTCAGTCCTGGTTCAGCCCTGACGAAGACTGACCGATTCACCCGAGCTCGGTGTCTGAACATGTTGAATATTTGTTTGAGGAATGACTGGGATTCAGGGGCTCATAAGATGAACCACTCTGTAGGAATGCCTTTGATGTTAGGCCCTGGTGGGGTACTTCTGCACAGTGGGTGATAGGTTAGTTTGTACAAACCCCGCCCCCTCGCCTCCATCCTACTTCCCCTACCTTTGCACAAGTCTGCTGTATATATCACGAGAAGCTCGTTTGCCAAGTTAGGACATCAGTTAGCTGCAAGGCTAAAATATTAAAGCCCTTAGCTGCTATGCTAACATGCAAGAACAGTATATTATATTAAATGCTATATAAGGGAAAAAGGGACGCATGATTGAAATGCAAATCAAAGGCCTAACGTTGTATGCTAGATGGAAAAATAAGTAAAAAAAAAGAAAACTGACTATCCATGAAGTGTAGATGATGGTTTTTCAGAGAGAAGCTTTGGTCCGAAGTGTCTGGTAGAGAGATCAGAGTTACTAAGGAGTGGCTTGTCAGGAAAATTAACACAGTGAATATGATACCCGGATGTGGAGCTTTTTGCAAACAGCAGTGTTCCATGAAGAGCGGTGGAAATACAGCCAGCTGCAGATGTTCGTCTGCATACACAAACAGCCACAAGACTTCAGGCTGGACACCCCGATGGTGATTAGGCATTGGCACAGTCGTGTCTCCCAGGCAAAAGCTCTCATTGGAAAAGCTGCTGCCTATTGGCTGTGTAGCGGATTGGTCCCAGCCAATCATGATTTTTATAAAACCGTCGAGGGTGGGTTCACTGAGTTTAGGATGCATTGGAGCGCATGGTTTCTTCTCAGCATTTTAAATGTTTGGTAACACTTTACTTAAGGGTGCTCTTCATAGGGCTACATGACAAGCAGAAGTCCTTCATGACAGCTGACATAACGTGATGGCTTATTAGCAGCTAATGGATTCAACTTTCATCTACAATTAATTCATTTGTGAAATACAAAAAATTAACAATCGAAAAATGATTCATGTCTTTTTGGAAAATTAAGCACTTTGCCTTGAACAGTTATAGCCGTTTTTGTAAAAGGTCACAATGAACAACTACTGCAGCATTTGAACCCGATTCTTCCCATAATCCCACCTGTTTCCTGTCTGTCAGCTAGGCCCACTTAATATGGCAGACCCTTTATCTCGCAGCCTGTATCTGAGAGGGTCACATGTCCTTCACAGCTGCTGTTCACACTGACAGCTGCGGGGGATTCCTCCAATGTGTTGGCGACCCCAAGTGTGAAAACCACTAGGTTTGGACAGGCGTGAGGTGAACACAAGCAGACCTCTGTTTCATAGCGGGGTGGGAAATGGGTCCGCGAGTCCAGCACACTGCAGTCAGCTTGGACCGCGCTGTTCAAACATTCTGCACGTTTGGTGGAATGCATACTGCAAGAACGTCACGTAGTTAATGTTCCACGTTCTTTCAGATCACCATGGAGACTTGGCATTCGTTCTGCCTTTAAGATAAATTATTGGTTTCCTGCTTAGGACCATCTCAGTGTGGAAACATTTCCGGCTTTTAGAGATAGCGGAACTATGTCCAACTGTTACTCCAGTTACTTATTTAATTGTCCAACATATAATATTCTGTAACATTCTTTGACTGTTTATAAACATTTCTGCCAGTATTCGTGTAGAAATTTTTAAAGTGTAATGCCAGCTATTGTGTTTACACAATTTTTACCAATAGTGTATGAATGGACCGGAAGTAGTCTGTGCTTTTCTCAATCTATTGATACCTAAACCCTTCCTTTTGTCTTGGATGAAACTTGCTGGATGAGGTCATACTTTAATACCGGGGATTCATAAAGACTGGGGTGTTATTTTTGGATTTTTAAAGTGGAAGTCACAAGAGGAGCCATAATTCATCCAGAGAGGCGGGCCTTATGATTAGGCAAAGAAATGTTTTAAGCCAGTGAATGACGAGGAGGGAGCACTCCGGGGGCCAATCAGCTTTCAGCTGGGGCCAGTACCCTTGTGACCGCCGCTGCTGTGTACACTGCTACACAGAGTCTACTCCAGGCACAAAGCGATTCAGTCCTACAGGTTTCAGACTGGAATATACTGGGGAAAAACACAGCAAACCCTGGACATCCCTGGAACGGGAATTAACAATGCCTGGGTTAAAAACTGGGATTTCCAAACCCTTTGTTTGGTAGACCAGTATACCTGTAGGTGTCCCAGTTCTTTTTACACCGCTAGCAAACTCAGTCTCGCTTCTGAGAGGTGAAATAAAACGCCAAATTTGCGATGCTCAGTTTGCTGTTAGTGTTTCAGTTGGCAAAATCGACACGGTCCTTCCCAGGCTCACATTGATGTCTCTCACGGCCAACACCCTTGAGTTTACCTCATCATTAGTGAAAAGTGAGCACAGGCAGGGCTGGCAGCCAGTGCTGCTCTCATTAGTTATGCTTTTCCTGGAAGCACTTAGATGATGCTGTCGGTGTTTTGCCAGCACACTAATAGCTGGCGTCCGTTCTCAAATCCAGGATTTGAAAATCTGTACGGTGTAAGATCTTTATGCAGACTCAAATTCAGACTTTCCCTGAGTGGACGCAGCTAAGAATCTAAAGGTGAAGCGACTGTCAATAACTGTGTGACGAGCACAAGATCTTTCAAAGATCTTTAGGGCATGGAAGCAAAATGGCAGAGTAAGATTCTGTGCTTGAGATTAGGCAAACGGAACAGAAAGTGATACAAACAAAGCAAGACACTCTTAGCATGAATGACATGACCCACAAGTCTGCTGGTGGACTTTGCGTAACTTGCTGAGAGCGTCACCCCTCAGCAAAATGCCAGCCGAAAAACAATGTCGTTTTTCTTTTTTTAAATTTTTTTTAAGGTTCCCTTAGAGGCTAACGGAGGGGGTGTATCTGTAATGGAGCCTGGCACTGCTCCCCGTCGCAGCAAGCCCACCAGATGGGTAGAGATCACTGGGGCCAGCCTAATTGTGAGACTTGGCTAAGGGCCTCAGCTAATCCCAGAAGAAAATCATATCAAGGTAAGACGGTGTTTTTTTTTCCTCCCCCCCCGGCAGCTGGGAGATCTCAGATGAAAGGCTCGACATCATTTCAGGGCATTTAAAGACGTAGTGTGTTAGTGCTGTGGAGTGGGGGAGTTCAGCCATATACCCCAGGTCCCATATCGCGGTAAAATTGTCATTTCTTGATCCCAGAAATGCTCAACCAGTCAGCGTACAAGAATGAGTTAACATGTATAGGAAAACAGGAATAAAACTCATTACCAGCTTCCGATCTTTACGATCGGCATCGAATGCACTGATTGTTCCTTTAGAAATGTGAACATGGAAACTGCAGAAGGCCGTATTGTGTGTGACATTATATATTGCCACAGCAAAGATATCGAACACAGGCCCATTAAATGTTTTCTGTCTTCTGTTTTTTTTTTTTTTTTATCGAATATGTATGTCTTATGTTGACACCTGCCTTAAATTCAGACTTACGATGAATGGTATAGGATTCATGATGTATAAGCTTACGTTTACATTAGCTTTGACGTGGCGTGTTAAGCAAAAGTGCGCTAAACATGTTCAGAGAGCGAGGCTTCTTTGTTCAGGCCCTTAAACGTAATAAGCAGCCAAGAATTAGTTTTACTGACTATGTGCATAAAACTGAAAAAAAGAGAGAAAAAAAACTCATGGTCTATATTTTCGTGGCAGGACCAGTAACTTTCCTCAAATGATGCACAAGACTGATTTTAGAAAAAGGGGTATAAGACCCAAATTAACCAAGGGGGGGGGGGGGGGGGGGTCCCTATCGGCCCATCTCACGGCCGAAGGAAGAGACGTGTGCCTCCAGGCCTCGGAGGAGAGACTCTCAAGAGGAAGGGCACTTGACTGCTCACTGTGTTGGAGATTAATAAGGTCTCTGGCACACAGGATTTCCCCCCTACCCTGCTTTGGCGCAGGCCGTGTCCTGTCAGACTCCAGTGAGTAACTCTGGTTATTGCTATTCTTCAAACATGATTAAAGTACTTATATTTTTAAGGAACATAACAGCAACAATGACCTAATGGGCTGGATGGGCCCAACCCCCCCCACCAATCCTCCCCAGATTCTGTCTAAAGGCCCGACCACGAGCCATCTCCGTAGCGATGACCTGTTTCACATGTGTTGTGAGAAACAGCATACACTCCTCTTCCAAGCAGTCAGGGTTAGTGGTCGACACTGAGACATCTTTCTGTACGTGGCTGTGGAGGGAAGAGTCACGAAGGCACTCCATTTTGGCTCCAGGCTGCAGACATGAAGCTAATTACAGTAACGTTAACAAGAGGAATGAACCAATTTCACGGCGAGGGGGGGTGTAATTAAAGCCATGACTTCCTTGCTTCCCCAAACTTTCCTGTAGTTCACCAGCAATTCTTTTTCTGATTTTACTTAAAAGATGTTTTTTTTTTTTTTTCCTTCTTCCAAATATTCGGTGATACCTGCATGGTTTCCATACTAGATGTTTCTGTACACAGCACGTAATTTCATGCCTTGATAAGTGATCGAAACTTATCAATCAAAAACAGATATGTATGGTGCAGACCACAGACACTTTACATGCTTGGTCTACACACCGAATCCCAAGGAATCCGCAGTGGTGTTAGGAGTTTTGGATTTCTTAGTCGAATTCTCAGTAAAGGTGTTTCAAAATGTACAAGAACCCAGACATTTACTTGCTTACAGCCACAGATTCCCAGCAGTCAAAACACTTGGCCTGCAGTGAAGATACAGACTCCCAAGGACAAGAAGATGCATAACAGATAAAGAAATCATAAGTATGACCACAATGGGAATGGGAAAAACCGAAAATGATTCTGGGACACCTTGGAAAAAAGACAATTGAGCAATATTCCTAGGATAAGGTGAAGTACAAATGATCATCATTTCCAAGCAATAAAAAAGGGCCATCAATCATAGAGCGGAGCAAGTGGTGGTGTCCAGCTGCAGGAAGCGGGGAACGGAGCACAGCCCGGCGCAAATGATGGTGCCGGCGCGCTGCATCATCCCAAGCAGATGCATCCTTTCCATAAATGTGGTTTCCAGCCAGATGTCGTAACTTAACTTCCCCGAGTATCACCGCGTTACTCTTTCATCATAACAGAGCGATGAGATGAGAAAGGACAAAACAGGAGGGTAAAGACTTATTCAGCATGCTTGCCTGGCCAAAATACCCCCCCCTCGACCCACCCACCCACATAAGGGATCCCCCCCAGCTATGTAAACATACAGATTCTGTGTGGGACAAAGAGCAAAGCAGACGTTTCTCAGAAGAATCATCCACATCTGTAGGGCGAGGGAAGAGAAAAACAACTTTTTCAGGTTTTCAGAGGCATGTGGGTACTCTGTTAAGGCATGCCCTGCTGCCGTGGTGCTAAGGCATGCCCTGCTGCCGTGGTGCTAAGGCATGCCCTGCTGCCGTGGTGCTAAGGCATGCCCTGCTGCCGTGGTGCTAAGGCATGCCCTGCTGCCATGGTGCATTAGTATAATTTAGCAAAAATAAAAGTCACCACTTTTCACCAGGAAGTCTTCAGGCAACAGTTCAGAACAGCAATCGAACTGTAATTGTGAACCCTGTAGTTAAAATGGGGGCTAGAGAAAGATAGATGGATAGGAATGATGTGGTACAGATGGGCAGATTTGACAAAGTGTATTTTAATCCAGCTTTACTACACCAAGTATATTTTCTTCTTTTTATGACCCTGAACTGTAATCTAATTCTAATCTAACCATAACTTTGTGCTGGTTAACCTAAATCAACACACTTAAATCCAGCTGTTAAATGCATATTACTATTAGTTGCCATAGCCATTATAAAGGGTAAAACATGTAATAATTTTTAATGAATAAATAGAAAATGAACAGAAAAGTTAACATTCATTTAAACACCTTTTTTTTTTGAAAATAAAAGACAAAACCCAGCTTTGTTGCACCTTCAAACACACAGCTATCTGCTGTATTGTGACCTGTTGTCTTGCACGTTTATTCTGGGCAGAATTTTACATTTTCCCTCATTACTCCAATAGCGACTGCAGTGTCCATGAAGGATAGAAACGTGACAACCTTTATTGAATGTGTGGTTCATTTAATCGGGCTGAGAAACATACATCACAGTGCAAACATTTCTTTGGCTATTTTTTTTCTTTTCTTTTTTTTTCTAACAATACAAACCGATCTCCAAATGCAAACTCCGGAACAGAGCAGGGGAAGCAATCGATCTTGCAGGACAGTGGGTCGAGATGAGGCTCAGACTTGGAGAGGGTGTCGGTGACAGCATTGGTTCAGTATTTTGGGGGGGGGGGCTTTTCTCAGCGCGAACCCTGACTAACCGTTCCGAAGGCGGCACCCATGGTACAGATCTTTATCAAATGGGAGAAAAG
This sequence comes from Brienomyrus brachyistius, assembly GCF_023856365.1. Taxonomy (NCBI): domain Eukaryota; kingdom Metazoa; phylum Chordata; class Actinopteri; order Osteoglossiformes; family Mormyridae; genus Brienomyrus; species Brienomyrus brachyistius. The sequence continues at coordinate 24,705,937 of NC_064546.1, forward strand.
TTACGGTGTCAAAAGAGTTGGCCATGGGGGTCAGCTGGTGGACATAAAAACAAAAACACATGGATGCCTGAAGAGAAAATGGGGCGATAGGCCTGTCTACAAGCGGGCAGGGGAGGGAAGGAAGACAGACCTTAAAACCAAACGAAGTCTCTCGCGTGCAAGAAGCATCAGGTGAAAACATTACCAACCCCCAATCACACAAGTATCGTCCTGCGGATTATCCACTCTGAAACCACATCTGAACTAAGGAAAAAGGTCCCATGACCTACCGGAAAGTGGCTGTAGCCTGTCAGTCGGTCAACAGTATCCTAGCAACAAAACAATTATTTACAGGGCATGAACACTATGGATTTAGACACCAGTGACTCACTCGAAACAGCCGACTTTTCTCACAGGAACTTGCCAATAACAGTCAGGGGTTTGAGATCCTGGGCTGACGTAAACAGCACTCCAACGTCTAAATAACGTCCCTCTCCCCGGTGAATTCTCTCAGTCTGAGCGGACAGCTTCATAGACGCAACATCACGCACTGCAGCTAGCGTGTTTATGCAACGCCGAGGATTTATTTCACGTCAGAAAAATGTCCCTCAGAGTATAGTGAACTATGCGCTTTGATCAGAATCATCCGTTTTGTTCAAAATCTCCCATCCGATTTGACGGCGCCTTACTCACCCCCCCCCACCAAAAAAAAACTTAAAGATCAGCATCTCCTCCCAGAAGGACAGACTCATATGGCTTTTGTTAGCGGGCAATCAAGGCTAGAGGAATCTCACATCTCCTCCCTGCAGTCATGCCAAATAACGTCACCTTATTATAATTTTATTTTTGCGTGTCACCATGAGCTCTTGAGATGAGAGCCAGAAACTCAAATTCTGAAAAATGGAAATGAAATGATGTCAGCCCCTTAAAGCGTGCCCAGTGGGGCTCAGGAGTGGGGGGAGGTGGACACTGAGGACCAAAGTAATAAAAAGTGCAGCATTTTACAGTACTGAGCCCAGCATCCCACTTCCTAATAGAACGTCACTCCTTGCAAACATGCCCTGCACCAGCCAATGGGCACGGGGACCACTGGATTCCAGTTGCCTTCCATTAGACATTTAAGGACAAAGTGAGCATGTTGTGCTGCAGAAAGTCACATGACCTGGCATGCGGATCCTCGGCTTTGGAGGGACAGCGGGCAATAAAATCAGGCCTGCAGTGAGGTATGGCCAAAATCCTTCAGCGTGGACATGAGTGCCCTTCTCAGTGCATTGCATGGAGACGGGAGACACTAGACCAGTGTATTGCTATAAATACTGCTTTGGTGCACCACTGAGCGACGTTAAGACTACCGGGGTGGGGGTGGTGGTGGAGTCATGGACAGCACTGAAACGCGCAGGTAATAAGGAGCCCGGCCTGGATTTTAACAGCTGTCATACACACAAAACGGCCCATTTTCTTGGCTAGTGAAAAACGTGGTCAGACCACTCATTTAAAAGCTGTACGTATAGAACTAACACAAACAAACGATCATCACAGATGCCAGCGAAGTTACCAATTTGGAGACGGAGAAAACAGTTAAGTAATCAGTAGGTTTCTTTTTCCATTACGAAAGGTTTTCTTTTAAATCTTCACATTTTTTTTTTTACGTGTAACAAGTCATACAATAAGGGACATACACACAGCTGATACAAGGCACCTCAAACGTTTAGTAAAAGCTGAAATGACTCTAGTCATTTTATATATAAAATGTCTTCAGAGCAATCGAAGGTTCTTTCAGATGTGATTTAAGAATTAAGAGGCACATAATGAACGTATATATGAAGCTTTGCATATTGTAACAACAAAAACGCCAAATACGTAAGGCTGTAATTAGTAGGTAAACTTAATCAGTGGGAGGGAAAAAAAATGAAACAAAACGAAACTAAGACATAGCACCAGTTTTCCGCGTGTCTAACCTGAGAAAGCTTTGTCAAACAATATGGCTGACGGTGACCGGTCCACATCCCTTTCAAACTGACTGCAGTGCGATAGTCCTTTTTCTTCTGACCAAGTGCTGGGATTTTGCATAGTGAGTAGGTGTGGTTGGATGGCCCCTCAATGGGCGCAGCGCCCCCTCGGGGCAGCAAGTGGCTACAACACGCCTATATTAGCAGGAGACTCAGAAACCGCTGTGTCGTTGTCAGTGGTCAAACCAAGTCCCAGATGGACAACCTTTTGGGGTATGAAAACCAAAAAAAACAACAAATGATAATCAAAATAATAATAAAAAAATAACAAAAATTTGAGGCGCTTGGATGCCAGTGGGTGAGGCGCCCCCTGCAGGTCTCATGTAATATGGTGTCGTGTCCGTCAGCGCGGGGACTCCTGCTCTCATGCCGCCGGCCCGCTGCCCCCTGCCTCGTCTAAGCACACAGGACAGCACTCTCCTTTTAGCTTGACAGGTCGCTGGCATGCCACTGGGACACAGGCCTCCACAAAGCAGGTGACCTGAGCATTCTGGGAAGAGAGATGGAGGAAGGGAGAGTGAGAGAGAGAAGGAAGTGCTGGCGAAAATAGGCAGCAATGCTGGGAGGAGTGGGGGGCCACAAGGGGGGGTATGGAGGTACGCACTTTGCACTCGCATAACGTGCAGGGGTCCTTCTTCCACCTCTCGGAGCTGGAGCGCTCCCGGCCCTCCGAATCGGTGCACTCCGTGCTGCTCAGGCGGCCTTCCAGACGTTTAATCTGAGGGGGGGGTGGGGGCAGGGTCAGAGGTCACCAGAAAAAAAAAAAAACTCGCAAGATCAAACCCCCACGAGAGAATCTGCACCTGGTCTACGGTGGATTTCACGCAGATGTCAGTGCAGTGCGGTCATGGACGCGCACTTCGCTCGCAGCCATCCAGGGAGATTCCAGCGTAATGCGAATCATGTGAGCAAACAGACTGCGGCGCATTAACCCCACAGCGAGTGTGTTGTGCAACCAGGAAGAGGCGCACTGGTGAATGACCTAATCTCTTTAAGTATGTTTTGCCGCTGACAAGTTAATTAAAACCATGCTCAGGCTACATTGTTCAAATTAGCTCCGTCTAAACCTTTAACACACAGCCAAGATGCGCAACGAGGATCCAGAGATCAGGTACAACTATTTGTCAACATGGAGGATCTGATTTTATCTGAGCTTGTCCCGACTTGTAGGACCTCAACGTTGCAATCCATGCTCAGTCTAAACAAAATCGCCTTACGGGGTCACAGAAACGAATCCCATCTGCTGTGCCAGAGCTGCTCACCTGCTTCCGCAAACTCCTGATGGTCTTTTGCATGTCAGAGACAAAGTCCTGGAAGTCGTTTGCTGGGGGTTCAGCATGCCGCTTCGGGGCGAGGGAGGAGTTCGCAAGCTTGTCCTCAGCATCTTCAACGCTCCTACAGTAACGGCATTAAAAACCCCACCTAGTAACTAACACTGTGGGAATTTAGAGATTTTACTGGTTTGGCTGGAGAACCAAATTCTTGTTCGCTGCAGTAACTGGGGGGAGCCCTGATGAGATCGATTGGGGCGTTCTACCTGACGTCTTCCCTCTCGTTGAGGCTGTTCTCCTCGGCATAGCTGTGTTCCGCAGAACGTCTACCACGGAAGTGGTAGGACAAGGTGTTAAACTGGCCTTTCGTCCTGCAGTCTGTGGACAGAAGGAGGCACGAGGCAATTTACGAAGAGATTTTGTTTCTGTAGTCGAGATCCTAAAGACAGAGCGGGCAGGACAAAGCAAATCTGTGCCACGAGTGATTATCAAGGATCAAACACCAGAACAAAAGCAGATCAGCCATGATGTGTTTTTTTGTTTTTGTTTGTGTCGTCAGGAATTCCCTGAGCATTCGTTTGTTTCGCATCATGTCCACATCACAGAATATTGGCTCCGTGTGGTTTTAAAGTCTTTGTCGACGGCTCTCGCAGGTTCTTTTTGCGCAAGTCAGCACCAGGACTGCGTGAGAGTGGAGGCATCGCTGATGGGTGTTTGCGGCCTTGACTCTGATTTGAAAACAAAGCCTTGACTGATCCCATTCTGGTGCATTTAAATGCGAACCTGTCAGCATCGAGCCTTAAAATTCATGGAAACCCAGAACAAATCTGTTGAGCAGAAGGCCCTGCGATCACCATAAAATGTCACTAATCTTTAAAACTTTCGCAATGTCCTGTGTGAAACAGCTGGTAAAAATAGGATATACAAGATGGAAAATTTGGACTTTAAAGCACAAACATACTTTAACAGATAACTGGCAATAATACAGATGGAACTGAATCCATCTCTGGACAGTTTTCTCCCAGCTGTGATCCTGGTACCATTAAGAGTTTGTGCACTGCGTTTCACCGAGTTTCAGAAACTCTTTGCTCCTGCCAGGTCACCCGTAGATGCTGTCACCTGGCGCTGTCGCCCAAAGCTGTCACCCGCACTGCCGGGATCAGGACCAGCCTGCACTGGGTATTGCTCACAGCAGAACATGGACTGGTGCGGACGAGCGGACGCTGGGAGCACTGGCAAGACCAGTGTGACTTAAGTGGGTTTGGAAGTCAGTGAGCACACACCTTGGTGTGTGTGTGGGGGGGGGGGTGAGGCCTGAGCCTGGGTGTGGGGGTAGGGGGTGGGTGTGAGGAGAGCAGTGCTGCAGGGGCCATGCTGACAGCTGTGATGCATAGCATGGTGTGTGCCAATCAGAACTGCCAATAAATAAGAGAAACAGCAGTGACAGCCTACGGGGGGGCGGGGGGGTGCAATATGGCCTCAGCAGTGAAATTATGGATTTACTAAGGTAGGGCAATTATTTGTCACAAATGCTGGTGGGGGTGCTGAACTCCAATAAAAACAGATGGCTGCCTGTGCAAACTGAAGGTGCGTCATCGCTTTGGCGAATCCCCACAGAGGTTGAAATGTAAAGGTCAAAGGTCAAAGTGACAGGGTGGCCAGGGGGATTCTGCACGGAAACGCGCTTCTGGATTTTGACAGCACAGCGGCGAAGGCAATAACAAAGGCATCTACATCCATCGACCACCCACATCCATTCACAGATTCTTGCTGGTACTATAGACTACGGTTGACCCGCCATATAAAACCCCAGCAAACATTTATCACATTCCCTCATCTTATAAGCCTTAAAACCATAGAAACTCCTGGAACCTTCTGAGATGAACAGCATGGGGCCCACCAAATCAGGCATATCCATAAGCGCCTGCAATAACTCTGCTCTGAGACGCTGCATTTTAACTTGAGCAGAAAACAGTGGACCGTCTGTGAAGACATGCTCATAAACAGCCTGTATTCTCACCCCAGAAACCAGGACAGAGCTGGAACACTAGCACGCCCAAGGGCTGGGGTGGGGGGAAATGTTGACGCACAATCCAACAATTCACCCAAGCCCACTTTCCTGAACCAGGCGGCTGGGGGGCAGGAAACTCTAATAATATCTGCAAGCCAACAGCTGCCCAACAGCAACGTCAAAAAATGCATGAGCGTCTCCACGTCACCCAGGCCAGCTGATGAAGCTGTCTCCACCCACTCCGTCCCAAATCACATTGGGGGGGGGTTCTCTGAGCAAAGCCCTTTTAAAGCCCCCAGTACTCGAGGAATGTAAACCATCTTCGTTTCAGCACAGCCAAATACTCATCCTCAGCCCATTTGCACTCGCCTTAATAACAGGCGGATTAGCAGATCTGTCTAAATACCCAAAGCATGTCTATAAACAGGCAGTGCTCAGTTGCCTGGCCTGCACGGGACCGAGATCGCGCGGAAGGCTGGTGCGGGGAGGAATTAATCCAGTATGTGGATACAAGACGGAACCGGGGGGGCTCTCTCACTTCACTTCAATCACTGCTAATTTTTTAGATCTGTTGAATATATTTTGCCTGGGCTATACCACCCGACTAGTGGCACACGCTATTTAACATTGACTATATTAACTTCACATGGCATATGTCTGTTCTCTGCCCTGATTATACAGCATAATTGAGCTGGGAAAGCGATTCAAAATCCCCCTCCATCCACTTTTGTTAATGTAACACATACACACACACACACACACACACACACACCTTCACAGCAGTCTTGCCACAGTCGCAGGTCTATTCTGGGCACGTCGTCGCAGCTTCCGTAGTCATGGGGCACGCCTGCCACTCGGAACACGTCTGACTGCACGCGTGTAATGTTGTCCCCGTTGTCGCACAGCACACGGGCCAGGGATGCTTGCCGCAGCTGCGTCAGCTGGGCAGGACTGAACACGCCCGGGTTCTCGTACCAGAATCTATTTGGAGAAAGAGAGATTAGAAACACAGCTAAACTGTGGATGGGGAGCTAGCTAACGCGAATCAGAACACGGACGCAGATAAACGAAGCAGAACAGGCATTTTTAAAACCCTCAGGGTATGAATGTGAGAAGAAGCTATTAACCAATGATCTCTAGATGTTCTCACATGGGGAGAAGTGAGTTAGCAGGCGGGCGTGAAGCAAACCTGTCGCCGTCTCGCAGGCGTTTGAACTGCGTCACCAGCAGACACATGAGTGTGGGACCCAGTCGACTCCCCGGCACCAGGTCCTCCACCATCAGCGCCGGGAAAAGGTCGATGTTCAGCGGGGTGCCGTAGAGCCTGCAACAGCCACCGGCCAGGAGGGGTCACTACAGAGCCAGTGTCAGATGACGGCGCGTAAGCCGTAGCGGTTAAGGGACTGACTACGGCTGCGGGTTCGAGTTTCATCAGCGGTCCAAGGTCAAGGGTCAAAGGTGTTGCAGTACAAACATATAAAGTGACCAGAAACAAAACTCACCACTACTGTGAACCTCATGAATATCGATATATAACATTTTCATTTGTTCATTTCAGTTTTTTCTGTTTGAAACCAATTATATCAAAGATCAAAGAAGTCACCCCTCCCAACATAAATGACCATGACATGGATGAAATTATGTAACTCATTTGATGCTTGTTAGATACTGTTCGATACATAGTAGATCTCAGTGAAAACTCTAATGGAACTCATTCATAGATTCATACTATATGAAAAACTATATATAAAATAGTTTTTTAAGCAGCCTTGATGTACCTCTGCAGCTTCTCTCTTACGCTGGAGTCTCTGATCTCGTTCCTCAAGTCGTCGAAGGCGTGCGCAGACGTGAGGTTGCAGAAGACCCTGTAATCGTTGTAGGGGGGGATTCCGTGGTCCCGGCCGCGCTGGATATTCATGGCGGCCAGGTCCAGTGCCACAGCGTGCGCCATGGAGAAGAGGCGCTCTGTCAGCTCGGCGTTCAGCAGCTGCGTGGGCACCCTCATCTTGCCCGCCGCGCCAAAGAGGCCGCGCAGAAGCGGGTCGATGCCGCCCTCGTTGACGATGCGGAAGGGGGAAAAGAAGGCTTTGTGGAGGGAGATGTGTCCCTGAGCGATGGGCCGGAAGTGCTCGTCCAGCCGGTACAGCACCGGGTTGATGAGAGTGTGACCGAAGCGAAAGGCAGCTGTGGCGAAGGCGTTAAAGATGCCGGCATTGACGTTGGGGTCGTAGCCGCGGTACTCGCTCAGCATCTTGGTGCCCACCTCGCCCAGCACCTTGGGCAGCCAGTGGCTGTAGGTGATATGCTGCATCTGGGCGCCGACAATCTTGCGTGCCTCGTGGTAGACAGTGTCTCCGTCCCAGTGCGGGTTGAGCCGCAGCAGCTCGGAGGCGACGCGGTTATGCTCACGGAACCATACCGTGTGCATGGCCGTCAGGCCCAGCTGCTCGTTGGCACGGTGGTCGCCGGCCAGGAAGCATGGGATGGGGCTCTCGTTCTCGTCCCGCATGCACTCGGTGGGCGGGCCGGTGGCGAAGGGCAGCAGAGGTTTGCCGGAACGCTGCACGATGCCCTGCCGCAGCAACCCGCGCTGGCTGGCTAGGTCGCGGATCTCGTCGGCCTCGTGGCGAGAACTGCCGTACACGTTGGAGGCGTCGATGTAGGAGGTGAGCTGGTTGATCTGCTCACGCGGGAACACCGAGTTCATGAGCAGCGAGGTCATGCCGCTGCCGCACACGGGGCTGGAACGCACGAAGAACATGCAGCGCGCACCGCTGCGCAGCTGCCGCTGGTCGCCGGGCGGGAACATGATGGGGAAGCAGGGCGCGTCGTTTGTGCACACCGAGCTGCACAGCTGCCCGTCCGAGAAGCGGGACTGACTGAGCGCCACCACCGTGGCGTCCAGGTCGTGGTCCAAGAACTGGCCCCACTGCATCAGCATGTGTGTGTAGCGGTCGTCGGGGGTGATGGTCTCCGTGCCGATCATGGTGGTGGACACGAGACGGGGAAGCGGTAGAGGGAAGCCGTTTTGCACCCGGTCGGTGACGCCGCGGGGCAGGTTAAAGCCGTTGTCGTAGACGGACTTGAGCAGGCGCTCGAAGGCGGTGAGCGAGGCGCCCCACATGGAGTGCTGCAGGTTGTTGCAGGTTCCGTCGTGACTGCGGTATTTCTGGTGGAAGCAGATGTCCGAGCAGTTGTTGAAGCGCCGGTGGGCCGTGCAGCCTGACAGGTTGGCGATCATGTCCAGGAAACGGGGAGACACCAGGTCATTGTAGCGGAAAGCTGGGGTCGACAAATCGGAAAGTTTGGTTAGCAACTGCGGGGGGGGAGTTTGATTACTGTACACTTAGGCTAAACTGCGGTATAATACAGTCAAAGTTCAGCTGGTGAGGCCCAGTTCTCTGCTGCCATCAGTTCTTTTTTCCATCTATTTAAAACCAAAACTCTGGACCCACATATAAAACAGTCAAAGACTTGTCTGTTTTTGCTGCCTTTGCTCTTATTGAATTCCCACCCTGAGAAACAAAACGCTTTATTTTTCGGCAAAACCATTTAGTCAAAAGTGTGTGGGCAAAAAGAACATTCAATAAGCTCTGTTAATGAATCTAATTTTTTTTAAAGCTAACCTTTGAACGTGGTTGTAGATGTTCCTTAGTAGCTTCAAGCTGCCATGTTTGCAAAAAAACAAGCTGGTTAATAAGTGATGTTCAGGGGGTTTTAACGTTACCTTTGCGTAATCTTAACTTCACCACTACACAGTACGAAACGAGCCAGCAGAATGTCTAGCTACCTCGCCACAACCGTTGTGGTAATTCACTGGCACACGCGCAATCGCAGTCAGCAGTTTCATTATCCTTTTCATTCGCTGCAATAGAACCATGTTAATACTTAACGCCACCGGCGATAAAGACTGCCAAATACTACAATTATTACCATTACTACTATCATCATCATGTTCCTGTCAACAAGCACCAGGCTGATGCAACCGGGGCCATCGATGATGAGATTGTAACAAACACAAGACGGCATCCCGGAGTCACGGTAGGACAGTCCAGACGGGTGCCGTTGTTTTGCTGACAGGCCGAAATCCCCCGCATTGTGCAAGAGCCCCGTAGCAACACTAAGCGCTCTTGTTTTGATAGGCATTGAAAACACAGAGTCCTCACATCTGTGACCCGTAGCGACAGAATGTCTGGTGGGACCGGTGATTAGCGCCGTGACCCACTTGCGGATGGCAGTTAAAAAGGCTGATGAACCACCACCTCCACTGTGGAATCAATTTAGCGACGATGAAGCGAAGACCAATAAGCCAGGATGCAGCTTGGGGGGGGGGGGGGGGTTGCCTGGGTCAGCCACTCACCCGTGCCGTTGGTGTCCACCATCAGCCCCTGGTTGACGTGCCTCTGGATGAGGAGCAGGGTTTGCTCAAAGATCTCCCCTGCCCGTGCCTGTTCCACTGTGTAAGGGTCGCGGGGGTACCGGAAGAGGGCCAGAAGTTCCGCGGGGCTCCGGGGGGTCCTGAGTTTGACGAGACGCCACCGGAGAGACTTCCTTATACGTTCAAATTTCATTGTTCTATTCATGACTAATATGATTTGACTTTAGCATCTCAAGAGGCAGAGAACAAGCGATACACACTGCCAGGACGCATTTCCTTTCTGGTTAAATAAGCCCCTGGCCACATCCCCCGCGCATAGGGTGTTCCTTAAACTCTGATGATCTTAATTTCCTCTGTAGCCTAGGTCAGTGACAGCAATGCGCCTCGAAAGCATGTATCCCACCAGCCGCAGCTCTGCCATGTAGCCAGCCAAGACAAGCTTCGGAAACAGCAGCTAATTTTAGGAAGGCTAATTAATTAGACTGACACTAGGTGCAGAGGAAAAGGGGTCAATCTTGTAGAACCGAAATTTTTAGCTTTAAACTCATTTAAAATTTCTCATTCGTGACCGAGACCTTCGCGTACAGAACGTCTGGGGGCTTTGTGGCCATTTCTGAAATTCTTGAACTGAGGACTATCTGTTGCCCTTACAAGGGCAGTCCACTTCCAGCACGTCCAGGGAGTGATTTATTACGGGATTTTTGACGCAGCGTTTTTACACGCCGAGACGCTGAGTGCCTTGCCAACATAAACAGCAGCTGCGAGTGAGTCCTGAATGTTTTCAGGCACAAGCGAAAATATGGAAAAACTAATTTTGGAGCAAGCTAACGAGGAGCATTGCTCCAGTCTAAGCTGTCCAACCCCATCCACATGTCCGAGATTTCAGTATGTCGTTCGTCAGTGTTGCGTTTTACATACTGGCTGAAATATCCTGCCTTTCCTGCAGGATGTTCCCATTTGGCTCGAGACGAAAGCAAACACACACACAGTGATTGTGCAGGTGTTGTTGGGGTAGACAGTGTGTACTGCCTCCGGGCACTGAAAAGCAAGGTGCTCATTAAGAGCCATTTCACAGACGCCCAGATCTTTGTCTCACGCAAAAATGTCACCAAAGACCACAGAGACATTCCATTTCGTATTTACTGAAAGCCGCATAATGGAAACTCGATTTTCACTGTGGATCTATTGCATTTGCTCTTTGATCCAAAGCGTTTGTTGTTGCTTTCACCTGCCCCACCCTGTCCTCTGTCACCCCCCCCCCCCCACCACCACCTTTGTCTCCCCATGTGTGTTCTTTTTTCCAGTCGCCATGGTTATGTTTAGGTACTTCATCTACCTTATTGTGGTAATTACATTACTGGATAAAAGATGGGAATGTCTGTATGAGAGATTATTCGTAAGGGCTTTGGGCACGTGGCCTGGGATGGAGCTGGGGAATCCAGCGATGGAGGCCAGGGTTAGGGGCGGCTTACGCCACGTGCTGCAGCCTCATGGTTGCAGGTGGTGGTGGTGGGGGGGGGGGGTGCTCGCCACGGCCGTGATGTTTTTCAACAGGCCCGCAGCGGATGTCGCAGGACAAAAAAAGGGTTTCCTACATTCAGATAATCCACAGACAGGAAGGACCACATCCAACAAACACCTTGCTTTGTAGTTGCGCCCCCAGTTCTCTCTCGGCCAGATCACAATACCAGAACCGGCGCTGGAGCGAGAGACGGAGCACAGGCACTTTGCAAAGCTAATCATTCATCCTGCAATACAAAATAGCTGCGGCGGTCCACAGTTTATGGAGTTTTCTGGGGATTTTCTGCGTTTGCCATTAAACAGGGGCAGGAAATCCTCTTTGGCCAGAGGCACATGGCCAACAATGAGCCAATCGCGATGACAGCTGTCATCTGGCCCCTCCTCCTCCTCCTCCTCCTCAGCTTGTATAATTAAATAGGACTGAAAAACGAGATGAATCACCAAAGGAAGCCACTGGGAGACCAAACCATAAGATGGACGTGAAAACCTATTTTCCTTAAAAAGAAAGTATTGCATAGTATGTAACCTTTCAAAATAGAATATCAGAACATTAACTAAAATCCTTCACAGTGAAATCAATGACTAAACAACTCCTAAACATTTTCAAATTCCACAGATTCACCATGACCCAACTACATGCCAGCGAACAGCTGGAAAAATCCTAAATGAAATCTGCCGACGAGTCATTCTGTCGGGTTCCTCTGACCCAAAGCGGCATGACGGTGTGGCTGCCTACCCGTGGAAGAGTTCCCTCCGGGTGGAGTCAATGGCGCTGTCCACATTGCGGATGGCTTCCTGGATGGACGTGACCACGAAGAGGTCGCCATTCCTACTCACCTGAGGGACTTAAGGAGATGTTTTGTCAGGTTCACAGGTCAATAGAGGGCAGGAAAGCACATGCTAAGCAGGATAGCTTGAATGATTTTGCCCATCACATCATTTGAAGGATTGATAAAAATAAATGGTAAACACTTTACTTGAGGGGACACATAATACAGTAGTAAATTCTTTCTTAAAGAATTAATCACAAACCGTCAGTTGCATACCTATCAAATGTTCATTCATCATTAATCAGACATAACAGTTCATGTATTTCATGCAGTTACTACATGTGTTCATGATTTGCACTTGAGTAGTAACTGAGTTACTGAGGTACTTGTGCCCCTCAAGTAAAGTGTTACCAAATAAACAATGAGGATAACCCTCTCTATATGAAGCAGGACCTTTGAAACCTAAAAACACCTCTGACAATCAAAAAAAAAAAAGATGGACTTATTAGGGACAAGAAAAAACTGGAAGCCTGAAAATAAGATGCTGCAGTTTGTTGGCGATAGCTCAGTGGTGATAGCTCAGTGGAGATAGCTCAGTGGTGGGAGAATTCCACATGTTTCCTGTTGGACATTCCAGTGACCGAAAGATACTTGACGTCCGAGCTGCTATCATACACATGCTGCGCCATTGCTCTCGAGTTTCCAGCTTGGGCAACTGGAGCGCGCAGGCTGCTTTCCAGCAACAGACACGCTTTGCGGACTTGCACTGAGCCAGCTAAACCAACCGACAGCGTTAATCCCCGACCGGAGTGCGCAGGCTGGAGTAATCAATTACAGAGCAGCACATTCACTTAATTCTGGTGGGGGAAGAGCAGTGGTCTGGAGGACGGCCACACCTAACGGCAACAGCAATGTTCCAGTGAAACCAGTTAGAAGCGTGGTGTGACCAGGCCAACATGGCACTGCACATCCCTGCAAGGAACTGTAGGATAGAGGGAGGGAATTTGCCTGGTGTGGGCTGTTGCCAGGGTGTATTGCTTAGGCTGATGACCAGATTACAGAGGGAGAAGGTTATGGCTTCAGCCAGAAAATCTGGAAGCATCAGCAGTGAGAAAACAAGAATCAGAACAGTAACCCAGCTACTGGAATCTTTGCCGGTCCTTGTGTAGGGCAGGACGTTCACACCTGTGCTTACCCTGGACTGTGAGCACCATGCTGGCTGAGGAGTAGCCAATGCTGTTGCGGGCTACGCACTCATAGCGGCCCCTGTCTGCCAGGCCCACGTCCTTCACTTCCAGGAAGCCCTCGGGACTGATGTGGAACTTGCCACTTTCTGTGATTTGAATGCCGTCCTGGGATTTGGACGACCGGCGGGAAGTGGAGGGGGAAAGGTGATGGATGGAGAGTAAGGAGTCAGGTGAGGAACGGAGGGCAGCAACAGACAGCACCACTACAAAAACGAGCACGTCGATCAAAACTGCTTCCAAGAATTCGCTTCTTAGGGATGAATACCTGCCCTGCAGCGCCCTTACAAACAACCAATCACAGCTGCCTGAGAAGGAATCTCTCCCCAAGCTTTCATCCCATTGGCTGAAAGCTGTCACACCGGCACAATGGGCGGGGCGCCAGCCGCCACGGTGACTGAGTGACAGGCGTCTAACCTTGTTCCACGTGACGACAGGCTCGGGTTCTCCCAGAGCGCTGCACGGAATCTGCGCATCCGTGCCAGACTCCACCGTCATGTCCCTTGGAGCATTTGTGAAAACAGGCGTTACTGATGATTTAAAAACATGTGTTAATGATTACATCAACGCTTGCGGTGATTAAAAAAAACAAAAATGCAGAATCTCTATCCAGAGGCAAAGCTTGTGCATAATAGAATTGATTAAATGCCTAAATGTGTCACGACCTTGAGCTTACTATGCAAAAAGGTTCAGTTACCTCTTATCTTGTTCCAGTTAAAATAAGTGAATGGATACACATTTTTAAGCATATTTATTTAGGACACAGAGTTAAGACTCTGCTGTGGGCCAATTGTACTTTCACAAGTCTAAAAAAAACAGTGCTTGTCTGGGGAGGCTGGGATTGGGGTTTCTTTTTTCCACAGGGTGAGCTCATCATCATATGAGTTATCCCCATGGAAACCCTTAAACTGTACACCTAGAGACCTTTGGATTACTTTTTAACCTGAGACACCACTGCTCTCACTCCTGGCTTAAACCCTGAGCAAAGAGCTATATTAATAAAAGAAAAATGGATTTTAACAAAACAAAAGAAACCCCCCCTCCCCCCAAAAAAAACCCAGATCAGAAGAAACCACACATTCCCATTAGCCCCCCCCCCCCCCCCCCCCCCCATAAATAGCAGGGAGCATGAGGTTATAAATGGCCACACTATGTAGCCACCTTGGATTCATATGCATCCGACAAACAGGATCCTGTGTTTTAGCACCGTGTTAACGGCCATTAATCTGAGAACATCCAGTCATCTAGGGGAATTAGAGACATGGGCTTTTCCGCGTCGCTTCCTTGCTTTGTAATCAAGCCAAAGAGAGAGAGGTCCTACCACTTATCCGTCTTTTGTGCCTTACGCACGTGTTGTTTTCGTGATTGTGGGCGTATGACAAATTGCCCTCAGAGACCCAGCAGCGCTGCTCCCCCATGACTTTAGTCTCTCATGTCGCTACTTTTAAAACCGCCATATAAACTGAAGGAACAAATGTTTCCACTAAGGGGACAAAACTGCTTGCAGTTCAAGAAAATGTGGCCCTATTACAATTTTCTTTGAGAACTTAGCTGAAATAAATGTTATGTGGCTGCCAGGTTTCTACAGCAACAAGTGTCAGATTGCGTTTTTTATTGCACGTCTCTTTCCCAGTTAGGCCCTCATAATATTCTCTAATGTCCCGTCATTCTTGTTAGTCTGAGCCCTAGAGTGTTACCAGTGACACCAGTGACAAGTTTTAGGCTGGCAAACCATGCGGCACAGGTGGGTGAAACTGGGCCAAAAACACCGTGACTCCAGACCGGCGGTATAACTGAGGCTGCAGAGGGTGCCAGGCTTCATTAATTACGTCTTGTTACCTTAAATTACGGGTAATTAACTGTGAAATTGTTAATCGGAGGACCTGGCATAGTGGCTTTTTTTTGACTTTGCAACCAGTCAGAATGTACCTCCTGCTTACAAAAGCTTTTGAAAGGTCAGACAAGTAAACAAAGCAATAAAATATTTATCTAACTAGCTGATGTGATTCAAAATTATACAAAATCTAACCCTGGATAGTACATTTGGATTTTCCTTCTCCTCTATGCTAATGTAAACGGCAAGTAGATTCATTCATCGGGAAGTCAGGTGAATTAGACGGGAAATGGTACCCTCGCTGCTGGACAGTGAGCTGCACGGCGTGTCTGATGCTTCCCACCACGCTGATGGCTTGGCACTCATACTCGCCCTGGTCGTGTAGTGCCACGCGGGCGATCCGCAGACCGCCCGTGGAGAGGACCACATGCCTCCGGTCAGATGGCAATGGGCTGCCTGCCACACAACACAGTGGTCAAGGACCCAAACCTTCTGCCTCATCTGGAACACGTTTTTGCCGGCCCAGCAAACACAAGCCTCACACTCGTGCGTTAAGACATTGAGCAGAAGTGCTCACCCCCCCCGAGTCCAGGCGATGACTGGTTGGGGGTATCCACTGGCCTCACAATGGAAGTCAACTGTGTGTCCCTCCAGCACAGACTGATCCTGAGGGGTGACTGTGAATTGGGGTGTCGCTACAATAGGAGATCAACGTAGAGGGAAACGTTAGCAATTTTTAAAAGGTACCATGTTCAAAGAAGCGACCTTTCTTTAAAGGAAGACTGGAAAAAAATCCAGTCAGCATGGTTGGCATTAGAAACCAGCCGTAAGAACATGGCAAATGAATGGCTAAACTTCTTACTTTTTGGTGTAGCAACTTCCTGTCCCTACTAAGGACACCCCGGTGACCATCAGTCCAGAGAAAACTCACCTTGCACTATGATGTAGGCCGCTGCGTGAATGGTGTCAATGTTGTTGCTGGCAAAGCAGGTATACTGGCCCCCGTCGCTCTGTTTGACATTCTGAATGTAAAGGCCCCCTGAGGGTGTGGTGTTAATGCGGGCGTCGGTAGGCAAGGGGGTCCGGTCACCCTTTGTCCAAGAGATACGGGGGTGGGGCTGGCCTGTAGCGCTGCACTCCAAGGTGACGCTCTCGCCCACCAGGACCTCTGTGTTCTGGGGCGTGATGACGAAGCTCGGCCTCGCTGAGAAAAGCAAAGCCATAGTGCAGCCACAATGTAGCAGCATGTTAAACTGGCACTATAATGCAGAAAGTCCTGCAGCTTTCATGACAGTTCAAGACACGATCGGAAGGGTCTTACTCCCAGAAAAAAGTCCATGATCTGAAGACTGGATTTTAGTTGCATTTCTGATTATTTACAGATACCAACATATGAGACTCATAAAATAAATTCATCAGCAAAGTATCTGCATGTAAACAACGTAAGTATGCGAGTTGTTGCCTTTTCTCGAACACATGCAGTTCCATGTGCCATGTGCAATTCACACCTCAAACGCCAGATGGGAACTTAGTCTTCGTATAACAACTTCATGTCATTAAAAGCATGAGAGTCCACCAGGCTGCATTATTGTTCTATTCTAGGGAAAATGAATCATCTCCTCAAAACCCCATTTGAAGGGGGGAAAAAGGATCAAGTGAATGGCCTTTTAGGGTAACAATACTCGGAATACAACAAAAATGGTCTTAAGAGGCAGTGCAAATATGAAATGTGTTTTGCATTTCCAGATGTTGCTGCTAGGTCCTTTGGCTGAGCCCTGAGGTTGTGGGGGTGGAGTGGTTATATACTTACATGGCGTCCCAAAGTACCGCAGTGTGACTTCGGAGGTCTTTACCTCCCCGGCCACATTCTTCGCCATGCACTGGTACACGCCCTGGTCAGTCTCCCGAGTGTCCTGGATCATCAGTGTGCCGTCCTCCAGGAGATTCAGCCGAGAGTCATCCCTCATGTTCAGAGCATTGCTGCAGGAGACCATGTGACAGGGGAAATGTATACAAATCACATTAGTTTACGGTACAGCAAACCATATGCTTTGGATTACTGAAAAAGGGGGAAATATACCTTGTGGATTTAAAAATAAAATTGTCCTTTATGGGCAAGGAAAACAAACGATTCATCTGTAATCTCAAATGGGGCACAACAGACCCCTACACATCGCTTGAGCTCTAGAGATGGTCTCACTTGTTTCTCAGCCAGATGATTTGAGGTTTGGGGTTTCCCTCCGCCCTGCAGGTGAAGTACACGGTGTTCCCTGAGGTGACGTCCACATCCTGTGGCTCGGATGTGATCCTGGGGACCTCTGAGGTGGGGAGAACGCGGGAGTAGGTTCACTGGAGGGGAACGAGCACAGCTGCCTGCAGGTGAAATGCCCGTGGATCCAGCTGGAGACATGTAAGCCACACAGATGAATGGAAAGCTGCATCTGGGTCAGTAACTCTGGAGCAACGCGAACAGACAGATGGAGCTCGTCCCAGAATAAACTATCTATCTACCGCACTATGTACTTCACGTACTTCAAGAGTCTGCTGGATTAAAAAACTTCTGGATGAGGATATCCGTAACACACGAGCGGTTATCTTTCTGGCATACCCCAAACGACGACGTCCCTAACCCCTGATGAAAAGGACATACATGTAGGGGGCTATTGGCAATGAGTAGACTGAGCTTGTGGGAATGTGGTCAGCGGCGTTTATGGCGAATGCAGCGCGTCACGGTGCTCATGAGACCCAAATCCAGGCCTTGAACACATGTGTTGCACACATTCGTCAGGGTGGGAATTTCAGACCATTACAAAAAAAAAAAAAAACAACACAAAGCTTCAGCTTCACCGGCTGCCGATCCCATGACAGAAGGCCGCCTGCAGCCTCAGCTGGAGAGCAGCTTCTCCATCACCACATGCCGCGTAACACACACCTAATTAGTGGTGTAATTACGCAAGTGAGGGCTATTCTTGTTCGGCATCGCGTAAACAAACACGGAACGGAAACCTGTCATGGGCCTGGTGCTGCGGCGAGTTTGGCGACTCGCGGGCGATTGTTTTAACAGCTGCAAAGCCGCTGCTTTGTTAGCGCGGAGGGATCGTAATGGTTGCAGTGCTCTTCGGAGACATTAGGGATTCATTAGCAGGCAAGGGAACCATGAAGCCCCACAATTAACTGACGGGTCGGAGGTTCTTTTAAAGCAGTGTTTCCCAATCTGGTCCTAGGGGACCGGCAGACAGCCCACATTTCTGCTCCCTCCAGTGGGACTGTCTGGCAGGGAGCTGGGAGGAAGCAAAAACATGGACCGACTGTGGGTCCCTCCAAGGACCGGGTTGAGAAACACGGTTTTAAAAGTGCTAGAGGCTAACAGATGCTTTTGTTTTAACGTTTTTGTGCCTATCAACGGCATTTATTTTTCTGGGAATTACTGGAAATAAGCACGTCATTTCAGGGGGCACGTTAGTGCAGTATAATTAAAGTGAAAGCAAATCTGGGGGAGCCAAGGAAGGTAAAGAAAATATCTGGACACAATTCTTCAAAGAACACAGCTGTGAAAATGAAAGAATATCAAAATATAGATTTGCCACATGTCAGCCTTTGACACTCTGCCAGACTGGTAACTTATACCATACTCGCACCATCATGCTTATAATGGAGGGAGTATTAGGAAGAGCTTAAACCAAAATTCCATTTCTGTGTCTGGAAATCGGTACTGGGAATGTGGTATGGAAAAGGGATGGCTGGATAAGTCTGGGAACAGTGTAAACCTGTCCGGTTCTCTTAGCTTCTATGTCATCCCACAAATTGACGGGGGAACCCAAAGTATGGCCACAGATAAAATGGACAAGCCAGAATACTCCTGGGGTGCTGCCTGGTCAACTGCCCCCAGCGTGTGGCACATGTCCTCACCGCACTGGAGCTCCTCAGCGGTCAGCGCAGCCACTGATCTCCCCTGCAGGCGGCTGGGATACTCGCAGGTGGCAGCGGCCTGTGCGTTGCCCGACTCTGCGTACTGCTTCAGCAGGTCTGCCAGCCAGAGCAGCTCACAGTCACAGTTCAGCGTGTTGGAGTCCAGGCGGCTGAAAGGACGAAAACAAAAAAAACTGAAATCACTCTGGATAAAACTACTATGTGACCCAAATAGGCTCCACGACCTGAATGGGGAAGCTGCACACAAGCCTTCTACATTTCAAAATGGAAACGACTAAGAAATGACCAACACCGCTAAGCAGAGACGTGTACATGCAAGCGGAGACGATTAGAATAAAATTACTTCCATATATTTACACAATTTCCTGTGTCCGCAAAACCACACTGGCCTTGGTTTAGAGAGAACTGGGAATTCACATCTAAAATGTGTCTACACTAAAGCAGACGGCGCAGACACTGATCACTAAAGGCATGACTGAACGCGGCTTTTCATTTTGTGTCCCTCTGGTCTTCGCTCGCGACCGCTGGTCAGGACCAGCAGCGAGAAAAGCGCAGTGACTTACAGCCTCTTCATGGACTGCAAGTGGGAGAACGTCCCAAGGATGAGGTGTGTTATCCTGTTGTTGTGCAGGAACCTGCAGGAAACAGCCTCATTAATGACCTTCGGCATGAGCGTCTCTAGGAGGAAACGGCGACTTACAACGGTAATAAAGCATAAAGTTAACTGTCTTGGGGGGAGGGAGGCTCACATTTTGAGTCTTGCCCTCCCAGGGGGGCTGCTGAAGGCCCAACTCCAAAATATCCCGAGCGGGGAACTTTTCAAAGGATCTCAGGGAAAAGCCTTAAGGCCACCCCCCCTCCACCCCCCCTGGCTTCCAGGAGAGGACGACATGGAGCCCGCCCTCTCCCCCCCCCCCCCATTCCATCTCCTATTTTCCTTGCTTATTGTTCGCGTTGAAGGGGCAGGCACGATCAGTCAGTTATATCACATACTCCAGCCCCTCAGACTGATACATTATTGTACTTACTGTAAATACCAAAAAGCAAACTGACCATTTTACATTGTCTGCGTAACACCATGTCGACAAAGCATCCGGAAAAGTGTGATTGTTCGAAATACTATCATTGGTCAGGGCATGCTAAATATTACAATGCATGCACTTTTCTTTTTGTTAAAAACAGCCCACTGACTAGCTCATACTGCTACCGTGGCAGTTATCAGGCATTCATTTTGATGTCTGCATTCCATGATTTGATTCCTTCAAAATGGCAACAAAGGCAAACTATAGTACTGAGGGCTTGAATGGGGCTTGCTGAGGAAAACAGAGAGGGAAAGAAGTGATACTCACAGTCGCTCGAGTTTTGGAAGGTGAGCAAAGGCCTGTGGCTCCAATGTCTCTATGTTATTGAAGTGTAAGTACCTGCAAAAAGGAGGGAGATAAATGGCAAAAAAATAAGCAATACACACTTAAACATAGTTACAGGAACTGTTTTAGGAATATTCTCATTTACGGCAATTCAAATGCAGATTGACCAATCACTGCATGACAGGGATGTAGCTGGTATGAAAGAGGAATGAGGTTCCTCTCTACACCTGATGTCAGAGATGTGGATCAGAAGCATCCACCCTATTAGCTGTCAGACGAACTGGACTCGTGTCTCGGATGATTCAGCCACTACGCTGCACTGTCCATCTCGGGGGAATCGCATGAGTTGCGACGTTTATTATAACAAAGGATTTGGTGACACATGCGCACAAAAAATAGAACCGAGCAGGATACTGAATGACTATTCTGTCCTTTATCTAAAAGGGCTTTTTGTACAGCCGGGATGCCACAGATGGCAGCATTGTAGCCAAAAAGCACCGGGCTCCATCCACCAGAAATGTCACACCAGATCGGAGGCACTGACCGGGGCCCATTAGTGGCGATGCTTGTGCACTGCCAGATCACACTTTCACTGCCCTAATGGGATTGAATCCGGGCCCAGCGGGAATAAGACAAAAGCCATCGCTGTTCAGTTGTGACTGGACGTTGCCCCCCACAGATAATTAAAAATGCCACAAATGAATCATAAAATGCTCATAAAAGAAACAAAGTGCACTGCAAGGGAACACAGTAATTTCATACTTTCCGAAAGAGAGCCCGACTCTGAGGTAGACGCACAAGGCGGGATTCGGCCATTGGCGTGTGCAGAGGTAATACAAGCGTGTTAAAATGGCTGGAGACAGTGGAATGAATCGCACATTAATTCGTTATCGCAGAGGGTGAAGGGATACCAGTGCAAATGTTGGTTTGTGGAGCGCAAGAAAAATGCGGGATATCCACAAATAGGGAAGCGTGCGCTTCCCGCCAAAATGCAGCGTAAGAATTCGGGTTTAAAAACATCCGAATAAGATTTTATAAGGAGATGAGCGCAGGCAGGTTCGCGAGGCGAGCGGAAACGAGAGTGCGATTCTTTTCACTAGATATCGTCAGTAAAAACAGCGGGAGGGAATCCACATAAACGTGACTCAGGACCCATAAAATTCAAGGTAAGAACTTGTCACCAACATACACTCCTCCAAGACTATATCTAAACTCAAAACAGCTGTTCGGGCCGGACTACTTCATGAATAAGCTGCTTGTTTGGGAAGCTGAGCTGCCCGAATTGCTGCCTGAAGTTAATATGCTTACAGACCATGATGCATTGTTTGCGCCTTTGCCAAAACATTCGTTTTTATGGCCGGGAATAATGCAGAATAATCCGTCCATCCTTTAAAACACACTCCCCTCTCCGCTTTTCATACTTCAGGCTAAGTTTGATGTTTCAATGGGGCATTATAATAGACCACCATTGTCCTCTGCGGTATACGTAAAAAATCACAGTACTTAAAGCGGGCATTTACCTGCCATTTGAAGAGAAAAAAAAAAAGCTCATTACTGCACCCCAGGGAGAAAAAAAAGTGGACGATTGTTCTCTTTTAAATGTATCTGCTTACTTGGATAATATTAGGATTAGGAGGAATAAGATCTAGACACCTTATTACACAAAGTCATGTCAAACTCTTCTGGGCCAAAAAGGTATTTAGCTACTGTTAGGGACGGTTTTTCCTGACTGGACCAAAAAAACCCCAAAAGGCAGTATATTAAACTCACGCTATGAAACAAAATGAATGCAGTCAGGCCAATCTAAGCAATTCTGTGTATCCATAACACATATAGCAACCGGCGACAAAGAACAACAACTGTCACATACACAGTTTCTCTGCGTTCAGTTGTATTTTTCAGGAAATACAACTAAATACACTGGGCCCCCACCCCGTCACATCAGGTGACGATCCTAACATTTCACACGTGTAGCTCATGCAGTTTAATTTTTTTTTTAATTAAAACACAAAACACCGAAATTGGACTTGACATACCAGACAGGAAACCAACGCAGTGTATGGCTAAAACAATAGTTAGGGGAAAGATGCACAGAATGAAGGTGGGTTAGGGGACAGATTAGGAAAACAAAAATAAAAGCACCCAATGAAGGGGCTCCAAGACGTTGCCTGTCCCCTTTTCTGATCACAAGACTGCAGACCATGAACTGTAACACAGGTGTGTGTGTCAGACATGCAGGGTTGTGATGGAGAAGAGCAGGGCAGGGGGCAGGAGCATGACATCACAGCAGGCCCAGCAGCAACTATGAAGCACTAAGGGCTGCAAAAGACAGGGATTAGCACATGACAGAGTGCTGGAGGAGGAGGATGATATGGTCACTTACAGTTGCTCTAGAGAGACAAGTCCCTTAAAAGCTTGTCTGTCAATTGATTGGATTTCATTCTTGTACAAGTAGCTGAAAGGAGAAATAATCAGTAATATTAGTAAAACCACACAGGGTATCAGTCGAGAGGGAAAATTAAACTTAAATATTGTGCCATTGAAAGGGATGAGGTGTAAAATTGGGGAGCGGGGGGGGGGGAGGGTCTTGGCACTGGAAATATGAGCCTGTTTGGGGGTCACGTATGCACATCCATTAATTCCAAAGCTGTCGACGGCAGTTAAAAGGGTCCAGTGCCTCGAAGGCACATTTTCAAACATTTCAGGGAATTATTGCAAGGCTGACACACAAAAGCTGCTGCCCCCCCCCCCCCCCCCCCCCAAAAAAAAGCAGATGGTGCAGAGTAAAATAGGGAAATGCAACATGTTTCACTGGTGTTTTGATTCTTTGAGTCGCATGTGTTATAAACATTGTTTAGTTGTTTACTTACTAACAACAATGCAAAAAACGTGATTTGATTAATATCTTGATAGAAGTTCTTTGCTCTCTGAAATATGTTAATTCATTACATCCTTCACTGGCAATGTCGTTCATAGTGCGTGATTTCATTGTGCTGTGTAAAGTAGTAGATTTTTAAGCGGCAACCTTTTTTTTTTCCACAACTCAGCTTAAAACCACAAATTAGACCACACAATTTCCTGTTAGCTATAATTGGTAACATGACCAAGCTCAGGCCAGGTATGAAACTGAGACCAAATAACAGATTTATGAAGCGTTCAACGCCAGTGCATTTTACCAGCTTTGCTTCCCACTAATTTAAACTTAAAGTGACAAGAAGCTCACAAAGACAGGGAGAGCATGATGGGGAAAAAAAATCAATTTATCCTAAAGATAATCTCACATTATTCTGTATGGGGAAAATCCTGAAAGCACAGAATTACTATGATATAGAGATCCGAGTGCAATGTGGCAACGCGTTCTCAGCTCTGCTACTAGAAATTAAGGTAATGTTTTGCAAAGGACTTGGTAGACAAAATGTACTTATAATAATGATCTGATTATTTGGCCGTTCACAAGTTTGAATATATTTTGTTACAATTTAAACAACAGAAATTGTGTTACTAACTAGATGGTTTTCTGTGGGCAGTTAAGTAAGCGTTCATGGGAAACTGGAACCAACAAATGTGGGAATTTTACTCAAGGGAGAACGGGGAGGGTTAGGGAGGAGTGACTCTGATCGTCCTTTGTGGGCCCAACCTACAGTAAAGGTTAAAATAACAGTCACAATTTATTTCCTTCTTACATGCTACTGATCCATTGTGTGTTACAAATGTAGCTTAATCATTTAGTGATTAATGACTTTAATGACCTCCATATTGCATGCAATTATAGGCCGACTTCAAAGCCATTCAACTAACGTTTTTTTTTTCTTGTTTGTTTTTATAAGCTTGATAATCTTTTGACCCATTACCCCTCCCTTAATCACTCCCTGTACCAGCTTTGTAACTAGAGATTAGTGGTGGGTGAAAGTGCAGTTTAAGCCCTACT
Organism: Brienomyrus brachyistius; assembly: GCF_023856365.1. Lineage (NCBI taxonomy): Eukaryota > Metazoa > Chordata > Actinopteri > Osteoglossiformes > Mormyridae > Brienomyrus > Brienomyrus brachyistius. Next base: position 24,730,179 of record NC_064546.1, read on the forward strand.
GTGGGGACTGCAGTCAGCCTGTGGAAGTCCCTAGATCTTCACTGACAAGAGTTGGTCATCGTTCAGTTGTGGAAAAGGTACTGGTAAATGTTATGGCACCAGGATGGAGCTCGGTTAGACCCACCCCACTAAGCTAAATGGAGATGTTGATCGCAGCCCTGCCAGACAGGGAACTGTATGTGCTGGTCTCATACATGATCTTACTGCAGTGCAGTAAAAGTTTAAATTATTTTGATTCTAGTAATGGTCAGACTGGTACGTATCCAACTTCTGTGACAGGAGGAACTAATTAATTAGAGATGATTTAATGTTGATTAGCACGAAAAAGGCAACAAAAAAATTTCCCCAGTATGCTAACAGGTTGGCTCCCCAGTATGCTAACAGGTTGGCTCCCCAGTACACTAACAGGTTGGCTCCCCAGTACGTTAGCGGGTTGGCTCCCCAGTACGTTAGCGGGTTGGCTCCCCAGTACGTTAGCGGGTTGGCTCCCCAGTACGCTAGCAGGTTGGCTCCCCAGTACGCTAGCAGGTGGGCTCCCCAGTACGCTAGCGGGTTGGCTCCTCAGTACGCTAGCGGGTTGGCTCCCCAGTACGCTAGCAGGTTAGCATTTCAGAGTCAGAGGGCTGAGCCATGACAGTCTCACCCAGTCAGTGTTCACTCGGCTTATTATCGTAATTTGTCCGAATCAGAAATTAAGCTATGCATTCCTCCATGAGGGAGAGGTTGAGGGGAAGCGGTGGTATCCATGGAAGCCATGGTTCCTCTAAATCTGCCTACAAAAAGTAACATAACCAGGTCTAACATGATACGTGGGAAAAATGGCCAACAATACTGCTTTACTCGTGTGGCGCATACAGCATGTGGTTCTGAAGGGAAAGAGCTCGCAGCATCTTCTGTTACGTCTTCATGCTGCCAGAAGCACAGCCAGTTGGCTGCGTTGTCTGTTACATTTTTGTGTGATGGGGTGCTTTCTATTTCAGTAACCAAATGAGAAAAGTCGAACAAAAACCCCAATACCCATCTGTTGAGACAATGCATTTCTTCTTCATGGATGAACACACAGCCAAGATAAAACCATGCAGCGATAATGTGTGATGCTGCCTAATCTTTGCAACTCTTCAGCAGTATTAATCAGTTAAATTCTGCCGTGACTGCATCTGGATGTCTGAAGCTAACAACAGGGCCAAATAATTTGCTGTTGTATTATCTTGTATGTCACCTGTTGCCAACTCACAGATATTTCAGGTTTTCCAAGTCTTCAAAAGCTCCTCTTGGAATTCTTCGTATCTGATTATTGTTTAGGAGCCTAGTAAAGACAAAATAAAAGTGAGAAAACAGACAAAAGGCATGTTTCAGCAAATAGTAATTATACGTATTAAATATTCTGTCATAATACACTGCAGTGCAAAGGCCAAACTAAACATTGTTCTAACCAAAAACTATTGGAATCTTGTCATGCAGCCATCCAAAGGAATAGCACAATTTCAGTCCAGTTCCTTTTTTCTGATGCAATCTGGTCTGTGGCAAACTAGAGGTGGTCATAAATGGTATTGTGTGTCAGCTGTGCATTGCTGGGATACAAACCAGGGATACAATCTTCCTACTTGGATTTGTGCGTAACATAGCCAACACCACACACTTATGAACCAGCACGAACACATAATCAATGAGGACTGGGGGTGTTGCAATGACTGAAAGGGATTCACTCTAGGAATATTTTACATTTTTCTATGAGTTAACTAACTTCAGAAGTGGTCTTTTTTTAAGGAAATGTGAATGTGGTCTTTAGTAGAGGAGATAAAATAAAATAAGACTTCAGGACCTATGTTTCTTTACCTGTTCTGTTAATGAGATTAATCGGGTGTGGGTCCTTTCACTGAGCCTCTAGGTGCAGTTAAGGGAAGAGTAAGTAACTTGAAATGTTCGTAAGTCGTCATGCAACATCATTTTGAGGGTATACGAAAGTACAAAGGACTAGGATGCTGGGAGTACCATGGTACTCTGCTGCGAGGCGGGAGTAGCGGGAAGAAGTCGTACGAGGCGGAATTGGCGCGCAGAAAAAAAAACATTTTATGTTGCGGACAGGAAACGGGAGCCCGGTGAACACAATTTGGACTTTCAGTCCTCTTCGTTCGTATGTCTGAAAGTTCATAAGCTGAAAGTTCGTAAGTAGAGGAGCGCCTGTATACGCAAGTGCCAATTTAAAGCTTCTTGCAAACCAATGTGTAGTAAGGAATGTCACACTCTCTGTTTTAATCATTTTATCTCCTGTTAGCATGATGATGTTTCATTCCTATTAGCATTCGACACACATATAGACCTGCCATCTGGACAGGTTCCTCTGTATTCTTTAAACTGGTATTCCTTGTAGTCTGGAGGATACGTGTATGTGACTGTTAACATCTAAGCTGATGTGTATCTGTTGTTCTGAACAATACTTACAGAGTGTTCAGGTTCTTCAGTTGTCTAAAAGAACCAGGCTGTATCTCCTTTATTTTGTTGAACCTCAGATCTCTGTAAAAAAAGAGAGAGAGAGAAACATTCCCATGTAAATCGTCAAAACATTTTCTTCGATAAACTGCACCATTTCTCAGACTCTACATTCAGGGAGAAGCGTTACGTTAGTTTGAGTCAGGCAGCACTTCCCGATTCTTGATTTGTATGACATGCATACAAAATGGCAGAAATACAAATGGCTTCCCTCTTTTTAAGAAGCCCATCTGGCCAAGACTATAGTAACAACAACATTAGCTGACTAACGCGACCTCCTGTGTTTCTCTCAGAGGCCATCTCAACCTTTCCATGGCACAGCACGAAAGACAACCAACAAGAAGAGTCAGTCACAGCTCTAAACAAACAAACATATTTCAAGTGCCCCCATCACCATAGGAGCCAGATGCCTGTAACTGAAATTAAGGGGCTCTGACAAACAAACTCCAGCAGTCACACACAAATTTGGGAGGTGGGGCAAGACGCATCTCTCTGTATATTAATGATAAAAGGATTTTCAAGATGGCTGAATGTTTTGGTATCAAGAGTCTCCTGTCAGCTTCCCATAATGATGCTAGCTGGCACCAATTTCAGTTCACCCTCCGTATATATATATGATGTTAAGCTGTGTAATGCGGACAAGCCAAGCCGCCTACAAAGAACAGTGATAGAATGTCACATCACATGACCAGGCCACCTTTCGCATATGCGGGAACTCCTCCATGACAGCTAGACAAGCATCCCTGGAACGCCGTCTCAAAAAATGATGTAGAGGTAATTACTGTTTTGGTCACTGCGTAATCCCATATATGTTATTTTATAGTTTTGATGTCTTCATAATTATTATAAAATGTAGAGAATGGTACAAATAAGCCTTTCTATGGGTATGTTTCCAAATTTTTGACTGCTGCTGCACATGCAACAGGGATAGATTCTGTACAGCCATTGTAGGCATTTGCAGGACAATTCAGTTGAATTATAGCAGGCCTATAACGCTAATGCGGTAAAATTATTGTCATCCTTCCAAAGAGACCTTAAGCTGTGGCTCCTACTCAGGACAAGAAGCTAGAAGACTGATGGATGTAAATGACGTGCCACATTAAAGGAAGATCTGCATTATTTTACTGCTGAAGCAAGATGGCACAGTCCAATCAAATCATAGCCTGTGGCCCCAAGAGGGAACCTTGGGAGACACATTTCATTCTTCCCCAAGAGATTCCAGGCACTAGACAGGATGAATGGGAGCAGGGAGAAGTTTCCATTTGTGCTCCAAGCCGAGGCTTGTTTGTTTATGCTCCATGTGGAAAGCTGCTACTAAAATTGGACCACGGAATGGTGGATTCTCCATCCAATTATTACAGGATGAAAACAAGTCATGAGTAATGAAGCTTCCTGTTCGCTTCCCCATACAAGATCTGGAATAACTTCACTCAGTGAAAATGCAGGTTTGTAGCCAGAAATGTACATCATAGCTAATACTGACTTTCATTAATAAAAACTCATTAACTGCTGTTTAGGAGAATGACAAACATCATCACATCAGTGTCACAGTGTGACATCCCACTTGTCGACATTGGAGGTGTGCAGAAAGCTGGCATTTGCTTTGGTTGCCTGCATTAAACAAACAAGCCCATGAAGCGTGGCTGCACCAAACATGCACGGTCTGGAAAATTCCATACTTCAAAACAAAACATATGAGCGGGAAGTGGGTAGCAGCTGCAGACAGCATAGCAGATAAGGGAATGATAACCAAGTGTCAGGAAGATACCCTTCAGCCAAGTTACTTAACCAAAAGTGCTTCAGCGAAGATTTTTACCACATGGTTTTGAAAAAGAAAAAAAAAGAAATCATGAACCAACCTACTAAATGTAGATAAAGGGCTGGAAGAAAGGTTAAACTAATGCTGCATTCCAAATAAGATAAATTAACTTTAATAAATTTACAAAAAATAAACCATTTCTCCATTAAACAGACTATGAGACCAAAATCTAGTAGACACTATAACTGGCCATTTCCTGGACTGAGTCTACCAACTACGAACATTTTGATCCGGGAGGATTGCAGTCAAAGTGACTGAAAGATGATACTATTTCATTTTTAAAAGGGCAAAACAACAATATTTACTCACAACCAACCGAACTGGTCCTGTTTGGATTTGAAGATGCATTTGAAAAAGGAGGAAGCCTAAGGTCTCTGTCTATCTTTGCAGCCTTAGGTTAACCTGTTACGCTTCCCTGCTTCCCTGATAACACAAGGGAATCATCTCCTCCAAGCATTAGCTTTAAGCAGCTGGAAGTTTTCATAGCTGAGTAGCTATACTGAGGATTGTGCAGTAAAGAAACTAAACTCCTTTTTGCAGTTTGGCAAAAGTTAGCTGCTATCCAGATGACTTCACGGCTTCTCGACCACTGCCCTACTATGGCCACATATGGCTTCGTAGCCTCATTGTGGATCTTGGGGGGGGGGGGGACAAAAACAACCAAGTAGGGGCTCATTTCAGTCTTGTGTTGAGCTACCTAACAACAGCAGAATACTTTGGATGCAAGCCCACTAGGCCACTAGGCATAGATGAATGTGCAGGGTGAAAGCAGCCTCTCGGCTCTTTTTTTCTGAGACAACCTTTCAAGTTTTAACATGCAGAAACTGAAAGAAAAATGAATGCAGCTTAAAGTCGTAACAAGTCCTGCATCCTAAGGGTAAACTGGAGAATCTGGGCAGGTGTTGGGGAGGGTGTTTAATAGACTGTTTCCACTGGTATACAGGAACCGACCCGTATCCGAGCCGTACCGAAGAGAGACTAGTTACAGCACAGTTCGGTTTTCTGCTGCGTCTGGGTCGGTTCGGTAAAGGCGTCGCCGAGTTTGGAGAGCGACAGTGACGTAAAACCGAAAAGATGCTTATTTTCTGTTCAAGTGGTGTACAGACGTACTATGCACTATTATTATATATATATATTTTTTTACTTTGTGCTAATTTCCAATAGCACATCTCTGAGAATCGGCAGGAAGCATCAGCGCTAGCAGAATTAACATTCTCTTGAGTAAATTTGCATTACGAGTCCATTCCGTTTAGCTGTTCTATAGTAATTTTCAAGTATGAGGTTGGAAATTTTGAAGTTCTGAGTCTTCAGGAATGCATCGCAATGTAATACTTCTAATGGTAAACAATATATAGAATATACGCCTTTTCCTTCAGATAATCCATATGCAGATCACCGGTATCCCCATGCATTTCAACCAATCAGACGATGGTGACACCAGCTCGGTTTGGTCATGCTGCTAGTAAGCAGGGCCATGTCAGCGTGGATACTGAGTGGGTACGGCTTGTATATTTTGCAGTGGAAAAGTGCCAGTTCGTGGTACAGGTCAGGTACAGCTTGGTTCTTTGGGGCAGTGGAAAAGCGCATAGGAGTGGGTACAGCTTGGTTCTTTGGGGCAGTGGAAAAGCGCATAGGAGTGGGTACAGCTTGGTTCTTTGGGGCAGTGGAAAAGCGCATAGGAGTGGGTACAGCTTGGTTCTTTGGGGCAGTGGAAAAGCGCATAGGAGTGGGTACAGCTTGGTTCTTTGGGGCAGTGGAAAAGCGCATAGGAGTGGGTACAGCTTGGTTCTTTGGGGCAGTGGAAAAGCGCATAGGAGTGGGTACAGCTTGGTTCTTTGGGGCAGTGGAAAAGCGCATAGGAGTGGGTACAGCTTGGTTCTTTGGGGCAGTGGAAAAGCGCATAGGAGTGGGTACAGCTTGGTTCTTTGGGGCAGTGGAAAAGCGCATAGGAGTGGGTACAGCTTGGTTCTTTGGGGCAGTGGAAAAGCGCATAGGAGTGGGTACAGTTTGGTTCTTTGGGGCAGTGGAAAAGCGCATAGGAGTGGGTACAGCTTGGTTCTTTGGGGCATTGGAAAAGCGCATAGGAGTGGGTACAGTTTGGTTCTTTGGGGCAGTGGAAAAGCGCATAGGAGTGGGTACAGCTTGGTTCTTTGGGGCAGTGGAAAAGCGCATATGTGTTATCAGTCAAAGAGTTTTAGCTGGTTTGTCTGCATGAGAAAAATCAAGTCAATTAGGTGGATGTGGCTACGATTGACATCCATGTTTGGCAGCTTACAGCCGTAACCCCAGCAAAACCAGTGAATGACAGATAACCTGTCAAATAACAATAAATATTTCAGATTTAGTGCCACTTATGTCTTTATGATGAACGTATTTACATCCGCAAATAAAATTCACAGAATCTTTGATTACTGGGCAAAATTACATTCCCTGTAACAGTTCACTGGAATCTAGTGGTCTACTGCTTGTGTCATATAATTCAAATTCACTGTAGAGTAATTATCACATTCATCTCCTGGTTTTACTCAAACTAGGACAAGTTTACACTTATGCACTGACTGCATATTTGGAAAAAAAAATATCAAAAAGAAAACCACAACACTTAAGAAATGTACATTTTCCTGTCTGGGACTGTAAATCTCGTGATAGGTTACTTTTTAAGTGAGCTGGCAATTGTGGGGGACAAAAATATTTTCTGAGGGAGGGGTCCACTGATTGTGAAAGGTGACATGGGCATGAAATCACTGTAGACAATCATAAATCCTCTCACAATCCAAGTTTTCATATGTTACAGTCTTATTAGCAAGTAACTGAATGCCTGCACAGACATTCACTTTTAGCGCCGGCCAAATCCTGGACATTCATCATCTCATTTTCCACCGGCTTCTCCGGGTGAAGGCTGCAGTTACTGCAATACTATTAACTAAAGTACTTACAGAATGGAACTCATTCACTGTGTTAATCAACAGAGCACACAGATTGAGAAATATATATTTTTTTAACTTCCAAGTTGTAGTACTTCGTTACAAAGAAGGAAACGCAAGATTAATTACGTGACATAATGAATGAACAGCTGACACCAAAAGATTATTTTTTTAAGTGAAAACCTGGTTAAGATTTTCAAATCAGCTACCAAGGAAGATGACATTGGTATTGATGCTGGTCGGTGTGGGAAAGCCTGGCTGTGTCAGCTAACAGCATTACGGGACCCCGGGGGTTCAGAACATGTCTGAAACTTTATTTTGAGGTTTCCTGTCTGGGAGTGGATGATATGTAGAAATAAAGAAATTAAACAAATAAACCTGTTTTGGAAGAGAAGGTGAAAAGCAGCATGTACTCAGATGCGCAGATGCGACATAAAGGAGGTTCAGGGCCAAAACAAAAGCATATGGAGACCAAAACAGGCAGGAACAGCGCAAATTAGCAATGGCAGAGAAGGCAGCCCCTCCCCTGTTCATATGCATACATTAATTGGAAGAAAACTGAATAGTTAAAAACAAATTTTCCATACGTCGTTAAACTCCTCGTAAAGAAAATCACACGGGAATGCAGTTACCTGTGCGATGAACTTAAAGCTCTTTGCTCTTCGTTTTTTTAGTAAATTATGTTCTGTTTTTCAATAGGACCAAGACACGCAAACCCTGGGATCAGTGGCACGGCCACAGTGTTCCGAGTAAGATTTAGTTTTTACTATTGCAAGTCCCAATTACGTTAGACAAGGAGTCTAAGGTTACCGTCTGCAATCTTAACAGCAGACAATACGTGACCTTGTCGGCCCAAAGATGCAAAGTGAAGATGTGAACTGGATGAGTGTGTAAAACTTAGCTTTTAAGTTTTAAGTTAAGTTTAAGGTCACTTACACTATCGTGCAATATCATGGTAACTTGTAAAGAAAATTCAGCACCACTTTACAATAAGGCTCCCTTAAATGGTATATGGTAGTAACTCATTAATAAGAAAACTGTGTTATAACTTGTTTAAAATTGTCTATGAATAAGTTACAATCTAATTAATAACCAGATTATAAACCATTCATAAACTCTTTATAGGGGTAGTCTTATTGTGAGGTGGCACCGGAAATCCTACCATTGCCTGGCAAAGACATTTAGGCATTGCTGGGAGGGAAAGAGCTAATATTTTTGCTTGTGCTTTGTGGCCTTCTGGACTGGATCACCTTTCTCTGTCACATCGCCCTTTTCCTGATGGCCCCAACCTTTTCATGGGATATTTCCCACCTCCTCTCTGGCATGTCTGACATGCATCAGGGCTTTCAGCTGCATTGCTGTGTTTTACACGAGGCGCGACGCTACGCCTATTCCCATAAGTGTCGGCACACCGCACATGAAAAGCTTGATCCGCCAGCGGCGGGAAGTGTGTCTCGGGGCCGGTGTGTCAGGAATTGTGATGTAGCGAGCATCCTGTCCATTCTGACATTGAGTTCCTCATTGTTCTGGGCTTTCTGGTGAGGGAAACTACATTGCTAGCTCAAATATAGAGTTTAAATTTCAGCTGAACTTTTTCAGCTGCATCCATCTCCTGTTGAACTGCCGGAGAACACAAAGAAGCTTCCAGACCAAACCAATGGACTCCCGAACCATTAAGCAGTGAACATAAAGCAGGCATGCAGAGGAAGGAATCGCATTTCAGTTGCGAAGAGATTTCATGTAGGATCTATAAAGGCTTTGGCAGCAAAAAGTGAATCAGAAACATATCAGTCACAGAGGCTGGGCAATTGCTCAGTCGGAGGATTTAAGTCATTTGTGGCGCTAAAACGTAACACATTTTATCCACTGACAAAGCTTCTTTCATCTGTCAGCAAAGCACTGAACTTGACTGAGTATCACAAGCACAAATATCACATCGCAGGATCCCTTTACCTGCTAAGCTCTTCAGAGGGAGAGCAGACTGCGCCCTCTTGGCTAAGTGTAAATTAGAAGTATGGTTCACCCAGGGTACCAATGCATTTGGTCCAAAAGAAAAGAAAAAAAGTCTTAGGAAAGACAGTATTAAGGGGAAATATATATCAGAGCTGTGAGTTGTTGCTGCACAGGACACATTGGTCTACTTCAACATCTTTGAAATCTCAACATCTCAGTCCTTTCAGAGTGTCTAATACTTTTCGCGTATAAACAAACCAGCTACCATGTTCATGCAAACTTGACTTGACTCAAAGTCTCCAGTTGGGGAGCACTGAGGTGGTCAGTCTCGCAGTACATAGTCACCACCGGTGGTGTTTTGACGACTGTCTTGCCCCGAATCTCCCTTTGCATGTTAGCAAAGTGTTGGGAGGGGGTGGGGGTTTCTGGGCTGGAATTCCACAATACCGCAGAGAATGGAAACCTCACAATGCCTGACAGCAGCAAATTCCACACAGTCGTGCTTCTCTCGGTGGGGGGGTGGGGGGGGGGGGGGGGGGACAGAGACTCAACTTTTGTTTGGTCTAATGGGAAAAGTAAGAAGAAGAAATGGTTAAAAAGTAGAAGAATAGAAAGCATTTCCAGAATAATTTGATTTTGCCTGTTTACCCCATGTCTGGTTTCTTGGCCTACAACTATGCCCACAAACGAGATCTCACTGTCCACCGCCGTTTAAATATCTGGCCTGGGGATATGACTGACAATCCGGACCTGAGACAATAGCCACACTCTGAATCCCACCACCCCAAGCTTCCACCCTTGCCTCAGGCAAAAGAGGTGGTAGGGAAATTTTACTTCCGCCCATAAAGATTCAGAACTCGGATTCACCCCATGTTCAAACAAGCTTGGCAAAAACCTTAGTGCAATTCAGGCCAAAGGTGGAAATTTCAGGTCCAGAAAGTACAAATCCAGACCATGATACAACGGGTGTCATCTGCCTGGCAGCGCACCTGAAAGTGAAAACTCGATGTCTCGCCTCAACATGAACGAGACACTTGACGTAATGTCATTTATTTCTTATGAAAGTTACAATTTTTTCTTTCGCCGAAGTGCTAAAGGCTGAGTCAAGCCAAGACGCAACAAGACTCGAACTACAGAAGCCATTAGGTGTTGTGACTGCTCTCCAACAATTTGTAGGGTAAAGCTAAAGAGCAAGATGAAAAGCTAAACGCAGACATGAGGAGCTGTATCAAAAGCAATAGCCAAAGTAAAAAATGGTGGAGTGGAAGCAATCACTTCTCCAGCTACGGAAATCCCACAGCGGGGACAGTAAAGTGAGCCATTATAAAAGGGAGGATTAGTTATGTATAAAACAGAGTCCCGTGAGAAAACAGCTGAAAAATGTATGAGGATGGAAAAGGGACAAATGCTTCTCGGTTACCAGTGTAAAACACCGATTTAATCCTCAGCACGGGAGGAAAAATTTGCCTTTCAGATGGGGAAAAGCTACTCATAAAATGAAACAGCAGTGTCGACAACAACATTTGACTTCAAGGCTGCACCATTGCCAAAGGCCCGTTTGCAAAATAAAGGTCATATTCCGCAAATCAAAGACTTTAAAACGAATTGAGAAACAAGTGAACTTGGAGCAACAATACTGAAAGAGAAGCAGAAAAAGAGAGACGAAAGGAGCCCGCCCCCATGACACCAAGGTCAACACTCCAGCTGAGTTTCAGAGGGGTCCGCACCAGGCAGAAACATGCGCTTATGCCCCAGAGGCAGCAGGCTAAACACATTATCACCCAATCTATGAAAGAGGCTTCATTGTGTGTTTGTATGTGGTAATGGTGGTAGAGGGGCTGGAGAGAGGATGGTGGGATATTTCAGTTTAGTGTTAAAGGCATGAGGTGGCATTGGGCGGGCGGAGAACGACCGACTTCACTTCTGTGCGAAGAAATTTCTACGTCAGACCGTGAGGGCTGCTGGGAAAGGGAAAAAAAGGCTGGCATTTGGGGTCTGGGGGTGAGCAGGCAGACAGACAGACTGCCTCCTGGGAGCCCAGAGCACACGGACTGTTGCGGCAGAAAGCCGAACACTTGTGCCGTGCTTTGGCCAACTCACAGTGGATGAATACTGTGGGCTAGACTGCCGAGACATGGACGCCCATTTTGGAGGCGGGAAACGCTCCATTTGCACACATGCAGGAAGGTAACTAGCAACACTGGTGTCAAAAAACACTTGCCTGTGGAATTCCCCTCGGTCAACGGAACCACCGCAAAAACTTCACCAGGATTAAATTCTTCTAATTGCTGGCTCCCTGACGTCGAAGTCACGTTCTTTCCATTGACAATAGCATTTTGATGTTTGACACAATAGAAAAAGGGCATTTGTAAAAACCCATCTGCCTTACATAGCCTGATTCTTATAAAGGATTTAAAAAAAACGCGGACGAATAAAGAGATCTGCAAAAGGAGTATGAGACATAACAGTATGACAGTCCCAAATCATGATCCAACATGATCGTTCTTGGTTTGAGGGCAGGTTGCTTGTTACAAGCCGTGAGTATGAAACGATTTTCTGGACCAAGAGCTACATTCTGCAGATGTCATCTGAATACCATCCAGTGCCAGATGAACGTATAAAAAGGAGAAATGAACATGTATGAAGTGAAAAAAATGCACTATTTACCAGACTTGGTTCAAGGAGATTTGGTGCCACCACTTAGGATGGGTTGCAGAAGGTTCTACATGCTTGTTCAAATGATGAATCAAGATAGACGCATCAAACTGGTGAGGAAGGAGTCTCTTTGTGCCAGTTTGCCAATTAGTATACAGAGCTTTTGGAAATGAAAAAGTAATCCTGACAGATCTCTTAAAAACCAAGGGCGCTAATAGGACAAGATCACTTAATGTTGAGGTTTCGACTTACAGGCACACTTTTTAGGATCTGAGGGCGGAGGTCACAGCCCAGTCGTTGCTCTACATTACAGGGTGCTTGGGTGGAGTGGCCTCTTGTTCAAGGCGTTAATGCACAAATGACCAGAGTTCAAAGCAGACCTTTGATTCTTCTGTATCCAATGTAAGCCTTCTGACTCAACCCATTTGTCTACCTTCAACTTACTCTTATGCGGTTAAACACAAAGGGGACAGTCTCTGTCACCTTAGGCACTGTTACATGAAAGCCACGTCGGTCATGCCCCTCCATTCTCAAACACAAAGGAAATCAACAAGACGACCAAACCGAATGCAGGGTTCAATAAAAAACTCCATATGCACAAATATTAAGCAAGTTCAGCCATTCTAATTATATATGTGTAATATAAACAGCTGACAAGATCATCTTTATTCAGAATGACCAAAAAACTCCGGTCAGAAGCTGAGGATGTTGCCGAACAATGGTGGTAAAAGACAGTAAATGGCTCACATCTGTGCACATCTGCTAAGACCTCCGACTGCGCCACTTAAGGGATCGAATAGCTTTCTGCGCTGTGTAGCAAGTCTCAAATGGTTCATGCAGAGTCCCCCCCTTACCCCCCACAACAAGGGCATGGAGGAAAAACAAAACAGAAGAAGGTAGCGGGACAGGAGCGTCCGTCCCCAACCCCCCACCCCCCCGCATAACAAAGGAGCGGAGGTAACGCGAAATGAACCGCTCGGTGAGACACAGAAAGGCAAATCAGCCCTCTTTTCTATTTGACTGGCTCCGGCAAATCTTTGGCTTATTAGGGGTCCATGCGGTCATTCCCAAAACACTACATTATCTATCATAAAAGACATTAAGTTGATTATATATATATATATATATATATATATATTTTTTACTAAAACTATCCAGAGGAGTATAATACGGAATACAGGGCAAAGATGGAAACGCTAACTTGTTGAAATAAGTCCACTTGTTGCGCCCGACCCCCCCCCCCGTGTAAGAGTACTTACAGGATGGCGGTCTGCGGGGGCACGGCAGGTACAGTCTCCAGCATTAAGTGCATACATCTGACGGTCGTGCGAAAACACAGACAGCGGCTCGGACACGACAGAGAGAGCTGCGGGCTACCGGCGACCAGTAAGACCACTAACGTTAGCGGTAAAGTGCGCAGCGCCATCGCCGTGCTGAGAGCGCGCCGCCTGCCTGTGCTCTCGCCGGATAACCGGGTCTGACTTTCTGGGGCAGCGCCGACCCCGCGGGCCCCGCAGACCGGGACAGGCAGGGGCGGGCTTACCGCGTTTCATTGACGGAACAGCCAGCCAATAGCCGGCCGCCTTCTTCATAGTGCAAAATTACGGCGTTTTCAGTGATCGGTCGCTGCATTTTGTGCTGTACTTGTCTGTATGCGTTCCCCGTGTTATACTCAGCTTATTACTTATAGTCTCAGTTTTCTTTCTTTTTTAAATGATTATTTTTGAGAAAATGCTCTGACATAGCATAAACAGTGCGCAGACGCGGTGTAAGATTTTTTCACCATTTATAATACAATTTATTTTAACCTTGACATGGTAAAAATAAATCTAACGTCCAGTCACTTGAAGTGGCTTTTCACAATCTATGATTCCACCGTCAGGGAAAGAACAACTCATTTCTGAGAAAAGAAAAAACTGGTTATCCTTGTTTATCTATCTTGTTTATTTATTATCTGCATCACAATCTCAGTGAACTTTTCCGACTTTTTACAAGCTTTCTTTTCCTCCCGCACTGTACTTCTTACCTATGTTAGAATGCGTGCTGTGCTCAAATACGAAGACTTTTGGTTCCCTCTAGTGGTAGACTATTGTACATAAAAATACGCTGTTACAAATATACCAGTGGGTTAGTAAACCTACTGAATTATCTCCAAAATATTCTGTATCATGTGTCATAGTTTGTTTCCTTACTTTATACTCAATAAGGATACCTCATTCATTTGATTCTACAAATAATTCCGAGTAGGGAGAGTAAGTTAGGAATTGTTATTGTGAGAATTGTTTCCCTTTAAGCTTTAATTTTTGTCTTAATTTTATTTAAACTTTCTCGGGCAGGGTTTTATTGGAGAACAGTTACATTTCAAGCCTGATCAATGTTTTCTTCAGTGTTAGCTGTAATTCACAGCAGTCATAGTAAATTATCATGACCAGCAACTCATTTAATGGAAGCCAAGACCGTGACAGATATGTGGCAACACAATTTTTTCTTTATTCAGAGTAAGATGTGTCAACATCCAGCATGACAAAAATTGTACAAAGTTCACAATTTAAAAATGAAATATCACAGCAACTTGTGATCTCACACATTTATAGCAAAATTAAAATGTCAACAAATCCATGCTGTGTTGTACAAAAATAAATTAAACTTCAGTTCCACAGAGAGCACAATAGTTTATACAAAATCCTGTTTTCATTAATGATTACTTAAATCAACTTCAAAATGAAGAAGTTAGGATAAATAAACTCTGATGAATTCACAATAATTTATATGAAAATTCAGTCTAATATGTGACACCTTTTGTGTTCCGTATGTAAATAGTCACAGATAGTTAACTTTTTTAAAATTTGATATTATGTACCAACAGTAGATGAGCAGCAAGTTTGTGCTTAAATTCCCTTTCCATTGTACTGATAACGATAATTAATTCAAAAACTGATACTAGCTATTACTCTACTGAAAGCATTACTATACTGGCAAAAAGCTGCAGACACAATGCTGTGGAAAAAGGGCTAATGCTGTCATGGAGGAATGGGACCCTATAAGATGGCAGAAAGTACAATACGTGAGATCTGGTGAAGGACAAGCACCTTTGCGTTAGCTCTCAAAAAGGCAATTCTGAACATGGTAGCTACAACCAATAGCACAACAGAAAGTGGGGGCCACACAGACTTGATTCTGTATAACCCCAGAGTTCACTACAGAGTTCATTTCCCAGCCATAGATTTTGTTAGGGAAACTGGAGTCTTTTATTTTTTTTTTCCTTTTTTAAATCTTTTTTTTTTTCCCCATTATTTACCATTTAATGATTTTGTACAGTGATTAGATATAAAGTGCTGCTGGGCTGATTTCTCCTTGTTCGTAATACAAACCAAAATGACGAAAAACAATGGTTTATAGTTCATATTATTACTGGTACCATTATTATTATTTTCATAATATTTCGATTCAAAATCCCTGTAGTATCCATCAGTGGTTCTTCTTGATTACCTACAGTGTCTCCTACTGTTCCGGTCGTGTGCCATGCGGACACCTGCGAATCGCACACCTCCACACGTTAGGATTATATCTATTGGACAAGTGCAAATATTCTTCTGGCACGAATTTGGGGACAGTGACCCTGTTAGTCCCGCGTTCATAAACTATAGCTATATATAATTTTTTGTTTCTTTACAAAACCCCTTTTCCTCATGTTAGGCTCTCACGTACTGCTTTAGTTTCTGTAAAAACATCAAAACATGGAAACGAAGGTGATCCTGTGCAAAATTACATAAAGGAAATCAAATCATAAAGGTTCTTTCATTTAACTCAATGTCCACGTCTCATTTTTTTAAAATGTTTTTTTTGTATTAAAAGATTTATATAAAAATTAATATTTTACATATAGTAAAAAGATTCATTAGTTTTCCACTATGTTTATAAATAAGAAATTGCATATACCCAAACTGTTTATGTAGATTGCATCCCACATCTATAAATATGTGATTTAGTCTTTATATATTGCTGAAACATTGTCCGATTCTAGCTACTGAAGTTTCAAGATTGAAAAGAACTGATTCTAATGTCAGCATGACACCTAGATTTTTCTATTGCCATTGAACATCACATAGTTGTTGACTGAATGACGATGGGAATCTAACAACACAGAATGTTAAGTGTTTTTTTTTTCTTTTTTCCTTTTTTTTGTTTTAAACATCAGAAAATAGTCCTTTCTAGATTCTGGGATTGCCACCATTAAGTTTCCGTGTCATGATGTTTACAATAAAACTGTAACATTCATACATCTAGTCAGTTACTTTTCATATACATCGCCTACCATCTTTAAATGCCCCCACCTGCGACTACCAACCATTTTAAACAAAAGACAAAGATTTTTTTCAAGCATTGTTAAAAAATAAAGCAATTTACAACCAAGTCTCGCTATTTGACAATCTGCGCACAAAACATCTTTTTAAAATCTCATAAAATCATCCAAGGAAAAAAGATTGTTAAAAACTGGTCTCCAGCTTCATTTTCTCCTGTCTGTTTTCTTTCACCTACCTTCCATCTTAGCTCCAGTCTAAAATGCTTCATCAAAGCATTAAGAAGAATCTGTCTTGTATTTCTCGGCCTACTGTTCAGATATATACACTAAAAATGTGCATCCGGTAGCAGCTATAAAGATTACATCGCACTAGGTCAGCTCATATGAAAACGTACAAAATGTGAATGTTTTCAAAAACTAGTCTGCCGTTAACTATTTTTTAAAACAAGACAAAAAAAAAATCATTATGAAGTTTTGAAAGCATAACACTTTAGTATTTTTAAATAACGGAAATGAACCTTTAATACTGTCTGATAAATTACAGCAGCAAACCACGAGGCATTCCCCTTGTCTAACTGTTAGTGATTTCTCGTTTGTGTGTCTGTCGTCTGCCTTCCATGGAGGAGTGCTTTTGCCACAGTTGCCGTGGCTACACCTGGATTCCCTGCACTGCTTGTTTTATGTTCTCCAGCAGCGCCTTGTTCTCGGGACTCTGGTACTGATCCTGGTTCGTATACATGTCTGTCAGCGTGGTCACATAAGCGTCAAAGTTTTGCTCATTTATCGGCTCCTGTGAAACATTTCAGAAACAGCAGAATTAAGCCGGGTCACGGGGCGGCAGGTCAGACAAGAAACACCATGAGATTCACATACGTCAATATTTGAGCCACTACATGATTTGTCGGTGAATTTTAGCTTTGAAAAATTAAGCAACAAAATGAACCTAACATGCAACCAACAAGGACTAGCTTCATGGGTATTACTGACCAGTTGGTGTGTGTTCTTATTTATTAATTTTTTGACAAACACAGGATGACGTTAGACTCATATTTCTCAGAGGGAGAGCACTATAAGGGTGGGAGACTTTGAAGGGTGGTCCACGCAGAGAGATGTCATGCAATGAGGCCCACATTGAGGAGAGAATGACTGCACAGTTGTCATGGCAACACACAGTGGTCATGCTATTTATGTAACTTCGCAAGCCAAACTTTTTTTTTAATCAGGAAGCACCACAATGGTTTTGAGGTGAGGGAACGACTATAAAGGTTGCTTTTTGCCAATGATCGCATCAGGTCGCTGGTGCTGCTTGACAGCATCATGTCTGTTCATGCCTGTTTTGGCTAATAACTCTCCCTGTGGCTTTTACACTATGTGTACTATTACTCTGTATTAGCATTTAGCAAAAAGACATCTGTATCTTAAAAAACAAGTTTTGCACTATAAATTAGGCAGAAACCAATTAGATGAAGGGACACATCCAGGAAGAAAGCCAAAATGAATATGTGAACATCGCCGGGCAGAGGTTCTGACATAGGACTGGCCCAGCAAATGCACGCTGTCTCTTTAAAACAAGCTTTTTCCATTCGGGTAGATGGGGAGAAGGTGAAGCAGCTCATTCAGGGAGAGATGGAGACTGTGTGGCATGGTGTGATGATTGGGGAAAAAGAAACCTTCGCAACGTTAAAAGAAACCGGAGGAATCGATGAATGCCCCCCCCACGCCGTTTCATGCCCGGATCCTCACACACACAGATACGCACAGACACACACATGTGCATGCTGCATGGATGGCGGATGCAGAAACTAAACAGTGATGAGAAAACTACAGCCTCAGGTTCAGTGAGCCGCCGAGTTACTCTTAGGGAAACACGACTCTGCTGCGCCATGATCTCCGGCCATGCTTGGGGCCTGTGGGCCCTAAATGCAGTTGTACTGCTTGGTAACTTAGCCAGGACCGTCCACCTTCATAATCTAACACTCAAACAGATACACAAATGCGCCCCAAAAGAAATGAACATGGCAAAAAAAGCAATTTAACAGCAATTCCGTTATACAGTACATATATATTTTAAACAATAAGATTTAAAGTTGGAAACAAAGGATAATCAGACTATGAAAATTATTGTCTCTTACTCTCTGATGCAACTGTAAACAGCTGTTATTTCTAAGGGAAGCTTCTTTGTGTGGCGATGGTTTCTACAGGAAAGGTGTAAACAAACATCTATTAGCCTGATGTCCGAAAGGTCCTTTCTTCACATCTCAATGGAAGGGGGGGGGTAGTCAGCTTCTAGGATGGGGTGGGGTGGGGGGGATCAGGAAGGGAGGGGCCCTTATCGTAATGCAGAGTACCAAGAGCATCTACCAAAATAAACAAACAAATGAAGACATAAGGTGAGAAATTAAACGAATCTGTAAAGAAATACATGGAGAAAGAAATACATAAACAAGCAAACTAAGGAACCCCCCCCCCCCCAAAGTGAGTCACTGTAATGGGGCCTGTGACTGGATCCAGCTCACAGAAGTCAGGATCACCAGGACCGCCTTTTCCCAGAATGCACCCTCCTGATGTTGACTGAACAAACAGACCGACTGAAATGAATCCTAAGGACTCGGATTCTCCTGGGATGGGGGGGGGAGGGACAATTTCTCAGGCAGACAGTATATCTGAGGTGCATGTATTTTTAGACGGGCTTAAACTGCATCCCTAAGGGGCGTTTCAGCAGATACACAGATTGGATGGTATTAGTCTACATGCGCTATATGATGAACTGAACATGGGACAATGCCAGAGGGACAGAACACGATAAATTTTGTTAGTCCTTCTTAGTTTTAGAGCAGGAATCAAATTCACCCTATTAGGCCATAATTATTTAATTATGCACACCAAAACCACGGCAGAGTGGTTAAGATTGTGGTCGGGTACAATTCCCTGTCACGCTTGGGGCTTAGACTGGTTTATTAATTTATATTGTCGCGCCACATGGTGCCGTTGGGAACAGCTGGTGCTTAACATCAGGGGTGTTCAACTCTGACCTGCTAGCACCTGTTTACGCAATGCCTAGGGGACCAGACCGGCGCGTCGCCGTGGAGCGTCGCCGTGGAGCTGGCCAACAATACTGTGCAGAAGATGCAGCACTTGACCCACACTAAGAAAGTCAGCCTCCACTTGGAGACACCAAGGTTACATGGGGCTATACTTCACCTCAACAAACACCGCAAAAAACTACCAAACACACCCCCCACCACCGTGAGCTTCTGGCAATATCCGAATGATGCATTAACATGACGTTCATTTTCGACGTTCGACTTGTCTCCTTTAAGGGCGTGGGCTTTGCACGGTGGCATGGAAATGGTGTGCGGCTTGCCGCTGTCCCTCTGCACATTGATCTTGAGTTCAGTTGCTATAAGTTACTGGACAGTTTGTGGATGAAACTGGTTCCCATCATTTTTCATTGGGCCTGTCATGTTAGTTGTTTACCTCTATTTTCATTGTTTCTAGATCTTTCGAAACAATAAGGGAAAAATTAAAATGAATGCTTATGGAAAAAAGCTGTTTTTTTTTTTTCGTCATGCCTTCAAAATACTGTTGTTACATATAGACTTGCAGTTACAAAACATAACATAACATTGCATATGCTATGAAAATCTATGAAAACTACACAGTCCAATTTTGTTCGTAATTTGTTTGTTACCGGACGCCATTCATCAAAAAGCAGTACGTTTCAGCATCCTGGAGACCTACACACAGAGATGTGTAATAGTGAAAAGAGGACAGAGATAAACTGATGTTCATAATCGAGAAGGGGGGGGGGGGATTCTTTTTAGTACTGTTGTGGTCCTTTATATAATGTGCCAAACTTGCACTTTTAATTGGTTGCTGTCCAAGGGCAGAAGCCCTGACTGTAATCACCAGCAGGAAGTGATGTTAGAACTGTCCAGACGGTGCTCCAAAGCATATCAAAGCAGGCAATGGATTGGTTGACAGGTCTTTTGTCATATGGGCAGTATTATACTCTCGAGGATGATTGCTGTAGGTGCGCCGTGCCAGTGCTGGGAGGGAAGGTGCCCATTACTCCTTAGAAATGGACTGAGCACGTGTGGCTGCTGGAGCCTGCTGATTCTTACGAGCAGAAGTACGTGGGAGCAGGAAGCATTGTCTCATTTCTTGTGGGGAAGGCAGTATTCACTAAATCTGTATCCCAGCCCATCCTCCACCAAAAGCCCCAACTTTACCCTGCTCTACTGGAAGGGTAGCACCAGAAACAACCCACCCCTCGCCCGCTGGCTTCCAAAAAGACTACCATCCAAGACTGAAATCCGCATATATTGGTCTGTCATCTTTTCTGTAAAACCGTTCTCTGTGTGTAGAAATGAATCGATAATAATTTGAAAGAGGATCACAGTGGTCATTTTCAATGTCCCCCTCAGGCTTTGCATAAAAGATAATTTGGCTAGATTATACCTGCCCCCCTCCCCCACCCCAAAAATACACATATTACTACTTGAAAGAGTATTTGTAAACTCAGTTTTTACTGGTAATAATTTAGCATGCAACAGTGCTAACCCTCGGCCCCCCGTAATCACAAAGCCATGTGCCATGTTCTGTTACGTTCCATAACTTGCCCGTGTTCCGCTCTTTTTGGCCCTTACCATATGTGGCAGCTGGATATTAGCTAAACTGTTTATCAGTGACTGGCTGAGGGTTGCCAGCTCATGCAGGAGAGACTCATTTTGCTGTTCAATCACCTTGTTTTCTTCCTCTATTGACTTCAGATTAGACTCCATTGTGGTAATCTAGAAAGGGGGGAGAGAACAGGAGAGATCCACAGACCTCCGTCAGGTGGCACAAGGCAAGACCATGCCCTCCCAAGCGGTGTGCTTTGGGAGTAACAAGGTGGGCGGAACATGTGGCTAATGACTGACAAGCACCGCCCACAGTATTTCAGAGCCTGGAGTATCTCCCATCACATGCCTTGAAATACATTTTACATATGAAGAAAATGCATAAGCGAGGGTTTTAATGGAAAAGAAGAACAAACTGAAACAGTATTTTCAACCAGTGTAACAACTAATTGTCATAATTCAGAGCTGCTGTTTGTGAAAGACCTTTTTTAGCCAGAGTCTTAATTAATGAGTCCTAGGTCTCTGAAAGGCCTGTTTACTTCTTTCATTTGCAGGCTACGCCATTTGACTGCAATCAGTGTTTAATTTAGCAGAGTTTTTTTCTCTCTCTCCTCCCTGCTCTCTCAGCTACATGTGCGAAAATGCATGAAACGAGGTCGCAGCCGAATATGTGATCACGCCCCCTCATCTCCTGCTTTTCATTTTTGCCGTGACAGCGTTCCGGCGCCGTCCCCAATGCGGAAGCACACTGAGGAAGCCCCCGTCGAGGCAGATCTGAAGCCCCCCGCTCCTGCTTCCGGGCGTCTTTTGAGGCGAGGAACGCTCCGAGTGACGTCTCGGCCTGCTTCTCGCCGCGAGCGTCCGCGCGCGCCTCCCCCAGCGGGCCTCCCTAGGAGCGCGCTGTATTATAATTAGGTCTGTCGCATTTCCCCGCCTGAAACGCCATGCTACCTGAGCTCGCTCCTCGCCTGAATAATCAGCAGCCTTTTTAAAAAGGTTTATTCATAAAATAAGTCATTTTTGGGGAGCGTTTCAAACTTTTCACAGAAAGGCGACAAAAGTCTTCGGAAGGACAATTTAAACTCATTCCGCCAGGCTGTCTGGGCAAGAAGACACTGTTTACATCAATTGTTTTGAATTCAAAAGCCTCCCCGCCCACCTTTAAAATATGGAATCAGTCGAGAGTCAGTGCACATGTGATCTCTAAAGGTTACGAGAGCCATGGACACTGAACCTGAAGCCTAAGAATGTCTGATGACCTTCCATGTTTAGTACTGCACAGGCACCGTTAGCGTAATACACTTCATATTCCTGTCGATAAGGGTGATCACACCCGACTGTCTGAAATGTCTGGGATTTCCTTTGTTTCATGCTGACATTTGCCATCTACAGTCATAATACTTTCTATGTACATGATTGTGTTGCTTAGATACTGCTCCTTGCGCCCATTCCCCAGTGTCCTCTCTTTCAAAAGCCAAAATATGGTCACCCTATGTCAGTCAGGGTTGTACATTTATTATCAACCTGCATTTACACACACACACACACATACACGTCTTACCTGTGTTCTAAGTTTAATCATATCTGCTTCCACTTGTGAATTAGATTCATTTAAATCTTTGATTTCTTCGTCCAACTGTTTAATTTCTTCATCATTTTCTATACCTAAAAAAAACAAAAGCATGCATGAAACGGGCCCAATTTTACCAGCAAGGAGTTTGTTTACGTGTGTCTTAGCCGCCTGAAAGCTGCATGCTACTGATGGATGCACGGGTATTATGTCGCCATGGTTACCGAACCGTCTGAATAATTCGCGGTAAACCTGCCGCTGTCGCTTGGCGTTTGGCATCCACCTCCGGCGGCTTCCTGGGAACAGGAAGTGACTGTCTGGCATGTGCCCCCCCCGATCCACCCACACACACACACACACACACACACACACACACACCTTGATTTTATTTCATGTACTTGCACACAGACACACCTTTAGAATACATACAGCCTTAAATGACAAATTTGTAAAATGGATGTATTAAATATAACATGGGGATTATTATAAAAAATATCAGCAGGAACGGCAGACTGTAAAAGTATATAAATGCATTTTGTTCATTTAACAGCCAGGTTGCTCGGAGGACCCTGTACTTTTGCACCTTTAGGGTGTGACTGGCAGGATATTGCTTGCATTTTTACGCTGGCAGCTTGGAATACACAGGCACATCCGCGCACACAGACGGCCGTGAGCCCGATGGGGTTAAAGTCACTTGGGAGATATGAGCAGTTAAAAGTCGCAGCAGGTCAGGTGCACAGACCGCCGTAAGCAGTGATTATCCCTCTGCTTTTCTGCGTGATTGAGAGGCGCTGATTGCCAGGCAATCATCACCTCTTTGTCTCCGCCTGAAGCCAGCGCAGCTGAGCGCAGGCCATGCATATTTATGAACGGCGTCTGCTGCAGGCGGGTGGGTGGTGTGGGGAGGCGGCAGGGCTAGCTGGAGTGCAGTATAGCGTGGTGCAGGTAGGCGGCAGTGCTAGACGGAATGCAGTGTAGTGTGGTGTGGGGAGGCGGCAGAGCTAGGTGGGGTGCAGTGCAACATGGTGTGGAGAGGGGGGCACAGGGCTAGGCAGGGTCTACTGCAGAGGAGTATGGGGAGGCGGCAGGGTTAGGCGGGGTGCACTGCAGTATGGTGCGGAGAGGTGACAGGACTAGAAGGGGTGCATGGAGGCGGCAGGGCTGGACGAGGCACGGTACAGCGAAATGTGGGGCGGCAGCAGGGCTAAGCGCAGGGTGCAGTTCAGCATGGTGCTGGGAGGCAGCAGGGCTAGGTGGCATGCAGTGAAGTGTGGTGAGGCGGCAGGGCTAGGCGTGGTGCAGTGAAGTGGGGTGCGGGGAAGCAGCAGGTCTAGGTGGGGTGCGGTGCAGTGCGGTGAGGCAGCAGGGCTAGGCGGGTTGCAGTGCTGTTCGGTGAGGTGGCAGGGCTAGGCGTGGTGCAGTGCAGTGCAGGGAAGTGGCAGGGCTAGGCGGGATGCGGTGCAGTGCGGTGAGGTGGCAGGGCTAGGTGTGGTTCAGTGCAGTGCGGGGAAGCGGCAGGGCTAGGCGTGGTGCAGTGCGGTGAGGCGGCAGGGCTAGACGTGGTGCAGTGAAGTGGGGTGCGGGGAGGCGGCAGGTCTAGGCGGGGTGCAGTGCAGTGCGGTGAGGCGGCAGGGCTAGGCATGGTGCAGTGAAGTGGGGTGCGGGGAGGCGGCAGGTCTAGGCGGGGTGCAGTGCGGTGAGGCGGCAGGGCTAGGCATGGTGCAGTGAAGTGGGGTGCGGGGAGGCGGCAGGTCTAGGCGGGGTGCAGTGCAGTGCGGTGGCAGGGCTAGGCATGGTGCAGTGAAGTGGGGTGTGGGGAAGCAGCAGGGCTAGGCGGGGTGCGGTGCGGTGCGGCTGGTGTGCTGAAGTGTACCGCATTACCGTTGCTGGCCCGCTGCTTTACTGTTAGCATCTCCACGCCCGACATCCTGGCCTTCTTCATGGCCGAAGTCGCACGGGGGCAGCCTGACAGACTGGTGGGAGGGAGAGGACCAATGTCACCGTCAGCATGTGTCATCCGTGCCCCAAGCATGTTGGCCTGAGTCCCGCGGTTGCGCTGCATTTGGGAAGCGTGTGGTGAATTTTCCCGGAGGTGGAAGGCACAGACCAAATGACTGACCAGACCTGTTCTCTTTACCTAACAGTGCACTGGGATTTTATTTTTGTGTTTTACTTTTATTGCTCTGCTCCAGTGAGCCGGAAGAGTCCTCCCCCCCCCCCACCCGAAAGACAAACAAATTAAATATAGACACACCAACTGCTCAAATAACTTCTGAATCCCTCCACCAAGCTATCCCCAATCGGGCCAGCAGGTGGTGTAATAGTTAAGGTCATGGATTCGCAATGCAAAGGCTGCTGGTTCAAGCCTCGGGGGAGGGGCGACTGTGGTAATTAGGCAAGGTAATTGTAATGAACTGCTAAAGGTCAACCATCTATCTTCATAAATGATCTAATTGAAGAAGTTCATCGGCTAAATAACATAAAAGGATATAACCGTGGAATTCCTTGGATTCAGTCTCAGATGGAACTCTACTGTCACTGTGGATCAGATACTAATCGCACTGACCCACCTCCTGTGTGTTAGGAAGCTCCCACTAACGTGTCCCGACCCGTCACAACCCGGGGTCGGGCAGGACATGCCGTCCGTCTTCCCGGACTTCCACGTGAACTGGGAGCCATTCATGTAACCGTCCTTCTGTCGTTTGGCCGCCAGGGGGCAGCCTGATGCACTTCGGTGAGATGCATACTTCCCCGTCACGTGACCCTGCCCATCGCAGCCAGGGACAGGACACCTGCAGGCCAGAAATGAACTCAGTGAGCCCCCCCCCCTCCGGTTGTCTCGCACAGTATTCAAAATGTGAGTTGAAGGGAATCTTTTGAAGACGAAACTGTCACAATATGCTAAATATGAGTCACCAGATCTGAGCAGCAAATCACGGCTTGTACACCCCATTGGCAGAAATTTCTAGATATCAAAACTTTGATTTCGAACGTGGACGCGTTTGACCAAAAACAATTAAGCTTCGACAACTGCTACTGAAGACCAATGAACGGTTATGGTACGGTGGACCTTAAACCCATCCTGCCCATCCAAATGGACCAACCACCGAGTGACGGGCCCAGTGAGAGAGCGATGAGCAGATACTACAGCTGACATGTCAACTGAAGAATTCCCAGCTTTTACACTCACTTCACGACGTCAGCTGCGAGTTTGTTTGAAAAGAAAAACAGAACACTGCAAACTTCTCTACCCTGCCAGGTACAAAGGTACTGCTCCTAATGTAAAAATGCTGTTTTTCTAAAACAAATGCATACTATTGAGAAATAACTACTTAGATGCTGAAACCGATGTACTAGATGTGTTCGGGTAAAATCACTCGCGTCTCCAGCGTACTGCTCTCGCGTGATGCAGCTGACGGAGAAGGCCGGGTTACTTCCAGTGTTGGCAAGATATCAGCAGAAGTGAGGCTTATTGAATGATTCTTGAAAAATAAATGGAGTTCAGTGCCTGGCCTTCCATAGAATTCATAATGCGAGGATTTTTTTTTCTGCTGTAACAGAATGCGGCACCGTGCATAGACTCCTAGTGGAATGTGACTGGTCCAAAGGCCACAAGTTGGCCTGGCTTTGCAAGGCTGTACATGGGCTATAGAGACTGGCTTTGGATTCAAACTGGATGCAGAGGCAGCAAACACCTTTAATAATTGAGGAAATTTTATCAAACAAAAACACAATAGTCAGAGCTCTTGATCAGTGCTGGACTGACCCGCTAGGGGGCACTCTACCTGATGGGCTCTTGGTCCTCTTTATCCTCTTTACTGTGCGTTATTTTTATCCCACTCTTTCTCGCTCTCGGGCACCCTGATAGACTGAAGGGTGATGGGGGGGGGGGGGGGGGGAAGGGGTGGACATCGAGTTAATCAACTTGTCTATTATCAACAGACATTAAAGTAAAAGAATGGACTTGCGCTGATGAGTCATTCATTTGTAAAAATCCAAAGCTAATGGCTACAATTTAACATGAGCCAGACAGACCCTATTCATTTTAGCTCAAAAGATGCACAGGGGCTTTGCGTTAGCAGAGCTGATGCACTTTGCGTTAGCAGACAGGTACGTCGCTTGCCTCTGTGCCCCGCGTGGCTCCTTACCTTCTGTGCGAGGCGTAATTCCCGGTGATGTGTCCCGAACCATCGCACCCTGGCGTTGGGCACCTGGTGAAGGGTACAACATAATCGGTGAAGGAGGTGCCTGTCATGACCCCGAATGCCCTCTCCCCATTCCTGCCATGCCTGCTATAAAGTAAGCTCCTCCTGTCCAGTCTAACGGATGTGGTCCAGATTCATGCTGAGATTGAGAGATTGATGTTGGCAGACTCCAAAGAGAAACAATGCACATCTCACATGGCAGTGAGTACATAGGCTGCTGGTAGTGGTCCATGTGTGATTTCAGGTTAGGAGACATGACACATTTGGGGCTCCGGTTTATTATGTTTGTCTTGGGGAAAAATCTTTTTGTTTCTGTATGTGAAAAACAAATCAATAATCTAATAATGACTCTGAACTGTAGCACAAACGATCAACTAAGATATTGTTAACAGACGATTTACAGAACTTACCTGTGACCTAGATTATATACCAACAAAAAAAACTTTAAGAAGGAAAAATAATTTTAAATATCTGACTCTATCTTCTCACCCCTCCCAAAACAATTGACAATATGTCTGAAAGCCAAACTAAACAAATAAAACAGAACAAAACAAAGAGCGAACCATTCATTTGAGGCCTTACTTGAGCTCTTGCGAGTTGGTGGCCATCATACTTCGAATGCTTTTGTCAGCTAAAGGACAGCCAGAAAGACTGGAAAAATATACGAGGACAGGAACATTAGCGGCGCGAAGGGCCGGTGGAGCGAGCCACCGAAGCACGACAGGCACACACACACACACACACACACACACACACACACACACACACACACACACACACACACACACACACACACACACTTACAGACACGCGTGCAGGCACACGCACGCACACACGCACAGAGAAGAGAGTGTCAACGCAAAGCCATGGTGCGTGAGCAGAGACATTGGGCCGGGAACATACGCGGTTAACGCTCTGAGTACTGGCCTTCGGATCATTAACGGCCATTAATCACCTTAATCGCTAAACGAATGGGGCTGGGGTATGGCCGGTGTGTCGACAGATGCTCAGCAAGGTGGACTAGCTAGGATTCCCAGAGGAATTAGGTCCACATGGTACTCAGAGGGTTAACCGACAGGGTGAGACTCTGTGTTGTTTGACAGCATTGTCGAGGTAAGCTGAAAACAATAAATTGAAACGACTGAATCCACCATGAGAAAATGAAGTCACACCTTCTATGTGAAGCGTAATTACCGGTCACGTGACCACTTCCATCACACCCTGGTGTTGGACATCTGTCACCAAAAACATAGATTAAAAAATAAAACGGAACAGAACAAAACAAAAAACAGCCAAACAGAGTATGCTTAAGCACGTTTGAAGTTTTTTTCATTGTTTCCAGTTTAGCTTCACTGTCTGCTAAAGTTTGTTTGTTTGTTTTTCTAAGGACATCCTAGGGAGAAGCTGCAACATGAACAGGTAAAATGAGAATGATGTTTTATTACAATAAAGCATCAAAAAATAAAACGAAAAAAAGCCAGAATACATTAGCTAATAACTCCGGGTCAAATGAAAGACTCTGCATTATGCTGCATATGTAAGCATGCCAGTTGTGCCAGGGGGAAACAGCGGGGTCCCTCTGAAGCAGGACAACAGAGAGGAAGAGAGAAGTCAGACGGGGTGGGGGGGTGGAGGAAGGCAAACAGCATCCCCCCCCCACGCTTACGTTATCAGGTCCTTTTTGCTTTCCTTGCAAGGGGCGTATTTGGACTTGGGGCTGGGCACTTGGACGTCTCCCGGGTACTGCCGGTCCTCCAGGATGTCGTGGAAGGGATCCAGATCGTCTGCCTGTGGGGGGGGGGGGGGTGTGGGGGAAGTGGGGGGCAGATGATGGAAGGAGGGTGAGGGAGTGTCGCTTGTCTCGTCACGCCCTCCACTGAAAATGGATTTCTCAGCCGGCTGAGGATTCGACTGCGGCGTCTCCCTGACAACCGCGCCAGACTTAGGCCGGGATTATGTCGAAACTCCAGCAGCGCCTGTCGACTCCGATTGATGGCAAAGCCCTTTGGGCTGGGCGTGAAAAAGGGAGGAGGAGGGGGGGCGGACATGCAGGGAGCCAGAGGGAGATGAGCTGCCAGTCAGAGACATGAGCAGAGGGTTACCGATCCAGGCCGATGGCCAGAAAGTGGGCTGGTTTTGTCTCAGGGTGGATCCTGTATCCAGGGCCTTTAAGTTAAACCCTGTACCCCTCCTCCGACTGCTTCGGGAAAACACTAAGCTGTATAAAGATATTTTGAGTCATCACAGAACAAGGCATGTGGTAAATACCAAAATAGACCAGCGAAATGGCAGAGAAGGTAGGACAGCTAAAGCTTCCGCCGAGACTTGGGCCCGCAGAGGGAAAAGCGTGACCTCAGGAAGCAGCAGGAGCACCACAGACGCAGAAGCATGATCTGTTCACTGTGTTCTCCAGACTCTGAGGCGTTAAAGACGGCGGGAAGAAGCCCCGGGCGAGGCACGTGTCCGAAACGCCGCCGCGTTTTCCGACCTCAGAGTCGGGGGTGTGCTAAAGCTCATCTTTTATCGCAAAACAAAAGGATGCAGGCAGCTAGAGTGACGTGTCCTTGGGAGGCAGCGGGAAGGAAGGGGACTAATTTGGGAACCAGGCTTAGCCGGTGCAGTTTATTAGTACTGTGGAAACACGAGGCGCATCTGCACTTTTGCCGCAGCCTTGGACGGTGATCATTTTAATGCGACGGATACTGAAGTCTGTGCAGTCTGCAAGCCCGCATGCTGCTGTGTAACGGTGTCAATCATGGCCTTCGACGAGAGCGTCACGCACAAACTCAAACCAGCCTGCCGCGTCTGTGCCGGGAATCGGTAACAGATTCAGCGCAGTGTTATGGCATCGAATGTTACACTAGCGACTGGTGTGCTGGAGCATAACTGACAGAGGAAGGAGCTGCCCTCTCGATCAGCCACTGCAGAGAAGCAGGGCTCAGTTTCTTACGACTGTCCACAAAGAGCAATGTCCTTGTGCCGCAGTTTTTGGTAGATTACGGTAGATCCATGACAACACACACAGCTCACGACTCGCACGTACTTCCGCATCGCCTAATGTTCCAGCTCAGAATCCCTGGATTCGGGGAGCTGCCTACTGCAGGCGCAGTGTGTGCTCCTGCACACTAGATGGCGGTGTGGCAAAGCAGAAAAGCCCCACCACACGACCCCTCAGCCAGGAGACACTGCAGGCTGCCTTCAGGCCTCATTTTATGCGTGTGCAGCACTCAGCCCAAAATATATTTACTGCCCCCTTTTCGGCAGGCTGCTGTGAAGTAAAATGCAGGGCTACACTCGTACACCATCGATTACTTGGTGGCAGCCGCCTGCCCTCCACCCTCCCCCTTAAAAGGTTATCTAAATCAATCAGATTGTCTCATGGTCTGGAACTTTCCATTATTCGTATAGGAAATCAACAAACATTATATGTAAGAAAAGAGACAGAGATGAGTTGGCAATTCTGATGCACAGAAATGTTGGTTTACATTAAAATGATAATTAGTGCTGGACAGGCGAACGTCACCAATGGACCTTTAGCTTTTAAAAAGAATCAGGATCTCCACTAAAACGGCGGCATCTCTGAATAATTGCCCGGCTGGTAAGTGTAGGTGCAGGCGAGCCAGGCAGGCTCCATGTATACCTCCTTGGGGTCGTCCTCATCGATGCGCTTGATTTTGGTGTAGTCAACAGGCAGGTCCCAGCAGTCGGCCTCGCCCATCTGGTAGCAGCGGCTGCTGAGCAGGGCCTGCCTCTGCGGGGACATGGGCTCCAGCGGCGTCAGCACCGCACAGCCGTCACGCTCGCCCCCGCGCTGCTTGTTCATGCTAAGGTCTAGCGTGCCATTCTCATCCACCTCGATGTCGGGGTTCTGATGGGAGGGGCGAGAAAGAGGGATGCAGGTGCTCAGCTTTTGTGAGATGACAGAACCCGGGATCGGGGAGGGGGGTCACCTGTCACCAGCCCTGCCCGGACCCCAAGTAACAGTTCAAGGCTCCGCCCACTCACGTTCTGTCGATAGCCTCCACCCACTTCTGGCTACCACCCCTAATTGGACGGTCTATTCTCTGTGCATATAGGACCCACCTATTCAATGGGGGGGGGGGCGGCCCTCGCGAACGTTTTGCCCAGGGGCCC
This sequence comes from Brienomyrus brachyistius, assembly GCF_023856365.1. Classification (NCBI taxonomy): domain Eukaryota; kingdom Metazoa; phylum Chordata; class Actinopteri; order Osteoglossiformes; family Mormyridae; genus Brienomyrus; species Brienomyrus brachyistius. Next base: position 24,760,854 of record NC_064546.1, read on the forward strand.
ACACAACCCATAATCCGTCCCTGCTGTCAGCCCAGGCAGGGCCTCCGCCATTCCCCCAGCGGCCGACCCGTGGTCCCGCTCCCCTGCAAATCAGTGCAGAAGGCTGTGAGCGGGAGGCTGCTAGCGGATCTGCTTCCTCTGCCGGCCTCGTGAGGACACCCGGCGCGGGCCTTTCCCCACACATGCCCCCCTCCCTCCCCTGCACGCTGCATTCGCTGTGGGGGGGGATGTGCCCCGTTGGCGACCTTTGATTCCGCGAGCGAGCCGAGCCGCGGTGGTCCTGTTTGTGAAAGCGCCCCCCCCCCCCCCCGCCCCCGCTCTCGGCAGTGATGAGGCAGCACCGTGGGACCCACCGCCACCGCAGGTGCTCGGCGCGGTCTCCGTTAGATGGAGACATGACACCGCAGCCAGCTGAGCATGAGGCAGGATCATTCACCACTGAGCTGGAGGGATGGGGAAAGCCTGCGGGGGGGGGGACTTTCTGCTACCATGCCCCTACCTGATTTTTGGTGAAATCACTGTACCATATATCTGGCAGCTCAGACTGTGGAAGTATAGTGACCTATCAAAGCCCTTTCCGCACTCCCCTTTCTGCAAAGGATTTCGACCTGCCTGGTTATGGTGATTGTCATGGCAACCCAGATCCCTATGATGCTGAAAACAGGGCCCGTCCAGACCCCCTCTACTCTGCCCCGTCTCCCTCCTGAGCCGCACACGCCATCGCCGTGCTCCTGCCTGGTATTTCCCTGTGTCTTTTTTTTCTAAGCTGTGTTTTTTCTTATTTTTTTTCTTTAACTAAAAATCCTGGAAGCTGGGGATTTTTGACTTTTGTCTGTGAGAATCAGAGTGCAAGTGAGAGAGAGAGAGAGAGAGAGAGAGAGGGAGGGAGAGAGAGAAAGAGAGACAGAACACCTCCCCACCTACAGCCCCTGCCCCCTCCATCTCCTTCGTACATCGCCGCGTAGGCGGTCGGGAGCTAATTGCATGCGAGACCTGTGATAGGATTGTCTGTCCTGCTCCTCTGCAATTAGGCTGGGGGGCAGAGCGCTGGACCTCCCAGGTCCTGCTAAACTCCCCCCGCCTTCCCTGAGCTATTAGAGTTCCCCCCACCCCAGCATTCTAGATAATCATCCAACATGTCGGCTGTGTGTGTGACCGAGTCACTGAGCCATGCCCACGGCCAACAATACTGCATCCTGCAGGCCCTCAGAGGTCACTTACCGCCGGTGGGGGGGCCGTCATACTTCCTATGTTTCCCCACAACGGCATGTAAGATAACAAACATTCATACACTTAAGTATGATACAGTAATTCATAGATTTCCATTTGGGGGGTGGTCATTATATTAACACTGCTTGCTGTGAAATTAAACGAGAGGCATGGGAGTGCCAAGAAGCTGTTGTACCATTAAGAGAGGTCGAAATAGAGGTATAAATGGCATGTGCCACACACATGATCCGGAGGGCTGAGATACACTCGGGGCCAGGCGTGGGACATGGGCTACAGGGGGAGGGCCATGCGTGGGCCACCGTTGCTGCTGTTTGCCTTTCTCCTGCGGCTCCCATGGGAGAGCATCCCGTTTAATGAGAGTGGAGAGGAAGGACAGGGACTCTGGGCTGTCCGGAAGGTGGTGTGGTCCGGCCCCTGCACCCCGTCACCACAGGCATGCTGGGAGATCATGTCCGCACCGAGGCCAGGAGCCATAAATCGTGCCTAACGAGGTGTTTTGTTGGTCTCGGAGGTTATATATGCCGGTAGGTTAATTGCTGTAGGCAGCCTTTTTATATATTTTTTAATATACTGCAGTATGAGTTTTGGTTGTCTGGAGGCAAGATGATACTCTGCTTCGATATTATCTGTACGTTACCCGTTAGTTATGTGAGGGTATGGGATGTCATTGATCGGTTAGTTTTCTGCAGATTATCTGTTTGTGCTTGTTTATTTGATTGCTCTTTGCAGGGTATTTGCGGTTCTCTGTCAAGTTGTCGACAAATTATCCGTTTATGGTCATTAGGTATCTCTTGGCTTGACTGCAGGTTATTTGTGTTGGTAAGTTGCCTGTAAGTTGTCTGTAGGTTACTTGCTTGTGCCTGTTAGTTATGTGTTGTGTTGTCTGCAGGTTATTGCTTATCTCTAGGTCACGTTTCTGTGGAGTACCGGCAGATACTAACAGCGGGGCAGGGACTTGACGATCGGGGTGGGGGGTGGGGGCTGTAGTCCGTCACTCCGGGAGCTTCCTCCAGGCACATTAGACTCAGCAGGGGCTCAAACATCCCCCACCCACCCCCTGCCCGACGGCACTGTCACCGTCGATGCGGGGCGGCCGTTTGTACACTGTTTTCCCATTTTCACGATCGGCTTATTTCAGCTGATAATACCATGGATACGCTCCTTTATCTTGGATAAATGACATATTTGGCTCATTGCGTGTCGCCATGGTTCCTGGCGTCCCCGCTGTTTTCCATATCTGATTCTAAAAAAAGGAAAAAACACCGTAGCGGAATACTGTAATAGCCGCTGGTTCCTTAAAGGGCCGCGCCCATCTGAATTCCCCATCTCCCCCATCATTACTCACATTACCTAGAGCGACAGCAGCTGTGGAAATCGGGGAGCCTGCGTGTGCGTGGGACCCAGTTTCGGCTAGATCGCGTCTCATGAAATTTCTGTCACAGCTGGAAGTCCCTGGGCACCCTGGGCTCGGCTAAGAAAGCTCCGGAACCGAGCCCTAACGAGTTCGGAGGAGACTCCCCCGGGCTCCGTCACAGTCGAGCCATGGGAAAGTCACAGGATGAGTCCCGAGTTTATATAACCCTGCGACACATTGGTCCCTCCCACCCAAGCCTCGCCGACCAATCATAGCCCCAGGGCTGGAAGGACAGGATGCGTGCGAGGTGGGTAAGCCGGCTTACCCGTGAGCAGAGGTCCTGTGGCTTATTGGCCAGGCCCTGGGGCAACTCGCGGCAGCGCGTGGACAGGTTGAGGATGGCGGTGGCGGCCATGTGCGCGGCCTCCATGTCGTGCGTGTAGTCGAAGCTGCTCTTGCTGCAGGTGCTGCTGGCGCTGCTGCCGCCTCCACCTCCCCCGCAGCTGATGCTGCTGCTGCTGCTGCTGGGGGCGTAGCTGCTGGTGGTGCTGCTGGCCGGGCTCAAGTTCTTACAGTAACGCTTGGCTGCATGTAAGAGGGACACACACACCAGCAGGAAAGGTCAAGCATCACGAACACAGTGTAGCACAGGGCTAGAGACAGACATAGCAGAACCGAAATCACCGAATCACATTATATATTGAATAAGTGGACACAGATAGATGGTCAGGTTGACACACAGAGAGGTGACTGTCTTGTTGGCGGTTGTGGCCGTACCATCGTATCCCTTGGGGGACGAGTCCCGGCCCTGGACTTTGGGCGCGATGGCTCGCTTGCCGTAGATGTGGTTGCTGTCGTAGCCCGAGCTGTAGTCGAAGCTGGTCTTGGAGTACTTCTCCAGCTCCTTGGCCAGGTTTGAGCGAGGGGTGGTGGTAGACACGTTGTTCTTGTAGCCGTACTGTGGGATCTCCAGCTGTTTCACGAAGCACATCGGCCTAGGGGGAGTAGAGCGGTGGGATGGGCTGTGAGATGCATAGGGTTAACAGAGTCACTGTTCTCATCTGCATCTGAAGGGAGCGCAGTTTGCACAGGGACAGTAAAAGCTGCTAAATTAAAACTTAGACAGTACTATATGACAGACACATTTCTGAAAACAGCACAGCTATAAACCTTAACCATGGCTTGAAAGCATGTTGATATGCTGATGGCCAGGCACTAATTAACAGTTAATGAAAACCATAATTATATTAACTGTCCGTGGAATTCTTAACTTTATCTGAAATCATTGTAGAGATAAATTATTGCTGTCGTAACATAAAATGACTTAAAACACTTCTGGAAATGCCGATGAAATCAATAGTGGAAGTGCTTGATGCTGACAGTATCATGATGAACATGTAGGTTTGTTCAGTGTAAGAAAACACACACTGCATAACAAGCACTTTACTGAACCACATTTGGAATAATTATGGAAATATTGTCAAGACTTAAATGCCCCACCAATAAAATACACTGGATAAGTCAACTGCCAGTGCGGTACACTGGATAAGTCAACTGCCAGTGCGGTACACTGGATAAGTCAGACTTGGAAGGTTCAGAGGTTGCAGGTTCAAATTCCAGGAGAAACCCTGCTGTCGCACAAGGCACTTAACCTGAACCACTTCAGTAAATCTCCAAGCTACAGAAATGGGTAACAGATTTTAAGCTAAAGAATAAAGGCTCAGTATACCTCAGCACACTAAATCTTGTGCCGGAATGGGTTTCTAAGGACATAAAAGAAGATGAAGGTGTCATGCTGTGTGAGGGCCAGGGGTCAGTACCTCAGCACGCGATCGGACGCCTGGTTGGACTTGCTGCCATCACAGGTTTGGTGCTTCTCCTGAGCCTTGGCCAGCTTTTCAGCAGCAGCGATGGGACACCCGGAGAGGCTGCAAAAGGGCAGGGGGACCCACTTAGCTTCATGCGAGCCACCAAGTGGCGAGGCAGGTAGGGCTACCCGGCTTAACACCAGAAGGTCACCGGTTTGCTTCCCGGGGAGGCAGGGAGAGAGCTCTGCCTTTGCAGCGCTAAGTCCGATTCCTTCAGAAGAATCCAGCTGCGTAAACATGACCGCGGCCGGAATCACCCGTCGGCACCTGCTCGCTAACTTAATGACAGGAGCGGCAGTAATAACGGTTCATGCTCGGAACGCTGAGAGCGCTATGCGCGCCATGGCCCTAGAAGATGAGGGAAACGCGCAGCCTGCCTGATTACTGCCAAGCACGTACAAGCAAACGAGGACAACAATGAAAAAAAGGAAAAACAGAACGAGCACAAAGAGAAGTCCAGGGAGGCCAAGTGGAAAACAGCAGGCTTAATTTGGGTGGTTGTGCGAGGCCCGGACGAGGCTTTGCATTAAACGCGCTCTCTGCGGCATACAGAGGGAGGGGTGGCTTGCGCGATGCTGATGGGACCAGCTGAGCACATCCAGCACTGGCATCTTCACGCCCACCACCGTCTTTCCAAGCAGTTTCAGGCATACTATGTGTTTTTAGAGCAGGTGAAGGTGGAGACATTCCCCCAACACTTGCTTTTCAATGGCTGTTCTCTCGAAATGTGCTCCTGTTCGTGTGGGGAGGCAGCAGCGAATGTGTCCACGGTCAGACACGCAAACACACACAGGCGCAAACAAACGCATAATCGCAAGCTGACAGACATAAACGCAGGAGCAAAATGGCACCCGTGATTGGCTAAATGGCACAGACCCACACGCAGACACACACACATACACACACTCCCTTATACACACACACAGGAGAGAGTGTTCTCCGCCAGCACCCTATTCCGCAGGGTCAAGCCAGGACGCCACAGATTTCAGAGGAACAAACTGTGATTCTGTGGCAACTGACAGAGAGATTATTGATTAGCTGCGTTTCCATGACAATTGCATTAAGAGAAATGAAAAGCCTATTTTTGAGATTTATTTTGCTGCCTTCAATTCTGACAGCTACTTCAGTAGATGTGTGCGTGTGTGTGCAGACCGATAGAATGTTCCAGAAAGAATCACTAGCAGGGGTATAACGGAGATGTGTATGTGCGTGTGATTAGTTGGGGGGGGGGGCAGAAAGCAGCACCTTCATTTGGTCTGGCAAGACGGAGAGACCTGCAGGGAGGTGTTACACACACACATGCAAGTAGTCCCACTGCGGTGTCTGGGAGGCGTTAATGGCTGCCACCAGGCCTCGTGTCACACAGCATCTGCTGTGCGTGACAGCCTGCCTCCGCTGCCCCTTTCCGGAAGCCTTTCATCGTCAAGCTCCAAACAGCACCCCCCGCATCGCCGCCCGGGTCCCATTTTCCCTTCTGTTTTTGCCCCCTCCTGGCTGCCAGGCTGAAGTGCACGGCTAATGAGGCGGCGGCAAGCGTAAGAAGTCCACTCAGAGCGACTAAATAAGGCACGAAGCCAAGGCGTCCACGCAGAGACGCGGGAGCTTAACGAACGGCCTTTTCCGTACCACTGGCATGTCTGCATCCAAAGGCAGTTTAATGAAGAGAAAATCTCACAGGAACAACAGAGCTGCACAGTTTCTACCTTTTTCCCCTCAATTGTTTTGTGTTAAAAAGGTCTTTATCAAAAGGTTTATGAAAATTGCTTCTTGTGACCGCAGTGTTTAGAAGGAAAGAGAAAAGCGAGAGACAGAGGACTGGTCATACGAAGCGAAGTCACGTGACATGAGAATTGACAAAACTTGGTCATGGTTGGGGCATCCTCCCGGAACTGTTTTGGATCTCACTGCCACCCTGAGTGGTGTTAGAGGTGTTAATAAAGCAACATTGACCCCAAAGTGGTCCTGCTGTTTTTCCCTGAGCAAAATTGTTTCAATAAAACGAAACTAAAAAACAAAAACAGGACACATATGAGATATATGTATATAGCTCAAAAACATACAGAAACATGCTGGGAATAATCTTATATTTTAAACTCCGTAACATGTCTTTCTGACTGCTAACCACTGAAGACACAACCAGTCCATAAATGATGGTCTAAAAAAACCCAAATGAGACGATCACAGTCGTTTGATGGAAACCAAACAAGAATGTTGAAAAAAGGAGGAATCAGAAAGGTAGGTAGTGCAGGTGGGATGGTGTGGGCAACTACCTGGCCGAAGGAGCACTCACCTGCGATGGGAGTTCCTGTTGCTATTGACATGACCGCGTCCCGTGCAGCCGGGTGTGGGACACTTAAGAACATTCTCATACATTGCAAGAACTTGACGGACAGAGATTGAGAGATAGGGAAGGGTTAGGAGTCCCAAGAACCAGTCATTATGCTTTGATTAGTCATTGCATGGCATTCAGGCTAAGGAACAAGCAAGACACGGGGGGATGACTATGGGAGGATGGGGGGAGGGGGGGGTCACAGCATGCGAACGAGGGAACAGCAAGCCACATCACCCATTTCACAGACGCACAGGAAACCGGACAGAAAAGAAGGGTCAGGTCACATCTAACCACGGTCACACCATGTCTACTGTTATTGAGTAAAAACCAAGCCTGTCTGAGGGAAAGATGTCTTATGCATACACATAAATCGAGTCAGAGATACAATGAGAAAAAGAGTAGGAAGTGATGGTGGCTAAAGGTGGTTTGGAGCTCTGACATCAGCATGCACTCAGCTTCAGCTCCATCAACAGTGCCTCTGTAATTGCACAAACAGCCCTCACTGTCTGACAAATGTGCCTCAGCAACATGTTCTTAATCAAACATATTTGTGTTCATCTACTCCGTAGGACATTACGCGCTGAAGGCGCTCCACACTGGAGGAGATGCTCAGTCTACCCTTTACTGTTGTTTAGAAGATCCACGAAAACACAAGCATGGCCACCGTCTTGAGTGATGTGAAAATGACAGGGCACAGAACACTAAGTGACAAACGAAATCCCTAACCCAGTGGTCATCAAAGCATTAAATTAATGGTTTAAGTCGATTTGGAATCTCTTTCACGCACAAAATAATCTTTTCTTGAAAACAAAAGCTTATGTCTACTATTTAAACTGAAAAGGATTCACCAAGCATGTAAAAATTAGGATGAATTGAGATGAAATTTAGCCGTCCTTTTCAGCATTTTTGAAAGCTGCAGGTTCTGAATGAAACAAAGCGTCGCATTAATAATATATCGTCCACTCAGCAAGACAAATCTTTTAAATCAAGAATGGTTTAGCAATTTTACGAAAGCAATTTCCCCAAAGAAACGTGTGACTATTTAGGTTTGCCGTAATAGTCCTTTCCATAGAGGTTATTGACCACAAAAAGGGCTTTTGGTGGGGTTGGGGGGAAATGTATTCAGGGGCTCCTCGGTCCCAGATAATGCATTTTCAAGCAGAAATCTGTCAGTATTTCTGGATAACCATCACAGGTCACCTTTAAACGGCATTAAAACTGGGAATAAAGGAATTAGATTGCATGTCTGTGTGTGTATATGTGTATGTGACACAGGCATACTCGTGACATCGCGAGGTCCCAACCTACGGCAGTAATCATCATCCTGGTATTAGACAGTGCCTGTTCAGGGAGTTTCACAAGCAACCCTAAATTAAGCCACTAACAGACCAATCACTGTGACCAATGCATGGATACAACCGCAGAGATGCAAAGAGGCAGATTTGATTGAATCTCTCCCTTAACCAGAGATCTTCTCAAATGACACCTAATGCCAGCTTTGGTATATCAAACAAGTCACTAAGGGCCATTTCTTTGGAAGAAAACATCATCTGAGAAACTAGCCTTTGATATGCACTGTGAATGCAAGAAGAAGGCGGTTGCCATGGAGAAATGAGGGGGTTACCAACTGGCATAACTGGCTTTCCATTGGCTACATTATTGGTCCCCACTGAGTAAAACCAGAAGGTGATTGACAGCACATAATGATCTCATCCACAGTGATTGTCAAAGCTTAATATCCCCCATCATTAATATTAGGTAAAGTCAACTGAGTGCTCTTGAGGGACTCGAGGTTGGTGGCTGCTGAACTATAGCATGGTTATAACCACAAAGGAAACATCACAGGTCACAAGGGACCTAACATGTCCACCTTGACAGGTGGCCTGGCAGGAGCTTCTCCTGCATCCTGACAGACAGTTCTCAGCCTCCACCTCAACGTCAAGAAAATAATGGATGTAATCCCCAAAGTCAATAGCCTGACTAGGTGGAGACGCAAACTCTTCGTAATCTTCGGCAGTTAGATTGGACACCCAGCATTTCAAAGGTTTCGTTGAGTAAAAACACCAGCATTACCTTCGGAAAAGGATGTAATGGTCGCCATAGACTCCATATCTGGGCCTACAGCATCAAGCAGATTAGGATGTGACTGAAACATCCACAAAACTGAGATAAGTAGCATCATGCTAACAAGTAGCTGAAATCTATTCAAACCTATCAAGCATTTCTGAAATATATTTTGCAGTCAGACCAGTTGGGTGACTTAAAATGAAAAGTCCCAGCCTGACAAAAGTCTGTTCAGTATGCAGCCTGGTAATCAATCGTAATCCTTCAGCCCGACTCAACGACTTAAATTCAGATCATAAAGATGTCGCCATGGTCACAAAAGCAGTGCTTATGCAAATCTCTTGCGTAAACAAGTCTTAGTTCTTATCAATTTTTATTTTATTTTTTTTGTTTGACTGCCGTTGAGATTGAAATGACTTTGAACACTTTGATGCTGGGACAATAAGAGTTTAGTGCACGTGACAGATGACCAGAAAGTGTGTCCCTGGTAAACGGCACTATGAAATTAGAATAGAGGAGTATAATCCTCCTCTGAATGCTGAAAAATGTAGCAACGAAGATTCACTTCCTGGCTGTTTGGGGCTAATGTTTACTGCCACTGCAGCCGATCGACAGCATGAAAGCTGGGTAATTAGTGTTTATTCGAGTGGATGTAATTGGACAAAGAGAAAGGAAGATCTTCACATGATCTGGCAGTCAGCGGAAAGCACGGATCCACTAACGCACCCGAGTTTTGACGCGACGGCGAAATATAAAATTACGGCACTTTCAACATAACAATGATTGGGTGTGACCTCCCGGCCTGAAGGGTGGTGGTGGTGGTGGGGGGGGGGGGGTTGTGCCAGAATAATGCTGGAGTCACAGGCAGTGCAGCTCATGTGATGTGCCAAGCAACAAGCAAACATCACAGACACGGGGGCAGGCAGACGGTCCAGAAATTGTGGAGGTACGACAAAATATAAAACCATGCAGAATGAAAATGGTGCTGAAGGGATGAGAGAAGGCATGCGTGGAAATGTGCAGAAAACAATCAACGGTCTCTACGGCGATGGATGGCCGGCCAGTGCTCTTACTTTCTGGCGGTACCCTGTCTTTGTGGGGACACCCCGACAAGCTCCGGTGGTGGGGGTATAGCCCAGTCACATGACCCGTCCCGTCGCACCCAGGTGTGGGGCACCGGCTCTCCTTCTTTTCCGCCCGCAAAGAATCTGCCAGCAACACAAGCATACGCATCAAGGGGCTCCGCATTGTCGAAGACAGGCATGCTCTCCCCATCAGTCCCACATACACGTATCACTGCTGATCACTTCGGAGATCTAACTGGCTGCCTTCGTAAAACCTGCACCGTAATGTCATCTGTCTCTAGAATCATGTCAGATGAGGGAATCCCAGGACATCCGCTGAGGTTAACATGAAAGAAACATAAGGGCAAAATAACCCATTAGAAAACATGGCCGTAAAAATATCATCTGAATACTTCCAGTACCTACACTTTTGGGGAAAAAAACACTTAAAATGTTACAAAAATCCATGAAGCTAAACACCCCCTATGGCTGATGTCTTTTTTTTCCCCTCCAAAAATGGTAAAAATTTTGAAGCTTCAAATATGCAATTTCATATTGCCCTGTAAACGGGGCCTGGCTGTGAGATAACGAGGAAAAATGTGCTCCGTGCGGAAGGCTTATCAGGCGCCTCGTTAATGTGTTTGAGGGTGACTATCGGCCCAAATCTCCTCCTGCACTGATTCCTGTTCTTTCTCCCCCCCAAACAGACTGGGGCGTTTTCAGGCAGCCGCGGTACCGGATGACTGCGGGGCTTAGAGACGACAGTCCAGGCTTCGGTGCCCCCTGGCGGGCCGAGACGATATGCAGAGAGCCAGCCGGCACCTCAAGCCTGGCATTAAGTGATGGGCAATGCTCCCCCCACCCTCCATCTAGCCTTTTGCTCCAATATGAGCAGTGTCCTGGGAACACTTTACCTGGCAAACATTAATCATTAACAGAGAAGGGGGGGCTAGCTTTAGCTCAGGTCTCTCTGTTTGCTAATCATGCCTCCATTTGAGGCAGCGTCGACGTTCCGGGATGGCTCCCATAATAAAAACAATAAGCTCCCCAAACAAAGAGTGCTCACTCTCTGCACTGTCAATTAAAGGCACCGCTAAAGCACATATTGACCAGTGCTATGAGAACCCAGGGGTCGTCTATTCATTTATCTCCGTCCTGATATTACAGGGATTCCCTGCGGCGCCTCTGACATTGAGGCCATGTCTCGAGGCTGAACGATAATGGCTGCCCTTTCTGGATTCACCTGTGTTCTCTTCCTTATCGATCGGGCTGAAAGCGAGACCAGACAAAAGGAAGAATGGGAATTTCAGACCCCCGGCTCTATGGAAGCGAAAGGCATTGAGCGACCTCTAATGAAAATTTAAAGGTGGTGTAACCTGGTACACCCTGGCGTTTAGCTGGGATTCAAAATGATCCTGGAGACTTTTCTCTTTATGGGGGGGTGGGGTGCATATTAGCTAGACTGTTGAGCAGATAGATATTTCTTGAATGTCACATCTCCACACCAGGGTTTGTGGAGGCGGGGTTAGTGCAGGAACACAACACTGCACATGATGGGGGAGGGTGCATCTGGGTCTGGTAAAGGGTGAACAGCTGGGTTAGGAAACATGGAGGTCACGGTACAGCTGGAGAGACCCACAGTGGGGTCAAAGTGGGGTTTTTTTTATCAACATTTCCAACCAACGAAGGAGTATGGAACCTGTTCCACAATGGCCCATCGTATTCTATGATCGAGCCGGACAAGAACTGTGGTCCGATAAGTCTGAAAGGATTCACTTTTCAGGGAAGGACAGCGATGTTCACGAAACCTGACCTTACCTAGGGTGTTTGCCTGTGAAACCCTGGGGAGAGAGTGGAGCTCTAGGTGGGGGGGGTAGAGGAAATGAGCACATTAGCCCAGCCCTTCCTGCTTTAGGGGAACGCTTCATTTAACAATCTGAATTTTAGCCCTGTCTGCCGCTTCACGAGGCGAAGGGGGAACCCAACCGAGTGGAATGCATATTAGGAGGCAATAGATATTGATTGTGGCTGGGGACGGGCCTCGCTTTGCATAGCAAGCGTCTTCCGCTGCCTCGCCGTCGCCGGGATAATTAATGTGCAGTCACGGGCCCTGCCGTTTGTTATCGGTCATTCGGATTCCGTTCAATTCCCCATCCCGGTGTCTCTGGGGGGTGGGGGGGTGCTCTTCAATAACTGTCATGGCGTTATTGTTTTATAAATCACAAGGCTCCCTAACCGGGAGCTGGTGGGCTCTATGTGCGTAGGCCATACGCTGCGATGAATCGGTACCGGGGGCTCGCAGTCGGAAGAGGAGGCGGTCACCATGCTAACGCCCACGCTCCTCTCGCTCATCTAGAATTGTCACTGCTGGCAGGGGGACGCCCGCCACCACGCTCGCCGCGTCTGTGAAAATCACATCCGTGCTGCTATATTTGCTTTTTTTTTTTGGTTGCCGCTTTTTTTTAAGGCGAGATTGTAGCAAGGTGTGTTTAAAAGGCGTGATTCTGACCCAGTGGATCCCTCGCTTTCTGGGAATGTTCCAAGCTCCTCGCATTCACTCAGCCTTCTGTTTTTTCCTTTTTCTTCTTCCCCTCCCTTCCTCCGCTTGTCGCATCTCCTGCTGCATGCAGGTGCTAAGCGCTTGGATGAGGAGAAAAAAAAAAAAAAAAAGATGCAGCTGACAGATATTTCGCCGGAGGACCTGTCACGGAGTTCCCTCCTAATTTAAATTATGGCCACACTGCTGAAGCTCCCCCCCGCCCCCCCCCCCCCCAACACTACTCCAACTGTCTCGCAGGTAAGTGGTAAGCAACACCTGAACGTGGGACTAACACCGCAGTTACTTAGCCTGAGATGAGTCTACGTGCAAGTCTGGCTAAGAGCCCATTTTTCACCGATGTGGGGGACGATCGGATGATTTCTTTCTTTCAGGCTGCTGGTATGCACCACCTCAGCTCCACCCCCTCAACAGCCCCCCTTTCCGCCATCCGCTGCTTGCGTCCCTTGCTTTCCCCCCCTATAAACGGTGCCCTAACATTTACCCGTGTTTTCGTTAGACTTCCAAGCAAGCTTTTAACACAGAGCTAACTGCCATCTGCCCTTGTTTCCGTGGTGGAGCTGACCCATTTTTCCACGATGGCCGGGGGAGGACCAGCGAAAGGGAAAAAATAAATGAATAAAAATGATGCTGAATATTCTGAGCAATCGTGACGCAGGAACTCGCGAGGAAAGCCTCGGCCTAGGAATCATCAGCGCTGAATTGAGTTATTTTTCCAAAAGTCACACGCCGATTTGCAGTGAGTGTTTTTTTTTCCTTCTTCCGCAAAGCCCTTCCTGGGTTTAAAAATAGGCCACTGAGTGCAGGCGGCATCCCAGGGATGAGATTTGCCGTCCTAACAGGCCGTGCAGATTGCTATTACTTATGCCTGACAAGCCCAGCCTCTGATGTTGCCACGCCGGCCTATTTTAACAACATAAGCCGCCGCTGCCACGTGAATTTTCGGACTGACTGAGGAGGCTCTTCCTGGGTACATCGCCTTGCGAGGTTCCCGCCCAGCAAGCTGGGGTCCACTTCTGACAAGTAGGAGCAGAGTGACCGCACCGGCTCGATGTGAGTTCACTTAGGGCTGTCGATGCAAACTTCTGCCCTTTGCACATTCATGACAAGGTATTAATGAGGAATACTGCAGTGTGCTTGTGTAACATGGCCCCAATATTTGAAATATATTGGCCCATGGGGACCAATTAGTAAGAGTTACCATGAATTTTACCATAACACCAGGAACCTTCTCTAAGGGCAGGATGGACATGCTCCATTGCCTGTTGGGTGTTATGGGGAATCATCTTTACAGGGTCATTTTCTCCCAATTCAAGAACTCTCTTCTGCAAACCTGGAACAAACCCCAGCTGCGCTGAGATAGCTCCCCATACCTTTAGGGTAGTACGGCTTCTTCATGCCATCGTGCAACCGTGCCTTGCGCTCCTCGGCACAGCTGGGTCTGGAGCCGCTGTCCTCCTGCATCCTTAGAACGTCCCGCTCATGCCGGGACGCCTCTGTGGCCATCCGGTCCCGCATGGCCTTGGCCCGCTCTGACTCAAGGGCAATGGCTTTCTCCAGCAGGGACAGGTTGCCCTTAGTCATGTCGAAGACCTCCTCGGAGCGGTCCGAGGCCACCGAAGTGGCGTCCTCGTCATGGTAACCATCCTCCCTGGCGCAGCTGGAGAAAGTTTTGGACCCAGGGCTCAGCTGCTCTTCCAGCTTCATCAGGTTGACCATGTCTGAGTAGCTGCGCTCCGCAGCACGGCGATCCTCTTGCCCCTGATGGCAGTCGACATAGCCAGACTGTTGATGTGGGGCTGGCTGCGGGTTCGATGTGTGCCCGGGGTGCTCGGCAGGCTGTGTCTCGCTCAGTTTGCGCGCCAGGTCAAAGCACTGGTTCCGGAGGCACTCCAGACTGCTAAGACACACCTCCTCCTCGCTCTCCTCCGCCTGTCCATTGCTGGTAGGCTTGCCGTGCAAGGCTCCTCCCCCATCCACACCATCCAGTGTGCTGTCTGCATAGCCTCTCCCATTGAGGTTCTCAGATAGCATGGCGCCATGCCCCTGCGCCAACAGCTTAAGGGAGTCTACCGTTTCCCGAACGACATCACTGTCCACGTCCAGGCTCAACTCGCCCTTTCTCGTGCCCCTCTCCGCCTCGTCGTCATCCTCCTCCTCGGCGCTGTTGGAGGAGCTGCTGTTCATCTCCGACTCGGTCATGGCGCGGTAGGCTGCGTCCTCTGCAATCTTGCCCAGGTTCAGCAGGGACTTGGCCACCAGCTCGTCGTAGTTCTCATACTCTTCGTTGTTGTTGTCGTCCTTCTCCATGGTATTCCCAGTCTTTGAGTAGATGCAACTTGCCTGGGCATCCTCTGTCAGACAGGAAATGCCATTTAATGTCATTTCAAGGAAGGTACTTAGGCGTCTGAAGACATTCCTACCCACTGAGCCTGTTTTTTCATTAGATGGATAAGCCACATCTTGCTGTTAAGTAACGTGTATGTCGATGCCATTAACTATAGCTGGCTGAATGCAAGGGCTTACTGACTTTGAGATTTTGTCTCTTAGCTACAGCTCCATGTACCACACTTAAATATCCACTCCGCTGCACCAGTGAAATATTTTTTCTCAAAGCTCATGGGGTCCTAGGTGGCATGATATTATCATTCCGAATGTGGGGGCGATTTCATTGCAAACAAAGACCAGAGGATGTGATCATTAATGGCTGACAAATCCTTACTATTTAACAAATCAGCCAAGCAATCGGTCAACCAACTAATAACTAATCAGTTACTTGACTCCCATTATACACCAGTGCAAGACAATGAAGTCGTTACCAGAAACTACTTTTTAAAAACGAATAACCCCATGAACAAACATTCAGAGGTATGTATTCAGGATTTATCATGAATCAGTTTCTACTACGGACCTCAACGTAAACAGTCATAACCGACCGGACACGCATTTCTATGGAGCCCACTGGTCACCCTAGGGGGTTGATTCCAGCATCCCGAAACATTTCTCTGAAAAGCCAGTTGAAGTGCAATCAAGGGACACAAAAGGAACAGGGAGGCGAAACAGATTGGAGGCACAGTGGAGAGATTACAGCATCACCATGAGTGGATTAGCGCAGCTGTAATGCATGGCGCTGTTTAAGAAATGCAGAAAATGAAAACAGGCCCAGCATCTGTTGTGCTGGTGAAGATCAGTATCTAAGAGGTGCCCAATCTGGCAAGAGGGCAGCGCAGATCAGGTTGCAGGTTAGAAAATAAGCTGATTGTTTCTCCTGCCAACTCCACCGAGGAATATTACAAAAAAATGTTGATTGACAATTTTCAAACTCAAGGCTTCAAAACCCAGCAACCTCAACCAGAGATTATAGGAGTTTAACTGGGAGGTGAGGTTTTCGTTGTCATGCAGTGGTAGCACAGAGTAAATTCATAATACAGAGGTAAGTCATAAGGTATTGGAGTGCATCTCGTATGTGAGAAACCAAGGTTAGGGGAGTGGATGCGATACTCAAATAAAGGTCAAGAGGTCATTTCAGCATTCTAAAAGGCCCCAGAATCCAACATGAATCTCATGGAGACTACGCGTGACATGGAGATTAGGAGGGACATTAAAACATACCAACCCAGAGGCAAAAAGAAAAATAGAGACCACAAGACATTTTGAAACATCCTGATCATGAGACTGAGAGATTTTGAGATTATCTCCAGTCTTTTTTTATAGGCCATCCAGTCACACTGAACAAAGACATCCCTTTCAGGACACCCACACACATCACAGTGACTACATGCCATCACTCAGTAACCTATGAGTCAAATGAAGTTGCAGTTTATGTGCAGTTTGCCAGATATAATGTGAGGTGATACATAACCTTCATTTGTAACTAACTGCTTTCACCTGCAAGCGCTCACAGCATACCTGACCCCAGAATGTCCAAGCTACAAGACTTCTGACTCACTGATTCGGGCTTAAATAAATTCATCTTTCTGTTCTGGCTCTAGCTAGCCTCAAGAGGTTTTCTTTTCATGTCTGGATTGAAACACTTTGAGTGTCAAAAAAGTCCTCAGATAAAACAGTTTATGTTTCAAAACACTGGAATGGACATGCTAAAATATGAAACCGCATGCCTGCGTAAACAAGCAGACCTAAATAAAACCGCTTGGTGATCGCATAATGGCACCTGCCCTTACCTTGATACTGACTATGTTCTTCATAATCTTCCTCTTCCTCATCCTCCTCTTCTTCATCTCCTTCCTCTTCCTCATCCCCTTCCTCTGCTTCCTCTTCCTCTTCCTCCACCCCCTCCTCCTGTTCTACCTCCTCCCCTTCCCCCCTCTCCTCCTCACCCTCCTCTGGCTCGCCGTGCTCCTCATTGTCCTCCGAGTACTCCTCCTCCTCCTCCTCCTCTTCTTCATCGTCCTCATCCTCCTCCTCTTCTTCCTTTTCGTCCATCTCCTCTGTACCGTCACTCTCGTAGCACTCGTCCATCGAGGAGTTGTCCACGCGAGCCAGGAAGGGCTTTTTCTTGGTCGGAGGACCCTGAGGCAATCTCTCCTGTGTCTTCCTCTTTTTGGCTAACGGGCAGCCATAGACACTGCAGGAGAGAGATAAGGAGCATCGCTTAATGACCTCACCCACGCGGCTTAAGCTGCTGCTCTGATTCCCGTCCAGCGCTGCAACTGGGCTGCAGTGACCCAGGTTGTTTTATTTATTTATTTGTCTGCTTCTTCCACTGCACGCTTGGCGACGCCCCGTTGCCGCGATAATTAATTTCGGCGGCCAGCGTGAAAACGAAACGCGGAAGCCCAAATTCACTTAACCGACCTTTTAATTACGCACATAATCATTAGTACTCGTGAAACACCAGTTTTCAATTGGCATAGAGCGGCACATATAATTATGCACACTGGATTTAGGAGAAGTTATTAGAAAACAAAAGGCCTCTTTGAGACAGGGAGACGGCCAGCCAGCGACAGAGAGGAGAAGCGAATAAAAGAAGATAAGTGGCAGGGGGACTCCTAAGGTCGCTCCCCACCCTCCCCTCCCACACCTAAAGCAAGCTGGTTGCAGGAAACACCAACAGTTTTGTACCCATCAGACATCAGACACACCCAGAACACAGAGATACAGAGAACAGAAAACATTCAAACACGCGTGTAAAGTAACAAACACGTAAGTCATATGACAGACACGTCCAGTAAAGTGCAACAACTGTCTAGAGCAAGAGTACTCAATTATTTCGCCCAAATTTCTTTCACACAAAGAAAATAGTTTGGTATTAATTGCATGCCCCGGATCACATTGCATTACAGTCCAGATGCGGACCAAAGTCGGCCATTTGAGTACCCCTGGTCTAGAATGATTATATATATATGAAATCCAAGTCTAGATAGCACTCATTTTGATCCCAGAGGTACCATGGACTGTTGGCAAGTGTCAGGTTAGACCAAAAAAATGTCTCAGTGATTCTCAGTGAAGTGCGTGGGTATAAGATCGGTCCTTTTTTGTCACAAAGGTTTCATAAAAGGTTACACTGCAAAGGCAGTGACACTCCGATGCCGGCCAGTTTCCAGGGGACTGCACCTACACCACGAAATGGCTTCACTGCAAATTTGAACCCTTGTCATATTATGCTGCCAGTTAAATGGCCTTGTTGCATGGTGCCCTTCGTTTGGCCTTTGCTAAAGCTTCCCGATTAAGTTTGTCAGCCATACTTTTTCTGGAGTATTTCTTATATAAAAAAATTATTGGCCCAGTGAAAGTTTTGTTTCAGACAAAATACACACACACACACACACACACACACACACACACACACACACATATAAAATGTTTTATACGACTATAAATTTGTGAAAAATTACACTCCTAATATTTAAAATTTTAGTTTAAAATTTAACCTAAAAGTTAACCCAAATGACCTAAATTCAAATTAATTGCTCAAAAATATGTAAATATATATGAATACGTAGACAGATCTTATATATGGCTATGCCTTTACAGTAGACATAAATCATCTGGGCGAGTCCACACGCAAAGATCTCTAAAATTCATGATCTATAGTGTAAGGACACCAATTACAGTCAGGATTTCTGCCCGGACTCGTTCACGGTGAGTATATTGCGATTCCATTTTTCAGTACTACCTTCAGCTGATAATGAGCATCCAGACCGTAGCCGCACTGCTGCACCAGATTCATTCATGTGGCTGTATCACTCATAAAAATATAACCACGCTGTTTCCAGGTTACCCAGTACCCACGTAAAAATATGAGCATTAAACGGTCAGAACTGCTTAAAGAGAAATATATGTAATTTTTCCTGACACACTTAAAATGGTCTATTTGGTGTCTTACATGCATGTAATTTAAGTAGCCGCAGCGCCCGCTCCTCTCTCTTTCCCTCGGTGAACGCATCTCGCCTGAGGTAACAATTACGAGCCGATTCTGACACCGGCGCGACCGTGTTTTCCGGCAAATCCGCCGTGCAGCGCATCCCGCGTTCCGTTAGGAGGCACGGGCGCAAAGCCGCAGGCGCGCGCACACACACACACGCACACACACGTGCGCTCACGCGCAAACGCATGCGAGCCGCGGCGCCCGACGCCAAAAAGGCGCCGGCGATCTTCTGATTAACTTCCTCGGCTAACAAAAGTAAATAAATTAAAACGAAATCCAAGCCAAGCCAAGTCAAATGACCAAAGGCTTCATTGGCAGTGAGTACCGTGTTAAAGTCAATTTAATAGGAGTACATTTTTCATAAAAATCTACTTCAGCTCCAGTCACACATCAGAGGGGGGGAAACCGGATTTCTGCTATTCGGTTTTCTTAAGAGAAAAATGCTGAACATATTTCAGAGCTGACGCGTTACACAGGACATACACAAGGCCACGCGTTTCTGTTGAAACGTTCCGACAGCCAGACAGATGGAGAAAAGAGATTGGAGAGTCAGAGGCACCCCATGGATACTAATCATTCGGTGGGGGGGTAACAAAATTAATTGCAGGATGTCAGGCAGATTATACCAAAATAGAACCTTTCTCGTTTTATGCTGGGTATGTCATAGTACCAACAAATAACGTAGACCACAGCAAACTGGCTCTTTCAGAACATGGTGCAAATATTTTCCCCTGTCTATCGTGGGGCTGTCCTGAAAAACATGGATTTATGGGTGGGGAATAGCAATAAAGCAAAGAGATAACTTTGGGACAGCAACCGGCCCTCATCTGCCATCTCAGCCCATCAACAGCTCAGACGTGTGTTTCGCATGCTTAGTTACGAGTCCGTCAGCCGTGAAATGTTCCGGGTACCCATTCTTACGGGCCGAGAAGATGTGTCCCCTCCCACTCCGCGGAGGACTGGCTCTAATGTGAACAAATAAACAGCGTTAGATTTATGGAGCGTGGCTGATAAGCACCCATGACAATGTGCGAGATTCGCGGGGCTTCCATCTTGGATTATTCCAGAAGCGTATTAAAGCTGTTTATGCTCAAGGCCACTGAGGCTGTCTGATAAAGGTCAAAGGGAATGACGTTTAATACTATTTGTGACTAATAGGGAAAAAAATGAAAACAGGCACGAGTCGAACGGGCTCTGTGTGAAATTCACGAGGGCAGACACGGATCTGTCGATTCGAGGGGAACGGGCATCGATTTCACCGGTTTCCATGGTTTCGCCGTGTCTTCCACCCTGGTAAGCTCGACCCAAAAGTGTCCTTACCGTTTCTGCTCGGAGGCTGCCTGCGTGTCTTAGGCGGTGATTTGTATTCATTATTGTTAAGAGCATATCCGTTTATGTGTGGTTTTACTGTCTGCATTATGCTGAAATATAACCCCATAGTTTTAAATGAATAGTAAAGAGACCGTTTTTCAGTATATGATTCACGATCAGCGACAAGAAAATGAAGGAAACAATGACTTCGAGTGAACATCAGCACTTGGATAAGGGACAGCTCCGATACGCCGATTTCCTCCCTACTTTGAGCTCGCCTGCTAATGACCTCCCAGTCCGGCCCCACAAGACCACAGGGACGGCGACACCAGACCAGGATTAACGGCTCTTCCTTGGACACGCCACAGTCTGCCCCTGAATTTCCCAGCGTCCTTCAGTCAGTGCACTGCAGCTCTCTCTCTCCCCCTCCCAGCCTTCCCTCCCTCCACCACTTGACGATCCCTTAAGCCCAGGATTACTTAACAGTCAGCCCCTCGCACCTCCGCGCCGTTTCATTAATCTGCGCCGAGCGGGGTGGGCTGTCCCGGCCCTGACAGCTGTGGGGGCCTTCAGTAACTCCCCCCCCCCCCCCACCAGCCCCCTCTGCTCCCTTCCCCCGGGTCCGCCAGCCACTGATCGATAAGCGTTTGTGACCAAACAACTCGACAGCACATTAAAACGCCACTCATCCCTAGGCAGACCAGCGCCCCTGAATAAATCAGGGGCGAGTCCCACCGGGCCGCATGCAGCCAGAAAGACACAGCCCCATTCCCCCCCCACGCCCTCCCCCCCCACATTACAGCCCCGTCTTATCAACCTGAGGAAGCTTTGTGACACAAAGGGACACGCTGGCCAGTTCCAGCTGTCTCTGTTTACAAACACGCAATGCCGGGAAGCCGTCAGCCAAAACGCATGCTGCTGGTTCCCGAGCGTCACAGACGCCACTGTGCCACGTGCCCGCCGTCTGGGCTACCACCCGCTGCCAGCCGCTGCCAGCCGCTACCAGCAGTGCCCTCTTCCCGCCGATTCGCAAGATGGATTGGTTTTTTTCGCTAGATGTGACACATAGCATGATTCTCCCCTCCACGGAAACCTGTGTGTCCCCTCCCGCTGTGTCCCGCGGCCCCATCAGCCAACATTCGGGCGCCGCACAGCAAGCAGAATTGATCCTGCCCCATCTGAACCTGCTCCCCCAAAAGTCTGTCACACCGTGACCTTGGAGCAGCACAATCACCCTGCTTGCTGGACCTGCCAACTAAACATTCCACAGGTAATTAAGTTGCGCGTGTATATGGGGGGTGGGGGGTCCATTGCAGGGGGGGCGTTAGTGGGGGCCTCTGCGGCGAAATGTGCTTAATTAGAAAAAACCTTTAATACTTAATGCTGAGCCCTAAAATAGAATTTAGCCTTATATAAAAGGCCTTCAGTCTATGGAGTCGCCACGGAAATGGCGGAAGAGCTCTGCTTCACGCAGCAGGTTTATGTGATTTTAATGTTCCGGCGTGTTCCCCAGAGATCCCTGGCCTCAGCCGGCATCGGCATCAAGCGGCGTTTGTCTGCACGGCGGCAGCAGCTGTGCCGGTTTATCTGCAGCGATGTTGCCGGGACGCAGCACTCGCCGCACCTGCCGTGCCCGCCGCACCCCTGCCCGGTGGGATCCATAGGCACGCGCGGCGGAGCACCGTCTCCATGGTGATATCCTCCAGAAACACCGAGTGGGATTCGCCCGCCTCACAGACGGGCAGGGAGCCAGCCGGAGAGCGAAATGATTTTAAATCTGACAGACTTCTCCCCCCCACCGCACCCCCAACACCACCACCATCATCACCCCCCCCCCTCCCCAAAGATCTAAACAAAAGAGCCGCTGTTCTGCAGGAGACTTGCCAACCTCTGCAGTTTCTGTCTTTCCCGTCACTAAGAGGAACAACCACGGCACACGTACAAAATCTTCTTCTTTTTTTTTTTTTTAACCCGCCATGGGCTGATAGAAAACTGTGCCTTTAAGTGTTACTGAATTACCGCCACCCACCCCCCCCCTCAGCCATCCCCCCTCTATCCACCCACCCTGGTTAAATGTCAGATCGGCACAAAATATCACATTAAGATGCTTGTCCCTGCAAGGGACTCGGACGGGCACCGAGGCTCACGTTCGCAGCCTGGCACATCCCGACGCAGGATCCCTATGTTTTCGGCTCATGTTACGGAGAAGCGCGCTTGCCGGGCAGACAGCACTCGCGGCATGACCGCAGCAGAGGCGGCGAGACTCCCGTCCTGGCTGAATATCAATGAAGACGGCAGTGGCTCGTCCGTGGCAGCCCTGGAACAGGCAACCGAGCTTGGAGTCACCCTGAGCAGACTCCCGCTGTCGGTGCCAGGCTGTGGCTAGAGGGGGGGTGGGGTGTTACAGTCCCGCCATGAATGGGTGGGGGCTCAGGCGAGG
This sequence comes from Brienomyrus brachyistius, assembly GCF_023856365.1. Lineage (NCBI taxonomy): Eukaryota > Metazoa > Chordata > Actinopteri > Osteoglossiformes > Mormyridae > Brienomyrus > Brienomyrus brachyistius. Next base: position 24,783,462 of record NC_064546.1, read on the forward strand.
CAGCCCTAGTAGAGCCGCATTCTTTTATCAAAATGGGCAAAGTAGAGATGCCCTCCATGGAGCTGGGCGGGGGGGGGGGGGGGGGGGATCTGACCCACCCAATCACAAGCTTGGCCCTACCTTAAATGCCAGCCAATCACAGAATTTTTTTATGATTTTGAATGTGAAGGAAACAATCAAAAAAAGAAAAAAGGAATCAGAACTCCTTGAAGTCTTACAGCATAACATCCCTCCAACGACTCCAGAAAATCACCCCCCCCAGCTACAGCCCCACCTATGTTGACCATTGTGCTAAAACTGACTAACATCCAAAGCTAATTTTGCAACCCTCCAGTCATCTGGTAAAATGCCATAATACTTCAGTTACATAATTGCATGCAATTATAAATACAATTGTGCAATGCAATTACTCGATGCCACTGCCTCAGTAAGTGCACCAGTCTGTCCCAAGAAATAACAACAATAATACTTACTAGAATATCAGAAGTAAACACATGCAATGACACGGTGCTGATCTGGGATCAGCAGTACAGTATCAGTGGTGGTTTTATGGCTGGGGGTAGCTACAAAATCACACCACATATCACCTGTTTGACGGGGCACTTATGGATAGAGATGATAACGTGTAGAACCCAAAGTCAGCTGGCTGAGAAACCAGGAGAGGAGCTGCTGACATCCTATTCTTGATGACCATCCATAATAGAGCTTAGATATCCTACTTTCTGGCTTTATAACTGTAGATTGCAAATCACCGTATTGTAATATTGCAGATCATTAGGGCCATCTAGCTCTGGTAGAGTTTCTATGTAAGAGTCACCACTTCGTTAGGTTGGTTACTGGTAGATGGGACGTGCTTGGAGATGTTTACCTTAGCTGTTGGTGCCTGTGTTTATAACAACCTAACACCTTTGGGAAGACGCATCAGCTAAATAGAAAAGACAATAACGGACTTGATCACATGGGCAGCACTGTCTGGTATAAGTTATCTAATTAAATGAAAGTCGGGAAAAGGTAAAAATGAAGCTGGAAGTGTTTGCGGCACTCAGAGGGTGGGGGTCAGCCTGCAGGGGCCCACGGCACAGTGGAGACGGAGCCAACGGCTCCGGAAACTCCGCTCCAGACATTAGCAGATGCCGTGTTTACCGTCACACTCGTTCGCTGAGGGATTGCGTATTCCCCCATTCAAAAGCAGCACATATTTTTCATCCATTGGGGGGTTACAGGGAGAGGAAAAGACAAACGACGGTGACACTGATGTAATTTTGCTGGCATCTGCAGAGGATGGGGAGGGGGGTGGTGGAGATTGGGTAGGGGTGCGAGAGGTCATGGATGCCCCGCAAAGGGAGCCTGAGCCACAGCTAGCTTGGCAAAGCTGCTACTCACAACACATGATCTTTTATTCCCTTTGATGCCTTTCCTTGGAGGGGTTGGGGTGGGGGGGGGGGGTAGGCAAAAGCATAAACACCACCTGTTTATCAGATGCTGAACCATTCAAAGGCAGTCAGCCTGTCACAAAATTGGGGGGCGGAATAAAGCAAGTCAGGAGCAGGGAATAAGCAGGTGATCCACACTTGACTTTTTACCCACCGTTACGGGGAAGTGTGCGGTGCAGTGTAAGTGCTGAAAGAACTGGGGCTGATCCACAGAACCGCGTTCATCTTACGGGTCATAAGGGGGCGCTCTGGAGGAGGGTTAACCAGGGGAACGGGGCAGAATTGAAAGGGAGCAACCCACTCACGTGTCTCAGACCCTCGGAAATTAGCGAAAGAGAAAGTCAGGCTGCTATCCGGGGGTTGGAGAGGACGTCCCCCCCCCCCCACCCCCCCCCCACCCAAGCAAACGTTTTAAAACCGCGAGAGCTTCCTCCCACAAGCGGTCGTATTGTATGCTTAAAAAAACAAAGCGATATCGCCCATTTGCAGCGGCATGTCGAGCTCTGTGTAGCGCCGACCTGAGTGGAAGCTGATGGTGATGCGAGGGGGGGGGCTGGTGGCGGGTGCGCGGGGGAGTGGGGGGGGTCAGACTTTGATTAAGGTTGCCTTATCTGGATTTCCGCAAGTAACCAGGAGGGGGAGGGGAGTTCTGCAGAGTGCCCTGTCTCCAAGCTGCCGTCTCCACGGCAGAGGGGTACCGCGCTAAGCTATCACCCTGCCTCTCCTTGGCTCCGTTCCAATGCTTTTAGTGAGTGCTATCTGTCAATGCATGAATAATACAGCCCCGGGGCTGTCGGCGGAATCAAATGAGGCACACGTCAGGAAGAAAGCACTCGACTCCAGCTCCAGAGCACGCTCCCGTGAAGACAGGCAATTATTCAAGCCCAGCTGTAGCCATGGCGATCAAGTCGGCGCGGGCGGCCGTGCCAAATGAAAAAATAAAGGGGAAACCAATACAAATACGGAGAAATAAGCCATGAAATGTCAATAATTTTCCTTTAAGCTTAATAAGCGGGGCTGTCTCTGCCCGGTCGCGCTAATTGCCGCTGTCCTGTGATGTATTTGACGGGGGAAATGAAGACACGTGGAAGAACGAAACAGCAGGAGAGCAGAGCACGTGTCCATACAGGGCGGCGGGATCCAGAGAGATCATTCGAAAGCTGACCCGTCGTCGTTTTATTGTTTAGAGACGATTCCCGAGCTTATGGCAAGGAGGACATCCAGGGCTGAGCTCGGGCTAATGGCTCCAAGCAGTCGTGGGGAAAGAGGATGGGTATGTTGGTTGGTTTTCAGCGGAAAGAAGCAAAGTAGGCACTGTAATGTAGCTACAGGAATGGGGGGGGGGGGGGGGTATGAAATGCTTTCTCAAGGTACTTTGTAGCTTAGAATTATCGAAAGAAAAGAACTAAACTAACGAAAGGCTTGTGGGTAATACATATGACGCTTGTTAATGCTATAATGATTTCTAATGGCTGGGGAATGGGGCCATTCGTATATTTAGCGATACATTAGTGGCATACATGCTTTATATGCTACAGTAGATCCAGTACAAAGAAAAAAGGTCAGCAGCACATTGAGCCCCTGCTAAATAGCCCTGCTGAAGCTCTCCCCAGGGTACACCAGCGAATTTTGATCCATTATTGATCTCATCATTTTTCACAGTGACGTGCGTGAGTGTCGGTATATGGGATTATCATACCCATAATCGTGCTCCTTTTTATTAAGGAAAAACAAGTGGTTTCAGTGCTCTCACTGCGTTATACCGGGATCATTCGGCGGATTTCGGTCTCCATTAATCCTGTTTCTGGCGCCTTGACAACGTGAAGGGTAGGACACAGACGCACGCTGCCATGAGAGTTGGAGGGGTGAGGGGGCCCTCGCCCGCAGCTCGACAAAGTGCCCCCCTCCCCCACAGCCAGGGCTGCAGCTTTGGCATGGGCCTCGGCTAATTAGCCGGTTTTACGGGTCGTCGGTCCGTTTCCTGCAGTCCCACCGTCTCTTTAATCACGTTCCCCATAAGAGAAGACGGGCAGCCTCGCAAGTGGGAAGGGAGCTAAAGGAAGGTTCTAGAGGCCATTACACCCCGCAGTTGCCCTGAATCACATTTTCGGGGGGGTGGTAGTACTGCCATAAGCCATAAGCGACAGGAAACGGCAAAACGCTGGGGTCAGAAATAGGGTTTTAGGACCATCGCTTTGTGGCTGTTTCTGTCTCTGTGATGAATCTGATTGGTCCATAGGGTGGTTTCATTATATTTTTTTTTCCATCAACAGAAGCAGAAGGGGTAAGATGGAGTGTTCGGGGGGGGGGGGTGCGGGGTGCAGTCTCAGGCGTGGAGTGTGCTGGAGGGTCGTGGCAGGCTGAGGAGGGGGAGACCAGAGCTCCGGCAAGCCGCCCCTCTTCAGCTGAAGGACCCTGACTCTCCTTGACTCTAGTGCACTTTCCCGCATGGTGTGGCTTGACTCTTAATGCCCAGCGCCCTACACCTACTTGAGACCTGTACCACTGCCTGTGGATGTGTCCAGGATGTCAGATAGTCAGGGGAACAGTGGAGGTTTGTCCCAAAGCAGGGCCGGTGAGGAGGGTGGTGATTTCCTCATTGCCCCTCACCCTCCACCTGCTATCCATACACCCCCCCCCCACCCTCCACTTCTCACCCCAGTAATGGTCTGGCATCGCCTCCCCAGGTTTTAATGCAAAGGTCCATGAATCGTCTGCAGCTAGGGGCGTGGTGACCCTATGACACAACACGGCACATGTGTCAATCATCTTTAAAGAACCAGTCAAGTGAGAGTAATTACCGGGCCCAGTCAGAGCTTCGGTGACGTGTCGGGGCACACGGGGAAACCGGAGCACATTCCTTACATAAATGATCCAGGCAGAATAAATTATCTTGAAGTTGCAGGTGAGAAGAAATCCCTGAATACGAATAGCATCATTTAATGTTCATTGGAAATTAAATGCTGCGGCCCGTCGCATGATTTTATTAAAGTCTCGGCAAATGAATGGGATGATGTTCCGATGATGTTCCGCCGCTGGCTCCGGTCACGTTGATGGCACAATAGCCCTGAGAGAACAATCCACTTCCCTCCAAACTCACTGAGCCATTTTCAGTTTCATTGCCGCACCAGTTTGCCTAGGATGCTACATCGTCAGCTGCCCATATTGAAAGGACAGATGCCAGCCGCTGACCGTTACCCACGAGCGCCATCACGTGCCTCACACCCACACCAAGCCAACTTCAAGTGTAGCCGCTGCTGTCAGACTGAGAAAATTAGCCTGGAAAATCGGACCTTGTTCCACGAGCCCATTCAAGAATCGGAATGTGATAAACGCGAAACACGAGCGTGAATCTGATGATCATCCCGGAAGTGTTCTCTTCAAACTAATTATGAAAACTCCTGATGCTCGTGATGAGCCAGAGCACCCAATGGCTTTTTCATGCCGGTGTAAATACAATTCCGCTCGGGAGCCTGAGCATGGGCCCCTCTCCCGTGGGTCTCTGGGCTCAAGCGGATATCACACCGCCCGTTGATGGGAAGCCTAATTAACATATTAATGATGCCACCTTCCTGCAGTTTCTGTCAGGCAGGCCAAACACTTTTGATAAGTATGCAGATGAGGGCAGGCCCATCTGAAGTATAAATTAGCTAGGGTACAGTGTCTGAAGGACCTTGCGCTGATGGATCGGGGCCATGGCGTTTATCTCCCTCTCGATCTGGCGCAGGGCATCCGCGGCTTACCAAAGGATGCATTCCAAATTGTTTCGTGTGCTCCTCCTCTTTCCTATTGGAGGTGTTCTCAGTGTATCAGGTCACATGACTCCCCATCACTTGCTGCTAGTAGTAGGGAGACAGGTTTGCGGGATGTAATCATCCAGCCTGGGATTCTCTGCTAGGCGAAATACCAACACACCCGGGAACGAATGCCGTTAATTACGACCCAGGCTGAAGCGTCTCAAAGCACAACATAACGCCTGACAGCGACATTTCGCCGAGGAGGTGCAGTGCTATAACACGGACATGAATGGTTGATCCTGGATTTACTGTCATGTTCATCATATCGTACAATTAGGGTGAATAATTAAAACGTTTCATTAGCTTGATCATTTCCCTGCCAGCCCATGCTTCAGCGTCGACATCCCAGATTAAGCCGACGACTGAAACAACGCCTCTCTCGTTTTCCCGTGTCTCCGCGGAAGAAAGGAATACGGGATGGATCAAATGGAGGCTGGAGGAAAACGGCTTTAGCTTAAGTGACACCGCGGCCATAGCTCCACGTTTTGTGTCAGAGGAGATCCGACTTTCGGGGCTGTCTGGCCGACATGGAGCCAGCGAGCGGTGAGGGATTGCTTGAGTCTGTTATGGGAGATATCACGAGCCATGAATAAACATGAGCTGATTAGCGCCATTCTTCATAATGCCCAAAGTTCATACTTCACTGTTTACCTTTGACTTAAAACCTCCGTTTGAAAGAGGAGTGCGGTCATTATATTATAGATTTTTTTTCCCCAAAATGATTCTAAAATATATTTTTGAAATGTAGGTCAAAGCAGTTATTTTATGCAAAATATAGACATGTTTACACACCCCCAGCCAAAAGAACACCATCCCCCTAGTAAATACTAAGCTGCAGTATATAACGTCATCTCATCTCGATAATGGTGATATTAAGTCCATTTAATGTGTTTGTCAGATTAATTAAACTGGATGGTAAGAAGTTGTTGCTATATTATGGTCGATATTATATGCCATATATATAATGTACATCTCTTACACGCTCCTATAATAATTATGTTACTATGAGGAGTCACCTGACATGTGCCTTTGGGGTCAATTTGACCCCTGGGTATTTGTGAGATATACATTTATATATCTTTTATTGTTATTGATAGTGTTATAATGGAGTATCATTAATGATGGCAGAAGCAGCCAATGTATTGATCAGAGGCCTTAATTCTTTGCTGAATATACAGCATTTGACTTCAGTGTGTGGTTGTATGAATTAAGGATTTGCCTTTAGATGCACAGAAGCTGAAATCACAGTTTGTGTATTTGATGGAACACTGATGAGGTTCTGGGCCAGTTCAAAGCCTACAGCCGGGATGCTGGTTGTGAAATGCAGAGGACACAGCGATGGTGCCAGCTCTGTGATTTCGGCGGGGGCGGGGCAGCGTTTCCATGTGACCCTCTGACGCTGCCAAAGCCACGCCTCTCTCTGCATAGGCGGTGGCAGGGACGTTACCTTCGGTGCCGCGCGTACTTGCCACTGACGTGCCCACTCCCATCGCAGCCTGGCGTCGGGCAAGCTGCGGAAGAGGAGACATGGTGCTAAGCCAGGGGTGTGATAGAGAGACCCTGCCCCCATTCCCAATCCGCACCCCCTCCCAATGACCCTCTTCCCACGATTGTGGTTGTTCCACCAGCATCCTTCCTAGACGCCCATGTTTGCCATAAACTTCACCACAAATTTCATTGTAACTCTTTTTTTGTAATAACTTTAAGCCAGCTAAAGAGGGCAGACATCGAATGCTGTTATTGGCTGCATCGACGTCCGCTCCCCTGGACGGGCTCCGTATCGACCATGTGATTAGCTGCCGTCTTCAGACCGAAACACTAGGAGAGCTGGAGGAAGCAGAACCGCTAATGCTTAGGAGCTCCAGAACGGGCGACCTTGTTCTGTCAACTAGAATACCAGAGGCAGAGAGAAGCAAATGTCCTTTATAAGGGCAAGATCCATTAGAACATTCGGGAACGGTAACCATAACCATAGATGGCAAAAAAAATGGCAAAACATGAGACAGCAGGCAGCAGGTGGGCAGACGAATCACCCAGAAGCTTTGAGGTCAGATGGGAGACAACATGGCGGACAGACGCCGGCAATGTCGTGAGCTCTCAGCGCCATCACTGACCGAAACGCAAACCAGATCCCCGCACTTCTAATTATGCAGGTCACGCTGAGGCTAAATCTCAATCAGAACATGTGTGTGAACACATTAATAGGTGCTATAAACTCTGGCATGTTCCCATATCTGTCATCTAGTTAATGGAGTGGCAAAAAACAACAAACAAGGTAACGTTAATGAATAACGGGTGCTGGGATGGTCCGTGGTCCTCGGAATAACTAGCTTATGTTGTGTCCGGTGATCCGAACGGCTTGTTTACAGCAGGGGTACGGCCTGGGATTTTTTTGTGTGTATTTTTAGATCAGTGGTGGAGCACCTTTTGTAGAGGGTGGTCACGAGGGCACTCGGATTCGCCGGGCAACCCAGTGGCGAAAAGCCAGAAAGGGGTCATCTCCGAAGCTGTTTAGCCAACAGTCGCAATGCGGTTGGCGACAACCAGGGAATTCTGTCTGGGATTGTGGAATCCTGAGCGAGTGAGGGGTGGGAGATATCGGTGTTACAGAGGAAATCGCTCCAAAATGTTGCCCCCATCAAGTAAAAAATACAGAAAGGAGGACGAGAGAAAAGTGTGAGGTTGGGGGGGGGGTGGGGGGGAGTAATAGTGGGTGATTTTGGAAGGAGGATGAGGACCTTGTGTCTGATGGATATTTCTTTTCAGAGGTGATATTTAAGTGCAAAATGGGGGGAGGGGTGTTCTGCTGTCCCCAGTAATGTTCTGGTTTCCTCTTCTTGTCGGGGGGTGAGGGGTTGGGGCAAGGTCAGGGTACATTTTTCACTTGCATCCCTACTAACCTGAAGAGCTCTTGTATCGCCGGTTCCACAGGCACTGAGAGAGGGACAGGCGAGAAGAGAAAGAGAGAGAGAGAGAGAGAGAGAGAGACATAATCACCAAGCAGACAGCTGAAATTCTTTGCCTATATGGAAATGAGAGACACAGCTGCCACTGTGAGCAGACTGCTAAGAGGTAAATGGAGGGTGGTGTATGAATGCTGGGGTCGGGGGGTGGCTGGATGAGCAGAGGAGTGTGTTTTTGGGGGGGTGGGATGCTGGATGATGGACATACCCCGGATACCTTTGGAGCGAGTGCGATGTCGTTTCTCATCTGCGTTCACCTCCATCTGGGGAGACACGAGAGGCAGGTCAATGGGAAGTGGGTGCAAGGTCGGCCTTCTCTCCCCCCCCCCCACAGTGACACACGCGCATAGACAGGCACGCACACACAGAGCCCATCAACGCCACGTTCGACATCGAGCACCTTAAGGTTCACGCGTGGGACTCCACAGTTGTCGACGCTGTGTGTATCTCGTGTGCCGTCATCTGGCAGCGAGCCCACGCTCACCGCGAACCTGCCGCTACACCGGCTCACCCTCAACCACAACGCCAACACCACGTTTCAGCATGGAACACCAGCCCCAGCTGCTTCCAAACCCGCAGATCTGCTCGTGTAAAATGCCAATAGCACCTCTTTAAGGACACTGTCGGTGCTGTTTGGTGCGAGAGGGCAACCATGTCACTATATAGCAAATGAAAATTTCCGGGGCCAGAGACGATTATTATCCAAAATACTCAAGGCAGACACTCAGCTAGCTATAAATAATGCAGCAAATGAAGTATTAGCACAGAGCCTGACACACACACACACACACACTCACCCACACTCACTGACACGGAGACAGTCAACATAAATGAAATTTCCCATAGTTCCCCACCCTCTGTGTGCCCTTTACAAGGGTATATATCCACATGAAACAAGACGGCTTTATGACAGTGACATAAGCACTTGTCTGGCCCGAGATGCGCCCGCATATTAACTTCAGCGCGCCGGGAGCACCGATGACAGGCTTTTAGCGGCGCTGCACGGCTCCCTTTCATCCTCCAGGAGAGGAAAAAAAGAACAAAAAGCCCCAGAGTGCGAGGATGGCACCGGTCTGGGAGGCGGCACGCGGGCCCCAGCGAGGTCACCCTCCTCCTGGGGCCTCCCCTCCCCGCGACAGCCGGGCGAGGCGGGCACTTAGCGCTCTGCTAATGCTGGCCTGCTGGCTAGGATAGCTTAGCGTAGCGTACCTCAGCACAGCTTAGCGTAGCGCACCTCAGCACAGCTTAGCGTAGCGCACCTCGACACAGCTTAGCGTGGCGCACCTCGGCACAGCTTAGCGTGGCGCACCTCGGCACAGCTTAGCGTGGCGTACCTCGGCACAGCTTAGCGTGGCGTACCTCGGCACAGCTTAGCGTGGCACACCTCGGCACTCCTCAGCACGGCGCACCTCGGCACTCCTCAGCACAGCTTAGCGTGGCGCACCTCGGCACAGCTTAGCGTGGCGCACCTCGGCACAGCTTAGCGTGGCGTACCTCGGCACAGCTTAGCGTGGCGCACCTCGGCACAGCTTAACGTGGCGTACCTCGGCATAGCTTAGCGTAGCGTAGTGCATCCCTGGCTGCTCAGCCACAGACCTGCATCCCATTAATCTGCGCAATTCCGAAAACCCAACAGCGCCCCCTCCGAGAGATGGGGGAGCAAAATCTGGGCCCAGGGCTACTTAATCCAGCCCCTACACAGAACAGCAACAATAATGATTGATAATAATGATAATAGCAGCAATAATAAATAATAATGCAGGTCCAAAATGAAAGCTTTTTATAAGCGGGGGCAGTGTATGGCTTGGCAGGTTAGGCCTCTGTGCCTGCAATCAGAAGGTCGCTGGTTTGAATCCTGTCTTTGCAGAATAATCACATGTCTAGTATACCCCCCCCCCAAAAAAAAAACCCTGAAATGCTCCAGGAATGCCAGAAAAAATGCCCCTCCCCCCTCGCCCTCTAATCCCAAGATTCCCTCTCATGCGTATGTATAAAATATAGATTTGTGTCATATGTTAAAACATGTAATCCAATATACCTGAATTTGTGCAAAATGTCAAGTAAAGTGTCCTTTCATTAAAACCACCCTAAAGAATTGACATTTACCCCCCAATTTAGTGTAAGATCAGAAGATAGACCGGGTTTCACTTAGCTGACCCTTGATAAGCCTGATAATCATCCCGCGACATTTAATATGCGAGCAGCGCTGCCCGGTGTGACGTCTTCCTGGCCCTGCCGTCACCGGGCCCTCACCGGCCCGTCTCAGGCGCGGGGTGATGCGCGTGTCAGTAAACGGACCTGCGCTGATCAATGTGCTGAACACAGGCTTTCATTAAACTGTCAGCTGTGCTTTGTCAACATAACAATAAGCCTGCCTGTGTAATGTATACACATATAGTATCACGTCTCCCTGCATGCGCTGTATACATTTACAGCAACAATACTGCACATCTGTCCATCAACAGTGACATCATCATCTCAGTCTATATACAGTAGGTGTATACTGGGATACTGTGGGTATATATACACACCTTTATACAATTTATTCTGTCACAGTTTCAGTTATACTTCAGTGAACTGGATATGGATGATCCTGAGTGGTTTCAGGCCCATTGTATTAAAAGTGCTTACGTTTATTTTCGTTAAATATGATTTATTAAGGCCGTATTTAATCTTAGGCTTCATGGGGTCTTGATATTTTCACAGGAGCCTGTAAACTGAAAAAATAAAACAGATCAAAGTGAGCAAACACATAATACATCCACTTTATTATCCTGACAGGTTCCGGAAAGACCTCGGATACTTATGCATGAGCGTTTCCTGTTTCTATGGCAATCGATGGAGATCGTACCTCTGTTAAAACTAACCGCTTATCAATCCAACCCAAAGCCCCCTCCCCGTGGTCTACCTCCTGATGGGTGATTCAGGAAGTGACATTTGGCATGAAAGAGAAAATAACAGGAAGTGACAGCCCTGGGAGGGACCGTGCCCACACACAGCTCCTCTCTCGTGCCGTGACAACATACCCTGTCTGAGCACGCGGCTTTCCGCTCCTGTTTGTCCCTCTCAGAGAGACTGCCGGGTCATCGCCGGTGAGTTTGCACCTGCTTGCAGACCGGAGTCACTGTTTGTTTGCCATGAAAAATAATATCCTGGAAATCCCGGCGACAAAAATACCACTAAGGGAAGGATTAAATTGTGTTTGCATGCGATTTAGGAACTTCATTTCGGGCACAGCGTCAGTGCAGCTGTTCCTCTACAGTCTGCTGAAGACCAAAGCCTGGAAGCATCTTATTCTGAGGGAGAAAACCCAGATCAGAGAAAAATGGACCCCCACATCGCTCATAGAAAGATGGAAGGGTAAAGGGTGCACACACACACACACACACACACTCACAAGTTGGTCTTCCTATCTAAATGGGGACCGTCCATTCATTTCTATGGGAAAAACCCTAATCCCAATCACGACACCCCTTAACCCCCACCCATCCCTAACCTTAACCATAAGTAACCAACCAAAATACAAGATTTTTACTTTTTTGATTGCATTCACAGATTTTTATACAATTGAGGTTATCCAAATGGGGACCTCAAAAGATGTCCCCAAAAGTAGGGAAATTTCACACACACACGCACATGTTTATATTCATATGTTTGTATGGACCCTCCACTCATTTAAATGGGAAAACCCACAGCAATGACAACCTTAACCCCTACTCAGCCCTAACCTAAGAATTATAGCATTTTTAGGTTTTGACTGCAGTCATTAATTTTTATAAAATTCAGTTTCCCCTTGTGGGTACCAGAAGCATTTCCCCATGACATCAAAATTACAGGTTTTTATGCAATATGTATATAACACAGTTACACACACGCATACACACACACACACACAGGCTGTCCTAGTGGGTACCAGCTTTATCCCCATTACCCACCAGTAAAACAGAGGCCATCAGGCACAGACTGGCCATCTGGAAGTTGGGGAATTTTCCCATAGCCAGGGCCTTGTGAGGGTCGGTCTTTCTTCCACAACCCTGGCATTATAGAGCCTATATACTAGGGATGGCCTGGCGTTATATAGCCTATATACCAGGGATGGCCTGGCGTTATATATCCTATATACCAGGGATGGCCTGGCGTTATATAGCCTATATACCAGGGATGGCCTGGCGTCATATAGCCTATATACCAGGGATGGCCTGGCATTATATAGCCTATATACCAGGGATGGCCTGGCATTATATAGCCTATATACCAGGGATGGCCTGGCATTATATATCCTATATACCAGGGATGGGCCTGGCGTTATAGAGCCAATATACCATGGATGGCCTTATATAGCCTATATACTCACATCAAAATGTACGAGGTGGAACCCTGACCCCCCACCCCCAGATCAGGGCTGCTTTTTGTTGCCAGTCCGCCCCCTGGAGGCCATCTCTAGATAGCAGCATAAGAGGTGTGTTGCAAGTCAGTGTACATGTCAGATATCCAGCATTCACTGTCAAATATAGGAACCCAGCCTTACCTTTTCTGGTGGGTGAGCGCAACACTAAGACCTGTTCATATGGCCATATTCTCCAATAATGTTTCCCCCTCTATAAGAACGTTTCTTGAGGTGACTAAAGATGGCACTGCCCCCGTCCAAACTCAGAATACCAGTTTAAATGCTTATATACACCGGCTGAGGCGTGTCATTAATAATCAAGTTATAAGTCATTAAATCAAGTTATATGCAAACATCCTAGTGTTTACAAACAGCTGACATTTTAGTGGTATTATTTCTTATAATTTGTGACTTTCAGATTCTCTCACAAAGCTGATGGAAGGAGCTGTTTCTGGTGATGCATTTGTAGAAACATTATTGTTGCCGTATCGTGTCTGCTGGAGAGACCCTTACCCATCCACAGAGCTGATTCTTAAATTTTAATTACTGCCACAAATGAAATATGGTCCCTAGCTGGGAATCCCGATACCACAGGTGCAGAGCACCTTCCCGTCTACCCAGAAGTCTGTGCAGGAAGCCGGAATCGGGGTCATGGCGTCAGTGACTCTATCTGCACGGGGTTTGTCTCCAAGATTTCGCAATGTGTAGGGTTCTGGTCTTCCCTCCCCTGCCCTGTGCTTGCCTCATTCTCGACTTACAAGCATCATGTCTCTGCTTTCTGAATGCTATGGGGCAAACTATTTATGAACATATAACAAAATATATAACGAAAACAGCAATAAGACAAATGAACACATCTGATGGTTCCAAATAGGGCTGGGTAATTTGGCAAAATATTTTATCATGATAATTTTTTTCATACAGTACTGAGAATTTTCACAATATAATTCAATTCAGCATTTCTTTACTTCAGTGCCCCATTTTGCGTAGATTTCCATCAGAATGGCCCTTCTTCAGAATTCAGAATATGAAAAAAAAACTTGGAAAAATGCAACATTTTGTAGCTGGGATTTTCTCTGCCTGCCTTACTGTTCATTTCAAGGAATGGATTTGAGTAGGGCTGCGTGATATGCCCTAAAATTATATCACAATATTTTCAGATTTTTACGATATTGATATTTATAATATTCTAAAATCCGTATGTAGAGAAGGTGGTGTGGCATTGCAGTGGTGCACTGGGTGACACGGTTACCTGGGTCTGAGTGCCATGGATTCATGTGTGGAGTTTGCATTCTCTCCCTGTGTCATTGTGAGGCTCTCTCCAGTCATGTCCCTCCCTCTACAGTCTAAGATCATGCCAAGATGAAGTGGAATTACCAAACTGCCCATAGGTATGAGTGACTGGCATATGAATGTGCCCAGCAATGGGTTGGTGCTCCATCCTGGGTTGTTCCCTGCCTTGTGCCCATAGCTTCCAGGATAGGCTCCCGCCCCAGAGTAAGACAAGTGGGTACAGAAAATGGATGGATCTTGAGTTCTGATTTTGATGACAGAACTGTTTTACTAATAGTTATGGAGTATGTGACGGGTATAATGATAAATTATACCGACGAAGTACCTTGCAGGGAATTTGTGTAAAAATAGTGCTGTGCAGCTGTTAATTTTTCAAGAATAGTGTTTAGGCTATATGATGATATTCACGATAATCAAACTGATGACGATATGAATGTTCATAATAACAGTGCTGTATTTATTGATATATCGCCCAACCCTAGTTTCTGTAGAATCTTGTATGTATGTATGTATGTATGTAGACTTGTATGTAAGTATGTAGCTATGAAGGTTCAGTAAGCTGCTACAAAATTTATTTGAAGTTTAACCAATTTGCACAATGTTAAATACAAATCTGTGATCCTTGAATAACCCAAAATACGGGGTTTAATGCCATTAATGCAGGAATGATTTTCTGACCCATAAATGAGTCCTAAGCAGGACCTGTTACATATTCTTGACAGATGCGTTTGTGTTTTAATGAGCACGACTACAGAGGTCCCCATCTGGGCTTGTGTCGCGGGCTCCTGTATGGTGAGGTCTCGCCCTGTCAAATCCGATACTTAGCCCCAGCAGTCACTCTCGAGATTCTCCACGAAAACCTCGAAACAAAACTCACAGTTCTTGCAGCCAAGGGACCCAAAATCTGCCCTTTCAGTTCATGCTTTAGCGCCGATACAGACAGCATGGGGCGGATTTGAAAGCGAATGGGCAAATGGCCGCGGTTTCCCGTAACTGTGACCCACCCTCTCCTCATCCGTCTCGACCTCCACAGTAAACATCATATTCAGAGGGCAGACCTGAAATCCAGCAAAGCTAATTAAAAGTACACAAACATTTGTTTGGGGCGCAGACCGAATTTAGGCTGCTTGTTTTTACCCACCGTGTTCCTTCTGATCTAACGTGAACAGACGAAGCGGCGACAGGGAATGTCTCAGAGGACATCCACTCGACTATGGTGCAGCCATCTATACGCCTCCCAGAGAGAGGCCTGATGAGCGTGACTCGTAACCAAGCCATATGTCTGTAAGCTCCGTCAACCTGCTCTGTGGGGAGGTTCAAGGATCAGCTGATTGAGGAGGAGGGGGGAAAGATCCATACCCTGAGGTCACCTGCCACATTGCTCGATATCGCCGCCTCAGTGGACAGCCTGAATAAAATTATTCATCAAATTTTTTTTTAGCTACCTAAAAATGGTAAATAGCTTCAAGTGGCTGTAAATGACAGGGTAAATACAAGGTCCAAAATAAAAACAAGATCTTTTGTCATTTCTGATCAGTAGTTAACAGTGCTCAGTAAAGTCAATAAGCGCAGCTTAAAATATATTTATTTTTAAAATGAACTATTAATGATTCTGCACAGTGTTTGCCTGCTGATTCGCAGTATAGACTATGCTTTGAAAAATGAGATGGGGATTTGTACAGTATTAATCTGACGAGTGTGTCAGTGTGACACATGGTTATAAATAAAAGGAAAACTGTACACTAGAGAAGCACGAGGTGATCAGTGATGTTCGGGAGCCAATCGACTGCTATAGCTCACCGTGTTTTATTTGCAAGAGCAAGTGTGCAGGTCTGTCATGGGGAAGGGGGAACCACCACACGTGTGTCACGATACAGGGTGAGCTGTTATCTGCTATCCCTTGTGTCACCTTGAAGCTGAGTTAGATAGGCACCCCCCCCCCCCCCCACTGCGAGACGCACGCAGGCCGAGCTGAGAGGGCGGACCGGCGAAACCGCTTATGCGTGATCCAATTTTAGCAGCAAACAGATACTTTACGGCATGAATCACCCAGTGCCGGTAAACACGGTGATGAGAAGCAGCGCAGAGGAGCATCCCAACTGGGTGATAAGAGTGGGAGCCAGAGGCGGGGGTGGAACAGGGCTTCAGAAAGTCCCTCTGGGGGGGCTATCTTTAGGAGGGTGGGTGCCATTCTTAGGGCTTAATTTTGAGCGGGGGGGGGCTATATTTAGGTGTCTGATTTCATGGTGCGGCTATATTTAGGCTCTCCTTTTCATAGTGGGGGCTATCTTTAGGTGCTTGAATTCAGGGTAGGGGCTATCTTTAGTTGTCTGATTTTGGGGCAGCCTGTCTTTAGGTGCCTGATTTTAGGGTGGGGGCTATCTTTAAGTGCTTGATTTCACGGTGGGGGGCTTCCTTTGGGTGCCTGAATTCAGGGTGGCAGCTGTCTGTAAGTGCCTGATTTTTGTGGGGGGGGGGCTATCTTTAGGTGCATAACTTCAAGGTGCCATTAGATGACTGGGTTCCGGATCGGCTCATCTTTGGTACAAACCCTGTACGTCTCCCCGGCTCTCGAAGGCAGCTGTTACTCCAAACCTTCACCACTTCTCCTCCCAGTTCATTTTCTAGGAAACAAAAATAGAAACAGCAAAATGAAACCAGGACCGGCCGCATCGTGCCGCCTGCGTTTTCCCGCGTTCCACTGTGGGGGCTTCCCTGACACTCCCCTCCCCTCCCCCTCTCCTCCAAGTCACACCCCAGAGGAGAATGTGGAAATAAAAAATCGCAGAGGGCAACACGGATCATTAGCTGTGCCTCTCCTCACTCCCTTTAATGTATGATGGATCGAGCTAATTACGCTCCACACCAGCACGCTTTTGCAGAATGACAAGTGGTTATTGCAGAGGACGCCGGCTGGGCCGTTTCCCGCTACGCTCAGTGTCCGTTACACGTGACGGCATTCCGTATGCGGCTGTCATGAAACTGATCACATTGCTATGTTTGGTCACAAAAGAACTGATCTCAGTGCATTTCATTGCCTCAAGCTTCTTAAGCTTGTTTGGAGAATGCTAATCTTTCCCCTAAGAGGTTAACATACATGGTGCTCACCCCCCCCACTCAGTGGCACCCCCTAGAGGGCAGTCAGCTGGAATACGCTTCTGACAGGACACAAATCCTGTTGTGCTGTTATGTATTATGTAGCAACGCAGGCAGCTCTGAGTGGTAAATGGCCCCCATTAAATGAGGCTGGGCATTTAAGTTAAAAATACGAATAATAATCCCATTCATTAGCCCCCTTAACAGGTGAGAATCCACTTCAGGTCGACCGCCACTCGAGAAAACGTGCAAATTAACGAAGGTAGGGTTTTCATGTCCTAAGCGCAGAGCCCATCAGCCCTCCCCTGCTAGAAGACAATGGTATCCCATTAGCCGGGGGTGGGGGGGGGGGTTATTAAAGCCCTAGTAAGGTGTTTTGCCACTGCTCACTGTCAGGATCTGGCACGAGTGGAAGGCTTTCAGGATCTTTTTACCCAGAATGCCGTGTGGAAATAAGCAGAAATAAGACGCTGGGTTTTCAGCGGGTGCCAGTGCAAAGATGGCTTCCTCCTCTGCGAAAGAGAAACCGGGAGGAAGACAAAGAGAGGGAAGGAGAGACGGAGCAGGGAGCGAGGCGGCTCTGCATCGCTCTGATGGGAACCGCGGCACAAGCAGAGAAACTCCGGCTTTCTGAGCTGCCGCATTTGCCTTCTCTCTCGCGAAAACCCCCCTGCCGCTGTCCTACCCCCCGCTCGCTCAAGCCGCGCCTTCGACGGTACTAATTAAAAGCGCTGCACGGAGACAACAGACAAAGTGCTAATGGGGGGGGTGCGGGGGGGCCCCGCGGGTCCCCGAGAGGCTGGCTGTGATCGCGCCAACGCAGCGGCTAAGATGCAACGGCTGCAGCACAGCAGCAACCCGCGCAGCCTGATATTATCCAGGGTCCTGCGACCCAGCCTTCCTGACAGAGCACAGCGGTCCCGGGGGGGGGGAGCAGGTACATAACTGGCCTTACACTTTAGCATGGAGCTAGTAGTTTTAGGGGGGGCTTCTCTTTTTCTACCTTCCTCCCTCTTTCAGTTTTTATTCCCTCTTTTACCCCGATTTCTTTCTTCATATTATTCCGAAAAGGACATGCAGCATTTTTGGCGGCGAGCAGAGAAGCGCTGTCGCCTGTTTGACATTCCACTGCCAGCTCTGTGGCTCCGGTTGGCTGGTCCTGATCCAACAGCACGTGGAGGCCTTTGTGGGGAAGGGGAAAGGAGGAGGGTGCCTCACGCTTCCCGGAGAGCTCAGCAGGCTGTCTGTCTGTCAGCATGAATCTCGACATCTGCGACCCGCCGGTGCATGATGGGGTCGCTGACCGGTAACTGGCCCAGTTTGGATGGCACCCTAAACGCCACACTGGCGTCAAACCTTGTAACCAGCACATGCTGCATCCTCCTGGGTCTTTTTCACAGAGGACGCTACTTTTTTTAACCGAAGGTTGCAGCGCCTCCTGCTGGTAGAGAGGCCGTTTGCGCTGCACCTGCGACCACCCCCCCCCGGCATCCCGCGTTTGCCCGCCCCCTTCACCCAATAGTACATTGCCCGCGTGTCCGCTGGCAGCCGTGGCCGCCAGGAAAATGGGCCCCGTGCGGAGACAGGCAGTGCAGAGGACACCTTCGGTGCAGACGGCGTTTCCATTTAAAATATTTTTTTTTAACCTTCTCCTCCGGTTTTATAACCGTCGCTGTGTGGCTGGGGGCTGGCCTGACCTACATTCTGCCTGGGCTGAGTCTGCGGCAGCATGGGGGGGTTGGAGGGGGTGCTCCATCTCCTAGTCTCTGCTGCTATCTGCCACCACACCCCCACCTTGGCTCCTCTCCTGCCCCTTTCCCAGCAATGCTCCACCCCCCCCCCTCCCCAACCTGTACGATAATCCCCCCTCTACTGGGGACATTGTAGCCTTGGGACCAGGCAAGCATGGTAACATCATTCCACATTTGTGCAACCTCTCTGCCGCTGTTGTGAAAAAAGCTCCCGACTCAGTTGCCCCGTCGTGGGGCCCCCTTCAATACCCCCACCCATCTCTCAGGCTGCTCCCTTCATGAGCTCTGGGGGGGACACTGATGGGGAATTGATCCGCCCGTGGCAGAGCCAGCTCCTCTTCGTTACTGGGGCACTGCGACAGACGACATGTCAGAAATGCACCGGATGGAGATGGGGCACCTCATTGTCGCAGGGGGGTCTCCTACCTCTTAATCGACAGCATTTCCGAGGTAAGGGAACCTCCAGACGGCACAAGTCTGAGACTGAGTAGGAAATATAATATTATATGGATAAACCCATTATTACTATTCTTCATCTTCATTCAAACCAGTTCCAGTAAACAACGTCTAACACTGGATTTGCAGGTGTGATTAACATGCGGGTCAAATTTCTGATAAAAATCTAACCCTTAGGCTGGAATTAAATAAACAGTTTGACCTATCCGCTAATTAGGATTTAATTACATGGGACCGGTGCGCTCCTTGTGTTCGTCGGGAGGTTGCTGGCTCTGAATCCGACCCCAAATGCTCAGAGAGGGAAAAGATCTGCCAGCCTCAAGCCTCCGTTTTGGCAGCCCTGCCAGCTGGGTCACCGTCCAGAGCCAATCGCTGGTGTGAAAATGCCGCCATTACGCCCCCCACCCGCATATGGGAAAAGGAGGGAACTGAAATAAGCGTACAAAAATCAGGGTTGCCGTCCTACGTTCCATAAATCCATGGGGGTGGGTTATTCTCTCATCCCCCACCTTCCCCTCTCTCCACCCAAGGGGCATCAAGCCTCGCGAAAATGTCATGCGCTCGGTGGTGCCGATTACGCACACGCCGGCAATCATGTGCACAATGCAGAAGGGACCGAGCAGCCCAGGTGAGTGTGCCAGGCTGCAATCAGCCGGCAGATCGAAAGACGAGGCCATTTTCGTTCATTTTCCGTCGGCGTGAGGCACCGGAGACCTTAATTACAGATCCAGAAAGGCCCACCCCCGCAGCCGTGTGACGTGGGGAGACCGTGCCGAGCATCCAATCTCAGTCCCCACGCTTTTCTCTCGGATACCTCAGTAGCTCCCTCCCAGTCTTCGCCGAAACGGGGAACCTTCCAGGTTGGTGTAGAAAACAAACGAGCGGCATAGAACGAGACGGGGGTGGGGGGGGGGGATGGGCAGAAGCCCCCAGACGGGGTTTTTGCCAGCTGGAACACGCGCCATCTGCCTCCCGCCAGCCAACGTGTTTACCTCCGAAATGTCCTTCTCCACACCACATACTCCCATGTTTCTCGTGTCCTGCAGGGTTTATCGGTACAATTCCACTGCAGCTATATCCCTGCCTGTCCTGGCGCACGTCAGCCAGGGACAGATGTTACACTGACTACAGTTATACATATCTGCCTGCCTGTTGGGCCAGCTCATACAGTACTGGCCAGCTGTAAACATGAATAATTAATGTGCAATGATAAATATAGAGCTACAATCGAGGCCACAGCCGCCTCGTGGCTGACCGCTGCAGAAGGCAGTGGGACCCGGCGGCAGTTCCGATCCAGCGCCCGTTCCCCGGTCCCCGTGCATCAGACCTCATCCGCTCTCGCTCCCTCCCCATTCCATCTTCTGGTGCAATTACCGACTGGCAACAGTGTTTGATGGGGGGGTTAGGGTGCATCCCATAATATATCGGACGCCAGTAACAAATGATGATGAAGCCCACACCGCTCAGGGATCTTGCAGGAACCCCAGCCCCAGTGCAAAAGTTCCCCTTGGGTGTCCCCCCCGCGTTCCGATCCAGCATTTGCGCAGCTCATGATAAATAAACACGGCAGGCATGCGAGCGCAACGTGAATGGGGCCGCGGCTGCAGCGTGAATCAGGCGTGCGCACGCTCTCCGCATTCCCACCCGCCTGTGACACTCACAACCGTCACTCTCGTAAAATGAAAACCAGCCACCGGAAGAACTATTTAAGCACAAAAAAACCCCCAGAGCTGCTTGATCAAAGCGTCCGTTCCACGGTTTGGCAAATTAAATACATTTTGCCTTTGTGCTATTTTTTGCACGAATTAAGAGCTTCTGGGTAATTCGTGAGGAAATCTGGTGATTATACTTTATTTTCGTCTCAGCGGTTGTATCGTTCTGTGCATCCATGGGGAGGGGCTGGGGGGGGGGGTGCTGGTGGTGTGGGTAGGATGCTTTCACAGGTGTTGGCTACTGAGGAGGTCAAGGGCTGAGCTCCGACCTTGGAAAGTTCACATCAATTAGGGAGCCCTGCAGTCGGGCACCTTCTCGCCAGACGGTAATGGGGGGGGAGGGGGGTTATGAGCAGCGGGGTACAGTATTTCGATAATCCCGCATCCAGACCGGTCTCCTCCAGCAGAGGGGGGCCCATGTTTCCCCCCGTGCTCTACAGCACTGTGATGGCAGATGCGTGTGCCAAATAATATATACACACACACACATACACACAGGTTAGTAATTATATCTTTGTGGGGACATTTGGTCCCCATAATTCCACAACACACACACACACACACCGAGTCTGTTCTGATAAATAGTGGTGATATATATCATAACATGGCTAAATGTGATTTCTGTCTAAGACCAGGCCTGTTTTTCACTCGGGGTCCACTTAAAAGCGATCTTTAGTTGACCCCTTGTATTCTCCTGTACACTATCCCTGTGAAAGCTTTTTTGATTACTGTGAGTAAACAGTATTCCTGGGCACACGCCTGTCAGTACTCTGTGGTATTATACTTTATGGCTTTTAAGGGGCCTCGTCGCCGGCGGAAGTCCACGCACGTCCACATGATATGGATGTTTATTTGTTTTCTGATTTCCCCCCCGCCCACTCGCGGCTTCACGAGGTCCCCGGCAACTGAGGCTGAGGGACAGCACGCCAGATAAACCATGAATCACCAGCAATGTGCTGCCATTTACCGGTTCAGTAAACAGGTAATCCATTCTCTTCACTAGTTAGGACCTGGCTTTTTCACACACGGCCTGTGTATGTGCCGGTTGGGCCCACTAGGGCTGCTGCTCCAGGTCACACAAAAAAAATAAAAAATCGCTCAGGTTGTACCCTGAGCTTCTTCACCCAGCAAGGGCGCCCCCAGCCGGAGCCCGTAGAACTGCCACTTATGGAAGGATTTGCCCTAAGCCCACGACCTACCAGCCTTTTCCTGATAAATTCGCCCAATAACACACCACAGGTAACCTAGGAGGTGCTGAAGTGCACATGCCAGATCTATGCCACGATCTTCCCCTCACCTGTTACAAACACATGCCCCTCCCCTTTTAAAGGCTGCTATTTCCCCAGAGGGACCGGCCGCTGTCCCTCCAGCCGACGCTGACCGGCTGTAAGAGGGACCCCGCTTATACATGCCGAAGGGATATTTTATTGACATCTCTTGGCTGTGCTCCCCCCCCCCCCCGTCCCCCCAGGCTGTGCAGCCTCTCGCCTCCGTCTGACGGGGGCTGAAGGTGAATTATCTGTGGCTGCGGAGGCAGACCGCGTTTTTAACCAGTCGGCTTCTGTTTACCCCACCCCACGGCCTAATCGAATCCTTGTCCGGTATTTTCCAGCGCTCTCCACCGCTGTCATCCCCGCGGGACGCCCTCTTCCCCCACACCCCATTGCTGACGGCTCTGGTGGGGATGCTGGTGTCGAAATTGCTGGTTCCTGGCTGGCAGAGAAACAAAAGGCCGCTCGTCTTGAGCCGGCGAGAGCCGGGAATGGAGGAGAATGTCGCGTGTCGCATGGGGATTCTAAAATTTACATAATGGCACGCGATTCCTCGGCGAAAAACGGGAGCAGCTTCCGGCCCTGATTCTCCCGCAGGTGGGGGGGGGCGATAGAGGCAAAGGCAGGATTCTGCTGACGTGCTCCTCGGCCGGCCCATATCTACACAGGAGGATCTCGCGCTCTGGGCCTCTGGGAGATGCCTCCGTCAATGGTCGCCCCGTTGCGTGTCCGCCTTGCTAACGGCAAGGGGGTGAGTTATGGGTGGGCAAAAAGAGAGCAGGCGATGGAGTATAAACGCCATTGGTGGGGGGGATCTTGCAGAGTTTTCATCTCCTCCCCTCTAGGGAAGATGAGAAATGGTGAATGAGACCTGAACCTTCGTGGTGTGAACCTTCTCAGAGGCTGCCTAAAGGGTTCATCGAAGGTTCTCGCTAATGTCACACAATCCTTCTCACAATCCGATTGGATATTTTCCGGCCCCGCCCCTTGGGTGTTTTCAGGGGCATGGCCTCATCCAGAGGATGACCTTTCCTGGTGCCTGTTTGAATCCTCGGTGGACAGGACCACCATGGAGCTGCTCAGGAACCCTGTGTCAGATTATGTCACACGCTACCCTGCTTAGCAGGTGACTAACTATCACGTACACCGTTGATATTTTTTCAGTCCTTTTTTCAGATATTTTTATCTAGAGAGTACTTAATGCAGCCTCCATACTGGCTAATTACCAAGATGCTGCAGATGGCGACAGGGGACGATGGTGGGGGTCTAACCCTCCTTCAC